>NW_028288728.1:1553641-1864370 GCF_059628265.1 Tinamus guttatus
CTGTTTGAGTTGGGGGAATTGCCATCTGCTTGGAAAATGAAAAGGGGAAAAATTCTGTGTGACTCGTGCAGAAAGTCTGCCCAAATTACCCTCCAGAATGCCTGTTGCTGCATGTTGTAACAGACTGTTGTCACCATCTGATCAGAACTGCTGGGACAGAATGTATTGCGTAAGTAGCTTGGATTGGGTATTGAATAAATTAATACTTCATTGTGGGTCATGAGGTCCACATTTACTCGTTATAGGCTAACTGTAAATGAACCATGAGACATTGAAAATTCACAATTACTCCAATCCAGAAGGGGCAAATTAAATCAGTGATCCCTGCCAGAGCCTACGTCCTTGTCAATTCTGGCTATCAGTGTTAAGACAACTGTAGCAAAGACTTTACCTTCTGGGTATTTGTAATTATCAGTGACATCCACCCGGGATTTAGTGCCCACTGCTTTGGTGCTGATAAATTTTCCAATCTTCCTAGTATCAGAGTAAATTCTCTCCTTTCTTTTATTGCTATAGCAGATCCAAGTAACGTAGTCAGCATTCACTTCTGCAAACACGAATGAACTATCATAATCCAGGTTCACATCCCCTTCCTTAATGGCTCTGGTGGAGGCAGGACCGCACTGAAATATGCCTGTATTAGACAAAGAGAAGTTAAATGATTACCTGCAGTAAAAGGCAGGTGCAGCCCGCAAGTCCTCACACGGACAGCAAGAGGGAGAGGTAATTGCTCCAAACAATGTTTGAATGAAGTGCCCAATTTCAGGATCTGTGCATTATGATAGCAGCACCTCTATCAAAATCTAGGAGCACAGAGGGGATAGGAAAGTTGTGAGCAGTGTGAAATGTTCTAATCCTCTAAAGCTTGCTAAGTTGTGTAGTGAAAGCAAGAGGATGGTGTGAGCTGCATCAAAAATACGATCAGACTTAGGGATGTGATCAATGATGTACATACGTAGAAAAGAAGCAGGACGTTCAACTTGGTAAAATATGTAGCAGGGAATGAGAAACAATTGATCTGGGCTTTGGAGGGTTTAAAATGGCCAAATAAATGAATCTTTTGATGGGAGTCATAATACTCAATCCATGAGGTTGTGTTTGCATTAGTAAATAAGCCTGAGCCAAGGTGTGAACCCAGGTGCTGGCCAATGGTCACCCATATTGTTTGCTTGCTAGAAAGCTTCTCAGTATGCACTTCCCCGTGCCGTGCTAATGGGGAGTCTTTCACACAGCAGCTGTGACCTGTGCAAGGAATGGGGCAGGCCTGGCTTCGTTCCCAGCAGGTTGTGCTGGGACAAAGACTGTGCTGTCCCAGGCTCTGGCCTGGGAAGGAGGAGCATTTAGTTCTGTGAACAAAAGCCATTTGATGCCACTTTGTTTCAGAACCAGAGAAGAGTTGATGTGCTCTTTCATTTAATTTAGTATTTTAGATGTATGTCGGATTGCTGAATGCCACAGGTACATTTTTTTGAAATATTTTTCTATCCCTCCCAGTGGGTTTTGTACAGGCTAGAACCACATGGTATATTTTGTTTTTTACTATAATGTCTTTGGTTTGACCTTGTAATTGCAAGCTCTAGCTACTTTACCTGGCATCTTACTAACAAGACTTTATTTATTTATTTATGCTGCTAAAGCCATCCATTTCAAACTAGAAAATCTGATTGCAACTAAGTGTCCTTGTGGCAAGGAAGGCCAAGAATAACCAGAGCTACATGAACAACAGTACTGCCAGTAGGCAGAAGCTTTTTTCCCTCTCTAGTCAGCCTGGTGAGACCGCGTTTGGAGTCCTGCGTCCAGTTCTGGGCTCCCCGGTACAAGAGGGTCATGTCAATACTAGAATGAGTCCAGCCAGGAAGGTGATGAAGGAACTGCAGCATCTCTCCTAAGAGGATAGGCTGAGAGATCTGGGACTGTTTAGCTTGGAGAGGAGAAGGATTGGGGCGTATCTTATCAATGTGCATAAATACCTAATAGGAGCTGTAAAGAAGACAGAGCCAGATTCTGCTCAGAGATATCCAATGAAAGGACAAGAACCAGTCACAAATTAAAACCCAGGAAATTCCATTGAAATGTAATAAAAAACAAACAAACAAAAAACTCTGCCTTTTTTTACTGTGAGGGTGGTCAAACGCTGGAACAGGTTGCCCAGAGAGATTGTGGATTCTCCAGGCCTGGAGATATTCAAACCTTGACCCTCACAGCCCTGAGCAACCTGCTTTGAGCACAGGCTCAGCTGTTCTGTGTGATTTTATGATTCTGTGTAATGCTAGGAGCTAAGAAAAGCAAGGATGAGTGAACTGAAGTTGCACTGTCTAAATATGTTTATATACTTAGGGACTCCAGAGGCTGACAGAAAGGCAATCTACAGAAGACTGATTTCGTTATTGCTTTTCCTGTGTGACCAAATTAATGGTATGTCTACAAGGAGCAGTCAGAAGAGAGTTATCCTGCAGTTACAGTAAGAATATTTACAGCTTTTTAAATTTACAACAGTGTTACCTTTGCTTCTTTCCTGGGGAGTTGCATCCAGAACCTGCCACCCATCATAAAAAGAGCCAAGATCTCTTCTGATGAACCAGCTTTCATTCCAAACATGGAAATTCCTGTAAGGGAAGGAAAATAGGGAATTCCTGACTAATCAAATTCATTCTGTATTGAAGATTTGTTGTATTTTTGGTGGAAGGCAAGAAATGATAGTAGTCAATTCAATAATAATTCCTCTGTGGAGAAGCCAAGTCTTTTCTCCTTTCTTGAGAACCTCTTTCCCCCCTCTTCCATTCCCCCCTCTCCCCTCACCCCCATTTTTACCAAATCTGGACATTCTAGAACTAAGGTTGTGTAGTTCAAGATCTCACATGTACATTACTTATTAATCAATATTGATATTAATTCCCAATTGTTTTTTACTTCATGTGACCCTTGTTCCATTCAGTCCACATGATACAGGGTGTTCAGTGAATGAATCAGTAGTACATACAGATGCAATGCATATGTGCAATGTAGTAGTTTCTGCCTACTTGTTTGTCAAAAGCATCATTTTAAACAGAAAGTTTTTCTGAGATATGGAAGAAATATCAAGTTCTTCCTAAGTTATTTTGATGTGTGGGATGAATTTTTTCTCTGTTGTAGTAAATGCATTACCTTTACTTTGGTAATCGCTCTCTGTTGTGTAAGGGGTGTGTAAATGATGACAGTCACAAAAATTACATGTTGTGTAATGATAAACAGTCACTGTTTAGCAGAGGAGCTGAGTCTAAAGCTTTTTAGAAGCCATATTAAAAATATATGTTAAATAGAGGTGGTGCCAAGGCTCTCCACTATTAAGTCTTCAAAATAAAAAAACTGACTACATCGTGCCTTCCTGAACATGCCCTGTTCGTTCTTTGGTGCAGGGTTTTATGTCATTGGGAGCGTGAGGCGGGCCAGGGTTTCCAGGAATGTAATTCCAAATCTTGTGGTTAGATGAGAATGGAGGAAATACTAAGAAAAAGATTATATTTACCACACACTGTCTTCATTCAAGTAGAGGGTCTTTCCGGAAGTGTCAATGTATTTATCGATACTCAGATTTATATTCGTATCATGGGCAGAGTTAAAGTTTGTGATGACACGGGTAGGTATTCCCAAGGATCTCAGAACTGCAATATATAATACCAATAAAGTACTATAAACCTATTTTACAGATATTTAGAAAGTATTTCTATCTTTTTCTTGACAAAACAGTTTAGTATACATGCTTTTGGAGGGAGAAGAAACCCTCAGAAACCTCCCTCTCAGATATGCTGCAGGGATGTAACATAATTGTTATAAACAATTGCTCATATAACAGTTCCTTCACATGCTGTTCTTAGTTGCCACGTTCTTTTCTTTATAAGAACAGTTAGATTCACATACTTATTTTAATCTTTCATCCCTCCTCTTGTTCTCTCTCTAATTCTCTCCTTTTGTCTGTTTTTATTACTTGCTTCTTTTTGCTCTTGCTTTCTAGAACATACTTGTTGATTGCATTATTCTCCCTTTGTGTTTTTTCAAAGGGATTCTTGTCTCTCAGAGCAGTTCTGAGCTGAATGAAATGCTTCTCCTTGCTTGCAGCTCCCTTTACAGGCCCTCAGAATTGTGATTTGTTTTGGTATCACAAAACAGCTAGACACAACAGTAGAAAATGTGCATCTTAAGGAGGCAGACTTACCAGAGCACTGATTTTCTCTGAATACCAGCAAACCTAGCTCCGTTCACCAGCCAAGCTTGATAAACAACTTTGCACCTTGTTTGATGATGGCTGATTAAAATGGAAAATAGCCCTTCATACAAGAAGAACATAGGATCTTCATTTTCTCTGTCAAAACTGCAGCAGCTTCAACAATAGTATTCCAAGTTTAAAACTACAGGAATCCTAAGAAGCTTCCTTTTTGATAGTATTCTTCCTTTCAAGTATACCTGTGCACATTACTCCTGCAAAGACCCAGCACTGGCCGTATCGTACAGGCTTGTATCTCCCTCTGTGCCACTTTCGGAGGATGCTCACGCTTCCGCTCCATTGCAAGGGGTTGGTTCCTGAGCAGTACCTTCCACTCCACTTCCCTTGCACCACTCCTTTTTCATCGTTGCTGTTAACCTGAAAGAGTCCTTCTCGTGAGTGAATTACAACATTTATAGCAAAAGGGAGAGAAGGAAATAGAAAAAAAGTGAGCCAGTTCACATCACAGGTTTCTTTGTTTGAGACAGTGTTATTTATTCACGTGCAGCAATTGGATCAAATCCAGCTCAGGCTGTATTCTGATATTCAAAACTGCCTTGCTTTTCAGTAAAAATGTCCCAAATGTGGTGACTACTGTCCTATTTAAATAAAGTACATATTTCTTCTTCTTCCCTTAAACAAACAAGTACTGCCAATCTGAGCCTGACTTAAACATGTCTGTGTTGCAACTCTGAATATATCTAGTTTGCTCGAGTGTGTTAAATGTGGTTCTGTGTATTTGTGCATATCCATCTTAGAGGCCTGTTTAAGTGTTATGTGTGATTGTATAGAAAACAATAAGTTCCTTTTAGATGATGGATTTTTCTTTAGTATTTGGAATTTCAGTAATTTTGTAAGTCTAGATAAGGTTATTTACTTAATATTGAAATTGCTTAAAGAGAGTACTGTCTAGAAGGGCGGAAAGGATAACATTTATAAAAGGAATCTCAGATAAGGAATGTGATAAGGCATGTATTATATATAAAACAGAAAAATTTTCAGTTGCCTAATTGTGTATCTGTAGTTGTATGAGGATGGGGAAGATTTAACTGTTTGTTGAAGGAAATGCATAAAAGCTTACTTAAAGAATTCCCCCTAAGTGAATTATAATAGAATATACACATTAAATGCAGCCATACAAATCCTAGTTTTCAGAAATACTTTATGTTTCTCAAGATATTTGAAAAGCATAGTAAGTTATTTCAGAATGGACACAGGCCTTCCAAATCAGTGAAGACATCTAAGTACATGAAGATATATTAGGAAAATTCTTGTGAGATTCAGTGTTCCAAAAAAGATTTTGGAAGCATTTTTCATTCTTTCAGTTGTGCCCAGACTTTTTGGGAAAACTTAAATTAAACTTTTGAAGTATCTTTCCTTGAGAAAAAAAAAAGTATTTTCCTTTCCTTTCCTATAGCTATTTTGTACACAGGGCCTATAAAATCCTATAAAACATTGAGGAGTTTCACAACAGAGGTGTTGGGATTTTTGATAGTCTATATATTGTAAGGCTGTAATTAATCAAGCATATTACCATAGCACTGATGACTCTGCTCACGTAGATAGGATTGTTTCTGTTGGACACATCAGTGGCAGGATCTTGGCGGTGGTTCAGGCTTCGATCCAATATAGTCAGAGAGATGTCAAGGATATCCTCTTCAAACTGAGAACAAAACAGGCAATTTATTTTTAAGGTTATTTTTATGAATAGAATCAAGGATAAATTCACTGCCTAATTCTTTCTCCCTTGCACAGTTAGACAATGTTGGTAATACAGGCTTTTTCTGCACTGCTAAAGAAAACAGGACTAGGGAGAAAACACAAGCAATAGACTGCTGACTGTCCATAGTATTTAGTAATTAGCATATTTACAACCATAATTTGGGTATCAGTCCACTAAACCATTTCTCAGGTGTGGCCTGATGGGACAAACAAGACCACTCTAAGTTTGTCTGTGCAGGCTTTGCATCCTTCCACTTCCTTCCACTTCCTTCCACTTCCTTCCACTTCCTTCCACTTCCTTCCACTTCCTTCCACATCCTTCCACTTCCTTCCACTTCCTTCCACTTCCTTCCACTTCCTTCCACTTCCTTCCACACTAACATACACGCTTCCCCTTATGAAAGCACATCACTCTGATGGGCTGCCTTCACAATATATCAGATGATTTGAACTTAAAAATAAAGCACAAAAATAATTACTATACATTAGAGCCACACCATGCTGCGCCCCAAGGAGGCCCAGGGTAGAGTGCGATGTTCTGTGTCCATGGTCAAGCAAGGATCCCGCTTGATCTCAGAGACAGAAAACAAATCTGTATTTGTTTCATTTATTAGCATAAAATAGCCACTGTATTCAAAAGGATTTATAGGAATGCTACCCGTGCAATTATAGGAATGCAGCTGTAAGGCATGAAGTGGTCAGGAATGGTTGTGACTGGCCTAGTAAATTGCGGGATAGTTGTATGACTACAGATGAGCTGCAGTTATGACTGTTTGTGGCAGGTATGTTTGGAAGGCCAAACTGATTTAAAAAAAAAAATCAATCAAACTTGGGTTGTTTCAATTCGGTAAATTTTGGATATTCTACTTCTGAAAATGGCCTTCTAAATTTCTTTTCTTTGTTTTCTGCCCCTATTACAGAAGCAACTATGTAAATGTTTAGATGTACGAGCCTTACAATAAGTAGATGTTACTACTGGAATGTCTCCCTTTGTCCTGTCTAAAGGACAAGAAACAGGTAGATTTTTGCTATTTTGTGTATTAGGTAAAAGAAAATTAAGATCGTTCTTTATTTCCTTTATTTCTATACTAACAAATGGCAGAGAGAAGAAATGATTCAGATGCTGATGTAACATACTGTTAACTGACATATGGAGATTGAAAGAAAGGCAAAAGTGAAAGAGGAATGAAGAACTCTTGTAAGATAATGATTGTCTCCTCAAGACCCTCATCCATCCACCATTCTTATTTGTCAAACATCAGGAATTGGCAATGTGTTTACCTGTCCATAATTCCATGCTTCTTGCTGGATATACTTTTCCAGTCCCTGAAATATGATACCACTGTCATTCAGAATATACTCGTGTCGCTCCTTTTCATTAGCCATATAGACATCATCATCTAGAAATAGAATGAGACACGTTAGCTGAAAGAACAGTTGTTTTCTTCTGACTGGAAATCTCTTTTCACTGGGTGTTCCACAGAACAGGTCAGGCTGCCTCAGCATTCAGACTCAGGGCTGTCCCCTATCCCTGTTTCCTCTCTCTCATTACTTACTGTCCTAGCAAGAGGCTGCTTCTTCAATGAACTCCAAAGCTGAAAAGGGAATGAGAACAAGGTCGTTGATCCTTGCAAAAAATCATTTTGTAGCTGTCGTTGACAAGTATGTGCTTTACTGTGACACCCAGATTTCCTGAGACAATGAATTATATTAAGGACGTGATATGTTGAAACATACTTGGACACCAGGGATTGAACAGTAGCACAAACTGGCCCAAGAGCGTAGAAGAAACCTTTTTCCCAGAAGTAATCTGGAGTATGAGTTTGTATCTTCCGATGACAGCGTTCGCCGGGCTGGATATCGTGAAGGTCATGCAGCCAGACTCACTGGACTCTTGGATGGCGCTCCAGCCACTGCTGCAATCCTCAGAAGGGTTAAATATGGCCTTAGTCTGATAGGATTCTGCTGGGGATGGTCCTGCCAGAGGAAACAGGACACAGCAATACTGAGTGAGAAAAGTGAGTGCCGAGCAGAGGGTAAATGAAGATCTCAGTTCTTTATTTTTCGAGTACATTGAAGGACTGTGGTTTGCCGAACCATGTTCATTCAGTGTAAATGAGCTGTAGTATGCAGAATTGCACTATGCATTCCCCTGACCCACTGAAGATGAATATGCCCATAATCATTCTAGACAAGGAGCAAGTCCTTGCTCTGAAAACTCAACAGTTTAAAAATAACTCGTCAAGAAGGGACATACATTCAAATACGCATTTCATTAAGAGTTAGCAGCTCCATGGGCTGCTTTTTTGGAGAAGCCTCCTGGAAGGTACAGATGTAAGTCTTAGCAAATGAGGTCGTGTTCCAGAGACAGGGAACTCTGAGTAGAAGGCATGAAGGTAAACGAGTGTAAACAGGTGAAGTGGCAAAAGAGGGGAACAGCATGTGATGATGGTTTGTGAGAGACAGAGAGCACAGACAGAATGAAGACATCTTGCAATATAGCAAGTAGGTTCTTAGGAGTTGTCTTTAATGATTATTTTAACTGTCTGTTGCTGTAGGGTGTAGACTGAACTTTAAAATGAGAGACCCTAAGCTTAGCAACTTCGCAGATTAAAGTCAACGAGACCTGAACAACAGGCTCAGCAAGGTTTAAGTCATTCAGGAATGAGCCATATAGAAAACTTGAGGGTATGGGTGTTTTGGGAGCTGGAGTAACCTGTACGTGAGGTAAGTGTTTTGGAGGAATTACCTGTGCTTGCAACAAATGTAAAGTTGTCTCCAGACTGTATATTTGTTTGGAAGTTCAGGGTGATGGTAAAGGCCTGTCCTCTTCTCAAGATTACTTCTGTACTGCTGTAGTCAGATGTGTGATGTGCTGCTTTATTCTGTTTGGTTTGCCAATTAACACTTGCTGTTTTGGGGGCTAGAAAGATGCAAAGCAACTTAATTAGGAGTATTATTCCTTTAAACTTGTTCATCTTGTTTGCTTACTTGACATTAGCTATTTTATTGTGTTTACTAGAGTTATCCATATATGATCTGTGAAAATGCAGCAAAGTCCACGGTTAAAACACTATTTTAAAAGCTGTAACAACAAACAAGCTCGTAAAATATTTTTTTCTGGGGTTATCTCTCAGAGACAGAAAAAAAAAACATTTATAGAATCTGTCTCTCATGCACAAATTCTTATCTAAAAACATTTTTCTTTAAATTGGAAGAGATGATTCTGTTTCGCCATGTTTCTGCTCTTTTTATGCAGGATCTCTGTTTCTCAAGATGCTTTACAGCTGTGCAGAAACAAACATGAAGACTCTCATGAGTCAGTACATGCCTGATCCTGGAAACAAAAACCCCCCGTAACAACAAGCAAACAAAAGACTTTGATAGGACCTGTAATTCAGTGATGTGACATAAATGGCTAGAGAACTTTGTGGCATGCATTGTGACTTTATTTTCACGCTTTAATATAATTTACTGAAGAGGGCCTAAAGAAAACAGCAATTCCTTAAGAGAGGAATGACAGAGGTAAAGACAAGATGTAGAACACAATAAAACAGAATGCTTGGAGAAGGAAAAGAGAAAAGAAGGCAGTAGGTACCACTGCTTATCTCTAAGAATTTGCTGTGTTCATATTTTGACTTTCCTCTGCTCAAAGTCAATAGTTACAAAGCTATTTCTGGTGAATACTTCCAAGAGATTACCTAAAAATGGTTTATGTATGGGGCAAAGCACAGTAAATTTTAATACTGGGTTTTTAACATGTGTACTTCAAATTTCTCCTCCTTTTGTTCTTTATAATGTTATTTTAAATCTTGCCCTTATTTTTTTTTCCTACTTCCAGTATCTGTCCTTTGGAAAAACTTTTGCAAAAATCCTGCCAATGCACTCATGAGTGTACAGTTGGACAGACTTCTGAAAAATTAGAAGATAATCACTTACCCAGCTAATAAGTAAACTTTGGGAGTTCACTTATAATCAGAAGTCTGCAAAATCAGGGTCTGCTTCTAAAAATACTGAACCTTAGGCACACAAGATTCTTGTCACTTATTACCTCTAACAGAATGCTGTAGCTGTGATAGAAAACATGCTGAAATTAGAGTGTAAATAGGCTTTGTCTGTCAATTATATGTCTGTCTTACTACAGATCTTCCTAGTTAGTCTGGGATTGAGAACATGTACAGTGCTGTACATAGTTATAATTTGGATTGACCTACTGAGAAGCACTCAGGCTAGCAGGCTAACTTTGCTGTGAAGTGGACATGGGAATCCAGATGCCATGAGGTGTTCAAGGACACCTTATTATTTTAGTATCAGAGAAGGATTAGAGTGTAGGCTTTCTAAGTGGCAGCTTGATGCTAAAATCACTAACCAACGGTACATCTATAGTAGCAGCAAAATGGCTGTATAGAATAGATAGACAATTAATTTGATACAGTCTTTTCTTGACTATTTTTATAACAGAAAAATAGAGTTTAAAGACCCATGAGATTAGAGAAGAGAATCAACTCTACTAGACTAAACCATAAATGCATTTAATCTAAAGAAGAGCTTATTTTTCAAGAGAACAGTTTTGTGTAATATATCTTGTTTCCTCAGCAAATATCAGATATCTGAGTGATGTCTGGAGCAATCAAGCTATTTTTTTAACTTACCAGCCATAAGGTTTCTTTCTTCTTTTCCACACTGGTGAGTAATTCAGTTTATGGGTACAAAACTCAGCGAGAACATTAGATCCTTTTCCACCAACGTTGATAATGAAAGTCTTAGGGCTCTGACTCCCCTAAATAAGCTAGAGTTTATATAAGCTGGGCGTGACCTATGGTTCCTAGATACTGTTGTTGTAGCAACTTCCTACACAAGCATCCTACCTAAAACTACTTTAACTGCATAATCTTGAATATGCTTATTTAAAGTTGGTGGATGACTGAGAAAAGGTGATTAACATTATCCTGGTACCACAAGTATGAAGAGAGGAAAACATCCCAAATGAGATCTAATGAAGGGAATATGATCTTTAAATAGAAGAAATTTAATTTTGGATAATACAGTTTGTTTTCAGTTTGGAATTTTGAAGACTATAAGTACAGAGGATAGGGCAGGTATATGGAAATATCCTATACATATTCTTCAACTTGGGTGTGTGAAAAGTGGAGTAATCTAAGTAGACTGTAATATATTGGTGTTTCTGTCATTCAGTAGCATTGTGACTTTGCATGGCACAGTCCACGTAAGTAAAGACAGGCCTATCTGAAGATCTTCTACGTAATCAGATACGTGCTGAGTTGTGCAGTCTTGATTATATGTTCCTGACATGAAGTAACCATGTAATGTAATAGTATATTTTGTGTATTGGAAGCAATGTGGTTATTGAGTGGATAGACACATGATAGACACTCACCGGTGCATCAGGGATCTCTATGCAGTGGGGTGTTTAGGTTCTGACTAATTATTTTTGTTTATCATTTGGAAATAGTAATGCATACATGCATTTTGCTTGCAGCCATTTGGCATGAGTTCTTGAGTCTGGCCATGGTGGAAGCTACAGAGCTGCTTTTCTGGTGAGAGCCCTGCCCACTCTAATTACAGACGCTCTCTTCTCCACTGTTTAAGCTCTCATGTTCTCTCTGTCTTCACCTTGTCAGAGTTTATCTAGAAATGTCCTCTGCCAAAACGTCCTGAGAGGAAATTGCAAATTATTCTGAACTTCTAGTGAACTTCTGGTTCTCGTGGAACTTCTGTGGAACAAGGGATACAGGGCCAGGGATCATGCCTCAGACTGCCCAAAACTATGGGTTATGGTCTCTTAGACAGCAGGTCTTCAGATTAAAATCTTGACAGCTTTGACATTCAAAGCTCTGACCTTATTAATTCTGCTTTTAACCTTGTTCTGGTAGGACCAGAAACTTAGTTCTTCAGGCTTGACAAAGGTATTCTTACAGCATTATTGCTTCTCAGCATAATTCTGAAGTGTGGTCTGGTAATTGCTATGCCCCGGTCATTCACCAGTTCTCACTGCTGTCCCTGGAGAGGCTTCATTGCCTGGAGTAAGAAAGAAGCCTTGAGCTCCTGTGCACTTGGAGTGTGACCTGATACCCGGCAATGTGAAAGTTGGGAAGCCGCAAAAGACGCATCAATGTGCAAACAACGTGGTAGGTGTTGGAGTATGGGCTGCATGGGAAAGGGTTTGAGTTTGAAGTTAAATGTGCCCCTTGTCACCAGGACTAAAAACAGGCAAAAAATCTTGCCTTGTTTTGCTGGACTTCCATATTATTAATGCAACACTCTGATTTCTATGCTTTGTGCTGTTTGGGATTTTCAAATTACACAGGAATTAATTTACTGATTTTCATCTTTATGTGATCCCTTCTGTGACAGACCTGTGCCCACTTGTTGCATAAACATTGTTTTTATGGGCAACAAACATCACCTTTGTCTAGCCCTTTTATGACTTATTTCTATTCATAGAGCTATAGGTGGCACAAAATAAGGAAATTAAAAGAATAATGGAGACTTTTAAGTGAGAAAAGTAAAAAAAAAATTCAAGAAGAGATTGCTCAGTCTTCTGATTTCTCATAATATTTCTGTTGAATATACACTTCATACCAAAAATACAACCGTTATTTGAATTTTTATATTTATTGATGGCAAATTAGAATGAGATCTAAAAAAGGCTCTATGTGTTATCTGCTGGAGAAATTAAAACCTGGAGCTTAATACAATTAGTAGATTTCACTAAAACTATTAATATTTCTATGAGGAAGAGGCTTCATTTTTTTCTAGACAGGAGGTCAAAAAAAGGTATACACTTAGAAACTATTAATTAAGCACTGTGAAAGCAGGACACTTAATTCTAATGCAATGTAAGTGATTGCCTGTTTTTGTGGAAACGTGTTGTTGTCATTACTGTCCCTATGCAGGGGAAAATGTCATTGTTAATACAGAAAGAAGAAATTGTCTCCATCACATTATGCAGGTGCTACTGCAATGGTTATGAATCCTTTAACATGCGAGAACTTGTCACAGGAGAAGTCTACTTGCAGCTGTAAGGGCCCAGTTCTGCGAGGTGTGAATTCAAAGTAAATTTTTGATCTCTCCCTCGGTGCTAGTCCTGCTAGACTGAAAACAAAAATCAAATAATTCAGGTTTGCATTGTCTTTCCTTCATATGCCAAAGAAAGAGAGCTACAGAGCTGTTGTACCAAAGGGTTGCTTCAGATCAGTGGTGTTTTCTGAGAATTATTTAGGTTTGGGATTTTGTGTGGACTAAGAAACAGGAGAAGACAGCATAGTCCATTTATTTGTCAATAGAAAATGAAAGGTAGAAGTATGACTTGGAGTTCAATGCAAGGTTAGATAGTAAACATAGAAATTTAGAACAGGAAAACTCTGATAAAGGTCTATTCTTTTTCCAGTGTTTGCTTGGCTATGTCCATTTTGTCAATAACTTGAATTTTCCTCATGACCAAAGTGCTTTGTTTCTTTTTTGGCATGATGTGGTAATTCGAAAAAAAATGATTTATAAGACCCCTCACAGGAATAGTGTTTTCCATATTTTATGAATTATCATCTTCAGAAATTTCCGTCCATTTCATTGGGCATGAATTATCATGTCCAAACTCTTCAGAGCTGCAGCAAGTCAGAATGTTTCATAATGAAAGAATTTTATGAAATGCTTTATGGAGTTAATCCATAAAGAAGCAGAATCCAGGAAAAAAAAAGTTAGATTTTTTTGCTCTTATATGCCCAAAAGGCAGCCTACTTCGTACTTTAAATGAGAACAGAACTTGTTTTGGCTGGAATGAGGGAAGCTATGGCAGAGTCGTATTTGTGTCCTTTAGCTTAGATTTATTTCCATGTTTCAGGTTATTGTATTTAAAAGTAGAAATATGAAGCCAAGCTGTAGAAGGAATATCAAAGACGCAAAAGAATTTGACTTTCCCATTTGCTTTTCCAGAAAGGAATAAATTAGCAGTTTTTAGTTCTTAGAGAATTCCCTAAGTTAAAAAAAAAAATACATGATTGAGAAATCACCATTTCACAATATGTATTTTGTGGCATTTTTATTTTCATAAACACAACACATGCGTTTTGGGATAAAGTTGACTTAACCATGATTTTTTTTTTTTTCTTATTGAGAAACTAACCATGATATTGGTCATGTTATAAGCCCTAAGTAAATGCTATAGCTTTTACTTACTGTATCTTGACCTGTTGGTTCATCAAGGTCACTAGCAGGACACAGCTGTCCACGGGTTCGGGGAGGGGGTTGGCGTACGAGATCTCTAGAGTAGCAGCTTTGTTCACTACAACCCGCTGAGGAACCTAAATGACAAAGACACATTTCTGATTGTCCACTGTTTTAGACGTTTTTGAAGTCAGATTTCAGTGGTACTGTAAGCAGATCATCACTTATATTTGAGGATAAATAATATATAGGTCAGAACAGTGGAATTTAATCACACTTGGTATGCTTTTTCTAGAGCTTGAAGCTGGATTTGGATTTGTTAAGTAGTGCTGTTGAGATATGTGTAATAATTTATATATAAATTTCAGTGAAATAGAGACCTCATTGCATATCTTATAATCTGTCTGATCTTTGGCTTGCTGTATGTAATTTCTTTGTTTTTCTGTGATATGGATAAATTGGAGTGGAAGGTTTAAGCCTTTATTTTGAGAAAAAGGAAAGTCATCCAAAGGCAACTCAAATGCTTGCCAGTAACTAGAATAAAAATGGAGTGAAAATATAGGCATTTCTGTAAACACAAAGCAATTGCACATGACTGGGAAAGAAAGAAGGGAACAGAGCTGTTCTGAAGACAATTGGGCAGGTTCAAGCAAAGATCCAAAATTGTTGGATCCCATTTTGAGGAAGCTTACTTTCTTAAATTACACAGGCAGAACTTCAGAGCCATATCTGAAAGGCTGTAGACTACATTCATACATTTTTATCCTCACGTTTTCATCTGTTCTGAGCTCCAAGAAATCTCTTTAGATCATTACTGTCTGTTCAGGACAGCAGTGAGCTGTTTACCTTGATAATGATGTTTGTGTCCTCTAAAATGATTGTCTTCTCTACCAGCAGCTTTATACCATGCATGTTCATGACTTCACACAAAGCAGTAACTTGGATCCTTTTGTCCGTAGTCAGATATTTTCCGTAATAAGTATAAGGAATCTTTAACTGAATATGTTTCTCTGGAATGTAGATGTATATTTAAAAAAATTAGATTCCTATAAAGAATGCTAAAGGTGACACAGTTATTGTGAGGATCTCTGAAACTATTGAAGAGAAGATAGGACACCCAGGGGCTGTATACACAGATGGTCTTACAAGGGAGTAGAGTATTTCTCACTGCTGGTGGTCCTTTCCTGTTCTTTTTTTAAAAAAAAAAAAAAAAGAAGAATTTTGGCCTAAAACGGAAGGCATCTGCTCATCTGCATTTCACTGGATTGTCTCTTTGTATTTTTTTATAATTACATGAATAACCATTTTTATCTATTCCTTCCATATATCCTATTTATTTTACAACAGTCAAGAAGAAAGTCCGGATCAATATTTGGAGACCCTTATGAGCAACCTGGTCAGCTACTTATTGTCTTAGTCATACAACCTTTCTACTGTATATGGAGAAGAGCTCTATATCTTCGCAGTCCCTGGGGATGAAAAAAGATCCATTTAATAATTTTATTAGCCTTGGCTCTTTTTTAAAAGAGACATATGGAATTTCACTGTAATTTTTTCCAGATTAATTTTTATTAAACTCTTCCATATTTCATGTAAAGTGCCAGAAGGCATGCATTGGACTTGCTTATTTGTTCAAAGAGTAAGATGCGTTCTGATACGTGTAATATTTGCCACAGATATGTACCTAACTATGATATTGCTTCTGGGGCTATAATATAGATGTGGCCTTTTCAGAAGAAGAAGAAAAATCTAGTTAAGTGCAGCAGTAAACACTCCTGCTAAAAGACAGGACAAGTAGATATAGATATGGTATTGATGTTTCTCCCTTACATTTACATTTAGGGGATTATAATGGTCAAGAAGAGAGTTTATTAGCTCTTGAAGCACACGAACAATTACCTTGATTAGAACCAAGATCCACAGAGGTGGTCGCCTGCAGGATCTCTGCCACTGCTCGCCTTGTATACAGGACAGTTGATGCGCTTATATCCACCTTCACTGTCTTGTGATCGAAAGATAGGTTATTGAGAATTAAGATTAGGCTAATATCTTTGCCGAACACTGGAGGTTCAGCCAGCTTGAATTTCCCAGAGATTCCAGGGTTTCTCATTGCCTCTGAAGATCTTTCATTTGAAGACTCTCTGTGTCTTTCTGGGGCGTTTGATCCAAATATCTTAGCCCAGGCCTTTCGATAAACACGTCTTTCCTCAGAAGAACCTGGTTGAAAGAGAGAATCAAGTAAAATTCATATCTTCATTGCCATTACATGTTCTCTGTGTCAAGGTTATGAGAACATTGCAGGGTGTCAGCTCTGCATCACTCAAAAACATATGCTGCTGAAATGTTCCCTGTATTTTTTCACTAGAATGCCATTCAAGCTTTTTTGTTTAATAAATTAATATTAAATGAAATTAATAAATGCATTATATTAAAGTAAATCACTGAAATGAAGTAAATATACTTTCTACAGAAGTTTGAGAATCTGGTTGCTTTTGGTAGTAAAAATGATATAAACAAAACACGGCTAGGAAATATTTTGTAGCTATTTTGTAGTTTTGTGTGAGGCAGTAAAGTATTTACTGTGTATTAGTAAGGAATCTTATTTAAGGAATTAATGTATAATGTGTAATTTGAAGGAATTAATTACCCAAAAAACTTTTTTTTTTTTTTTTTACCTTCTGGGTACTTATAGTTGTAAGTGACATCCACACGAGAATTGCTGCCCACAGCTTTGGTGCTGATAAACCTGCCAATTATTTCAGTATCACAATAAACTCTTTTCTTAGTGCCATCATTGTATACAATCCATCTGTTGCAATCAGCATTCACCTCCGTATACACAAATAAGGTGTCGTAATCCAAGTCTACATCACCTTCTTTGATGGCTATGACAGATGCAGGGCCACACTGAAATAGTCCTAGGGCACAAACAAATTTCAGAAGTCATATTAGTAATGATTGGTCTGGAGAAAGACAATTAAGAACTTGCACTGTTACCTTTGCTTTGTTCTTGTGGAGTTGCGTCTAAAACTTGCCATCCATTGTATGATGCTCCCAGGTCTCGACGAGTGAACCAGCTTTCATTCCAGACGTGATAGTCCCTGGAGATGGAAAGAACAATGACTAGGAAGTGTAGGAATATACACTTCCCACTTTGAAAGGTGTGGGGAATTGTTTTGCCCATTCATCAGGATGTGAGATGAGCTGTCTAGTTGCAGCAACTCACTGCCCCTTTCTGTTGTTGAGGTGTTGACCTCTTTTAAAAAGAAATAAATATAATGAGAGTGTGAGAGAGAGAAGAGAGATGTCAGCAGCTTGCTTTGGAACCAAGAGAAACCATATGAGAAAGATACCTTGCAATGTTTGGAAACTGGATTGAGTATCCTTCAGAAGTGGGAAGTGCTAAGGTTCTTTTTGTCTGTTTTTTTTTTTTTTTTTTATAAGAAATTCAGGAAAGTTGTAGTAGGTGGTGAATAAGTGTTCATAAAGTCCAATTGTCTATCTGTAGTAGTGTGCAATAGGAGATGTTTAGAAAAAATTAAGAACAGAACAGGAGTGAAATGACCCTACCCTTGATTGACTGCTAGCAATACTAGAGCATGAGTTAGGAACTCTGTGAACTAAAGGCTACATTGAGAACACTATATTTCATTAGTTTTCATTAGTGATTGCTTCAGAATGTCTTTAGAGGATTTTTAAAACATATTTTATCATTTTTGCTTTCATGGCATCCAGTGCTAGTGAGTTCCACAGACTTTGAGTAGAAAGAACAGCACAAAAGCTTAGTAGAAGATAGGTCACAGCAGGGCTCAGAAACACAACTTCATCCTCTGAGTGTTTATTCAGAGACTAGTGCTTTTAAGGGTGTTAGGAAGAGAAAGACTTCTCGCATTCTTCTACTACATAAACTCAGTGAAAGGAAGCAGACTAAACAACCACTATTGGCTAAACCTAGGATGCACAAAAGACTTTTGAGTTTTATCATATACCTTTGGAAGTATGGCCTAGTAAGTACATTTCCTGAAAAGTAGCTGCAGCTTGAAAGTTTCAAATTTGGGAGTAAATAAAGAATAAAATGGCATGACTTAAGGATTATCATGTTTCTTTGGCTAATCTCATCTGGGGCTTGAAGTGTGACTTTATACTCCTAGACTCCAAGACCTCAATAATTGGGTCTAACAAGACTGGGACTGTTCTCTTTTTATCAGTTCCCTCAAGAGGAAAGACTAGCAAAATGAATCCTGGAAAACCTCTTGGGGAGGCTCCAAACTACCTGGGAAGGATAGGCTAAGCTGAGGAACCAAGGCTTTAGATGTGTGATGAGAAGAAGCTACAGCAGCAGCAAACTAGTTAAGCGCACAGAAGTTATAGCTGTGTTACCAGAAACAAACTGGTTAGGAATCAGTAAATGAGAGATTTGGAATGGTACATTTTCAAAAGCAACATTGCCACTTTCTTAAAAAAGTGGTAACCGGTTTGAGGTCAGGGACCACCAAACATTGTGGGTTTGTCTTTTTTTTTTTTAAAAAAAAGTAACTTGTCTCAAAACCATGAGATATGGTTTCCTTCCAAACTGGTATCTGCTTTATAAATTTAGATAGCTGCATGAAGTTCTAGTACTTTTGTGCTAATAATAACATAAATCACATAAATCCTCTCCCTAAGTGATGGTGAAATGCAGAAATGTATATTTACCATGTGGAATCCTTGCCGATATTAAGACTCTTTCCAGAGCTGTCATAGTATTTATCAATACTCAGGTTTCTATCCACATCATGAGCAGAGTTAAAATTTGAAATCAAACGGGTTGGAATTCCCAAACACCTCAGAACTGAAATATATTAAAAACAAAAAGGAAAAAAAAAAGAAAAGAAAAAACCCTCTAACTCAGCAGTTACAAATATTTAAACAATTTAATGTTGTTTCTCAAATATTTTGTTGTTATTCATTTTTTGCAGTCTCTGAAGTACTGTTCCTCTTGTAGAATTAATTGATTTAAGGTTTTGATTTAAAAAAAAAAACAAAAACAGAGGTTATAAATGCCTCCATTTCATTGTAATTCTTTATTCTTAAAACTTACCTGTACACATTACACCTGCAAAAACCCAGCATTGGCCATATTGAACAGGCCTATAGTTGTCCTGGCGCCATTTCCGAAGGATTACCACGCTGCCATCCCATCTGGATGGATTTTCATGAGAATGGAAGCTTCCTTGCCACTTTCCCAAGAGAACGCCATTGTCATTATCATTTCCATTGATCTAAAAGCAGACAAGTGGATAGAAGGGGCAAAATCAGTTGCATGTAATGCATCATATCTAGTTTCTTGATTATAATGCTAAGGCAAAGACTGTTGAGTCTCACAGGGGTGACTAATGCTTTTTGCTTAACGATGTGGAATTCAAATTAAATTGTCCATTTCTTACCATAGAACTGATTACTCTGCCCACATATTTAGGATCTCCTCTTCGGGATACATCCATGGCTGGGTCCTGACGATAATACAGGCTCAGATCAAGCATGGTGAGACAGATGTTTAGAAGAGGATCTTGAAACTGTGATCAGATAAGATATGTTTTTAAGAAGGGATACTTTCCCAAACAGAATCAGAGGAGTCTTCTGCAGTTTCTACTTTCTAAGAATTTGGAGCCCAAAGATGGTAAGAACAAGACTTAAAACACAGAGAGCACAACATACACTCCTGCAATATTTGCTGCAGTCTGGTCATGGATCTGGCGCATGGCTGTGCTTGTAGCTCGTAGCACATGCAAGAGTTGCAGGCTTTACTGCAGTGCTGTGCCACACCATCTCTCACCACAGTCCTACCAGGCACATAGTAAGTAAATCACAATCAAGGCTAGCCAGCTTTACCTGACTTTTCATATAAGTAGGTATACCTATCAAGGATACAAATAATTAGAAGATGAAGTTGGAGACAGAGTATGAGTCCAAGTGAATTCCTAACAGCTTACCTGTCCATAGTACCATCCTCTTGCTTCAATGTACTTTGCATTGCCCACAAAGATAATTCCATTTTCATTCAGAACATATTCCTGTCTCTCATTTTCATTAGCCATGTAGACATCATCACCTGAAAAAGAAGTTGGTCATACTTCTGAACTTAAAAATGAAGATACCAATAGCCTTTGAAGAACACTTGAATGTTGACCTAAAATGGGCAAGTAGATAAAGTATTCAGAAAACCCTATCTCATTGTTTTATCTACCTACATGCAAACAATTTGGTGAAATTCATTTACTTAATGGCCTGGAAAAAAAAATCTACATTATGTTACTTTGACTATTTGCCAAGTTTTAGTATAGTCTCTGTATATTACCTAAGTGTTTTGCCATCTATTTTGAAGGGAAGATGGAGAAAAGCCCAACCTTACTCACTGAGTAGCTCACTGGATTTCTCAGCTTTATCAGGTTAGTTAAAAGTGGAAAAGGTATTCTAAGAGAAAAATCTTTAGTGTGTTTGTTTATTTTTCTAGTCATGTGTTCATCTCATTTTAAGAATCCAGACTTGCCTGATCCAAGGTGGTACCAGCAACGTTATTGGGATGGCCTACTGAAATGCTCATCCTTCTTCAGTTTTCATCAAATAACAATTCGTCTGGTCTTGTGATATCACTCTCACTCATTTGTTCTAGTTCAGGAACTGTCAAGCTTTTCTCTCCATAGTGCAGTTTCAAGCTATTAAAAGTTATGCAGCAATTGATCTTTCAGGAGGTTCCTCAGATGTAATTCCCTCAGGACTATGCAGACGCAGTCTGAATCTCCTGAATATAATTCTGCTATTATTCTGCCTTCCAAGGCATGCTGAGCTAATTAGCTAATTGACTAACATGTAGTAACACACACACACATGCACGCACACAAAGTGGCTGATTGTGGTTGCTTTTATCTTCTCATGTTGCATAAGATTTTTTAGTCATTTAGGTGACTAAGAGATCTATCAGCTGTAAGGTGGTTTAGTTTTAGGCTACTCTGAGTCCTAGACTATCATATATTTGCAAAAAACAAGTTTAGAAATTTGTATTTTTCTGTAGTATGACGAGGCTGCAAAAATTAAAAATGGTAGCAGAAATGCCCCATATAAGCCCATGATGAAATATCTGGGAAGTGCTAGTCTTTCTTCTGGCTAGTCCTCTGACAAATTTTAGAAAATTACTTGAGCCTTTATCCTTGCATGCAACATTTGCAAGAAGTCTAGCTTTGATATAGATGCAAGTAAAGAAACTTCCTGCAAGCTTAATTAAAGGCCTGAAAAGTGCATGTAATTTTCTAAGTCTGTCAGCCCTTGTACATGGAAAAAATATCTACTCAGTCCTGAAGGAAAAGTCTATAGTGT
Organism: Tinamus guttatus; assembly: GCF_059628265.1. Lineage (NCBI taxonomy): Eukaryota > Metazoa > Chordata > Aves > Tinamiformes > Tinamidae > Tinamus > Tinamus guttatus. Next base: position 1,575,141 of record NW_028288728.1, read on the forward strand.
CACGTGCTATAGTGTATTTCACTTGAGAGGGAGAGAGGAGGGGAAAAAAAATGTGGGGAGGGGGGTGTTTCAATGTAGTAAAACCAGGTCTATGAACAGAGAGCTGAGGGTACTGCCCCAGGTTCGGTGAAGTAACCTTGTGCAGAAATGAAAGCAGATAGGTCAGTTACATTTAAGAGCAGGGGCAGCAGTACCTACCTGGACACCATGGGTTAAAGAGCATCACAAACTGCCCCAGGAATCTGGAGAAGATCCTGTTCCCAGAGGTTACCTGGAGGGTGAGATTGTATCGTCCAATGACAGCATTGGCTGGGCTGGATATGGTGAAGTTTGTGTAGCCAGACTCACTGGGTTCCTGGGTAGCTTGCCAGCCACTAGCCCCTGCCTCGGAGACATTAAATACAGCCCTCGTGTGGTGAGACTCGGAGGGGGACGGTCCTGCCGGGGAGAAGACATGCATCAACATCCATGTTACGCTGTGTAATTTCTGTGTGTTCCAGAGCACAGTTTCGTTATTAATTTCCAATTTGAAATTAGCACACTGGGGGGAAAAAGGTTCAAAAATATGAAGGAAGACTGCATTTCTAAACGGAATAAGGGAATAATTAGAAGGGGAAAAAAGTACAGCTCTGCAATAGTGTGGAGAAAGGTGTGTTACCTGTTTCAGCAACGAATCCTAAGCTCTCCCCAGGCTGCTGTGGCCTGTTGAAGTACAGGCTGATGGTGAAGGCCTGTCCTCGCCTCATAGTCAGTTCCCTGTTGGCATATCTGTCAGTATGGTGTACGCGGGCATTTGCTGATGGTTGCCAGGAAATGTGTGTTGGTGTTAGGTCTATAAAACAAGTGAAAAGACATTAAGAAAAAGCAAGCAAAGAAAACAGCCATTTGCTGCCAGGTAGGATTATGAGGTTGCTAACACCAGGAACCCCTTCTTGAAGGAAGGTCAGACTAAAAGGAAGATGCTTCAGGAAATGGATCAAATCTAGTGGCCAGCAGTAGAAATCTTGTGCTGGGGTTTTGTTGCAGGAGTCTCACACACCACGGACTCATGTTCTTCCTATGCCATGGTGGATACTTATTAATTAATTAATTAATGTAGAAAAAATTAACCGGAGCAAATCAGGTTCATTTCAGAGTTATCACCAAATTCAGTGGTTAGTAGACCTTGTATACTTTTAACATTTATAAGTAATCTGGAAACAGCTACTCCAATATTTTACTGCTTCTGTCATCTGATTTATAGTAGGGAAAAGATACATAGTATGAGATTTATAAAAATGAACAAAATTTATTTGTGGACATATTCAGAGCTCTTGACAAAAAGTCATTGGACAGAATTTAGCTCCACTCAAAGTGACAAACTGCCCACTGGGATTTGTGTTCTGCCTGTGTTCTGGGGCAGCCACACTACCTCAGTGTTGTGGAGGGACATTGTGCTTGGGGATTTCTGATATCAAAGGTCTTCCTTTGCATATATGATCTCATGCCTGGTCGTATGTGGTTGTGCTACAGGCCACGCTTGCCTCATTGCCAGCATGGTCTGTAGTTTAAAGCCAACAAAGTGACTCTTACCATCTTAAATCCTACGCTGACTTTTTGGCAAGTGAGTACTTAAGCAGTTCTCATTGCAAGATTGTTTTTCCTTCTCTTGCTTATGCTTTACTGTCATGCTCAACTTGCGCAGAGTGATGTTTTCTTTGGGAGCTCTGAGAGGCACTGTCCTTCAAGCTTAGGTATATCCTATGATTCTCTGCAAAGTATGGTTGGAGCATAGTGTTGCAAAGTTTGGCCTACGCTCCAGGAAAGGTATCCTAGTAAAGATTCTCCACAATCACTTTAATGCCAGTATCATATATGCAGTGAGGTTTTACTTTTTTTTTCTTCCCCTTTGGGAGCGGAGAGCGAAGGGGCAGCAAGAACGGTTAAAGGGAATTGAAAGGAAAACAGCAAAGGTGAGGAAAAGAAAGTATGAGTTAAGGCCTACAGCAAAATTCAGTATTATGGTATGGTTCAAACAAACTCCCAAGTTTATCTCATACTATGTAGCCATGATAAATCAGATCTGAAACAAATATAGCTGCATATTGCATGACAGTTTATACAAAATCTTTGCAGAATAAATACAAAAAAATCCATCTTGTGAGGGAAGTTCAGTGCCATAATTAAATGAAGTAGAAAACTTTTTTTGCCATCCTTTTTGTAGTCCATAACTACAAAGAGGTAATATAATAAGTAGCCATGGACTGAAACGGCATTTAACCTGAACGTTTGGGACAATATGGTAGTGAACTGCACTGGACTGCTATTTCCCCTGCAAAGTAACATTATCAAAACTGAGTTGAATAGACTGTTTACACTAAAAGATAGACCTGCCTTCCTATTATCCAGTTCACCAAACCTTTTTCTTTTGAATAAGGATCTCTACTAAATGCAAAACAGAGATACTGTCATTACTATTCTGCTTTAACGGGGTTTTAACAGATTTGTGCATGTATTTGTAAACATCTACACAAGGTGTGGTCCAACATTGCAGTATAATGTAGTTTCCATCTGTAGGCTGCATGCTCCTAGCTCCATTAGATGGATTTTACTAATTTTGTTAGTACAAAATGTCACAGAATCACATAAAGGTTGAGGTCGGAAGGGACCTCTAGAGATCATGTAGTCCAATCCCGCTGCACACACAGGGTCACCTAGAGCACGTGGCATCCAGGCAGGTTTGGAAGATCTCCAGGGAAGGAGACTCCACAACCTCTCTGGGCAGCCTGTTCCAGTGCTCTGTCACCCAAAATGTCACCAAAATATCTCTGAAAGGCCATTTTAAAAAAAGAAAAGAAAAAAAAAAAAAAAAAAGGAGAGGCCTAAATAGCCTAGATAGAGTTCTGAAGAAGGGCCTTGAAATAATGGGATTTCTTTTCCTCAGTAACACTTTCTGCTCAGTTTACAATTTATTTTCAAATAGATACGATAATAACAATAAGTGAAGTGCAAGAACAGCTGACACGATAAAATTCCTCCAGGTAAGAAATCTATGAAGACACCCACAGGGCATATATCTTAAGGAAATACTTATTGAGAAAAGAACACTGAAGGAAAGCAAATGACATAGCGGACTCACCTGCCATTCCCGCAGCTTATGTGAATTGCATAGACCTTCTACTTTCTTCTTCAAGGGTGTCCAATTCATATTAATCATTTAAAAAAAAAAGAAAAAAAGAGAGAGAAATTATTTGTTCTGTCGGCTGAAATTGAGAAGTATTTAGCAGTTGTTGTTAATACCTGTAAACTTGTCAGATGAATTAACCAGTTCCTATAATGGATGTATGTCTAATGCTAATGTTCCCGCTCAGCGTGGGTGTAATTATGGGAGGAGATACCAAAATTATTTACTCAGAGGAAATGCATTCTCTAGAATCCCAAGACAAGTAGAACTTCCTACAAAAAATAATAGGTGTGACATGAATAAGTTATCCTTAAGGATGAGGAAACAGGGAGTGTGGTGGGAGGTACAAGCCATCTGAAGGAAAAGGGGCACTTCCTTATTGCTTAACTTCCGTCTTGGTTAATGACACTTCTGGTTTTGTTCAACAGCCGTGGTCCTTTTTAAGTCTCAAAGGTCTCAAATTATAAAACCCACCTGCTTTTATGTGAAATGCTAAAGTGGAACCAGGTACAATTTTCTACCTGCTTATTTTGTTACCCAGCTCCTTATTCTCTATTTAAGCAAAAGTGGTTCCATTCCTCCCCATCCCCCCCCCAAAAAGTATTAAACATGAGTATTTTCTTTAAAAACAGTGCAAATTCTAAGCCTTTGTATCTTCTCATCTGTCAGTATATTTCTATTATCACCAACCTCACTTCAAGGTGTGCAGGTAGTAAAGTGACATTTTTTTGTGGGGAGGAATAATTCTGTTTAGGATTCCTGAGTCCCACTGATCATGTTTGATCTCTCAGTAAAGATTTGAGGAAAGTACTTTGAATTTTTAGTCACAGAGAAAACAAAAATGAAAAAGAATCAGAAAGTAGTCTTTGACAGTTTTTTTTCCCTAAGGTAGCAACTCAGACATTAAAATATATCTTATAAAATTGTCTTCTCACATAATTTTTGAAAACATGGTCTTGATAACATGAAGATTAAAAGAGTAGTTACTTATACAGCATTCACTCTAGCCTTGTATTGAAAGAGAAATTCTGAAACCTTTTCTATTTGGCAATACTATACCTGATGTGATCCTGTGTTATCTCCACTTACATTATAATTCAGAGGTCCTTCCTCTTCTTGGGAGTTTCCAAGAGTTCAGGCTCTCGAAGCTGGTTTCAGGAATCTCTTTGAGCTGAGTGCTGATCGTAGTTCGCTTAGTTGTTCTTTCCTCTTATCCTTAATTCATATTCTCTGGAAACCATAAGAGCCGCAAGCCTCTGATGTTACCTGCTCTTCACACAGAGCGCTAGTGACAAACCGCATTGACCAGTTCTTAAGTTCGGGTGTTCGGTACTTACCGTGATTGCCTCCGACACTGCCCACTGCTCCCTCTGGAGTATGACTCTAACTTCCTTTCTTCTTCCTTGCTGCTCGTATAAGTAATTACATCTCGAGCACTTTTTCTGCATTGCTTGCAACCACCTCCTTTACCTTTGTATGACACACCCACAGCGGTGTTTCCAAACCACCAGAACCTTGCAGAGAGTGGCCTACATATCAAACTGGCACCTTCACCACACCAAAGCATCTAAAGCTTCTCTTGTAATCCCTATGGAATGCAGTGGTCATGGTTCCTATGTGACTAATGACTTAACATTGTCACAAGTGTTTTTCCTAGCTCAATTCCACCCACTCCTCACCAAAAATCATGCAGGATATTTTATTCCCTTTTTTCCTTAGTTGTAGAGCCTTGAAACTGCTATGCAGTTTGCTGTCTTTCCAAGGGGATTGTACCATTTTATTTCTCTCATCTCCTTAATCCTTTCCACTACTGTTTATTATCAGAATCCCCTGGCTTACCATATTATACCTTGCACTTGTGCTGTTTCTACTCCTTACTAGAAAGACGAAATCAGTATCCACAAAGGATGTGAGGAAATTAATATCCACAAAGGATGTTGCAGAGTCCTTCTGTGAGTCTTTATCCCATTAGACACATGTTTAATTGGACATGTTAACTTTCTGTGTGTGTGAAGTGTTGCAAGGAAAGTATTGCCTGCCTTTTAATTCTCTTGGAGGTCCAGTTTATAGGATTCTCTCATTTTTGCTGCTGCCATTCACTTGATTTCAGTGGGATCTGGCGGTTTCCATTGGTGCAGGAGCTGTAACAGGAGGTCCTCAAGTATATATCCACATTCTGCTTTGAGTGTGGGTCCAAGGTTATGCTTAAGCTTGAGAGCCCATCACTTGACCCATGTGATGAGAGCTGTGTGCTCTGACAAACCTTGAAGAGCACCAGGAATAAAATAGAGGGCACAACTGTAGATTTGTACAACCTCTTTCTAGCCCATCTCAACATTAGATGTCCTGTCTACTCTTGTACTCTCATCACATGCCCAGCACTGGAAAACCAGGTGGCAGAAAGTGCCTCCCTAAAGCCATTTCTGCAGGTGTGAAGGCAAAGCTGGGGTATAGCGTGGGCTGACCTGTAAGAGTGAGGAGTCCCTGTGGCAAGTCACTAGTGCCCTGTGCTGAGGGACGAAAGGAGAGGCACGGGGCTGGCTCCAACCTGCTGGCTCCCTGGTCCTGCAGTCCAAACTACAGCAGAGCAGGAGCTTTACTTTCCATTCACTTCATCCACGCAGTTAATCTTCAGAGACTGACTTGCTGCCATGTAATTATCTGCCATAAACCGAGTCACTTGCTGTACAACACCTAGTTCACCTTTTCCTGGAACCCAGCTTTTAGCTTCTATTTCCACACAAAGCACTTCAATGCAACTGGCAGCTAATGAGAGAACATTTGCATTATGCACGCTGCTTAGCAGCATGTGGAAGATGTGGAAATCATGAGTTAAGTTTAATTGCACAATTTTTAAAGCAAGATTAACGCACCCTTTATTAAAACACGCCATTATATTAGAATTTGGGGGTCTTACAACATCAGTAAATTTGGATACATCCTTTGTCCTCACTAATTTCTTTCATACCTGTGGCCTGTACCTATTGCCACATAAAGAGTTTACTTAAACTGTAGTAAACTTGAACTCTTCTGACCTTGAGGTTAACTGGACTCTGTATTTAGTTTATTATTTGCTGAAAGGGATGTCTTCCTGACACAGATTAATCTAAAATGAAGAAATCCTAATTTCTCAAGGTAAAGGTTCTCAAGGTAAAATACCCCATGATTTAATATTATGCTCCCTTTGAGTCACAGGTAATATCAGTAAGTGAAAAATGTCACATGCCAAAATATCCTGTAGATATACCCTGGGCAATTATCCCAACATGCTTGTCAAATTACTCTCTAGATGGAGGTAGTATAAATTCCTTTACAACATTTCCTAGGCCTAATTTGGTCTTTCTCACTTGGGTTCTTTCCCTCCTGCCTCCCAAAAATCAGGATAGGTGCTCAGTTCACACAGTGCTAAACTTTGCAGTAAGAGGGAACTAAAATTGTAAATATGGACCTTGTTCCAGCTAATCTCTAGTATCACAGTCGCAATAAAAAGAAAAGTACCACTTTGCAAGCTCTGCATAAAGCTCTGAAGGAGTAAGCATGTGTTTATTTGTGTTGAAACATCTGGAATCAGAAAGAATGATTTCAAAAGAAAAACTGGCAAAAATCAGTCTCTGGATAGAATGTAAGATGCTGTATTTGATAACATCGACACAGCAGTACCTGAAGGATCAATTGTTCCTCAGTTTATTTGAAATTACCACTTAACAAGTTACTCATCAGTTTTATTTTTATTTTATTGCAGGGAGTATTTTGTTTCAGAAGCAGCAATTATGTGGTTTATTCTTCATCAACTTCATATACTGTTTTGCTCAGGTTATTCGGAAATGGGTCATCTATTGCCTTCCTCTTAGCCAATCACATTGACAACTTTATGTGCTTTGACATCTGCAAACTTGTCACAGGAGAAGTTAACAAGTAGATGCTTGAGGCCTGTCTCAGAAGGGGTGATTTTAAACTTTGTCCTAGATTTCTCACCAGCTTTCAGTGGCAGTACACTAAAAATAGGAAACAAAGGGAAAATGTCAGCTAAAGACAACCTTATGCATCATGCTTGAACTTCTTCACTATTTCCAGCTCTGTGGAATTAATAGAATCACCATGAAAAGACTGTACAGGACTTAACTGTGACACGTACTTAAATGTGCAACCCCATGAATTAAGATCTCTAGCAAATATATGATGCAATGAACTAGATAAGCACGCAAAGGAAAACATGTTAATACCATAAGAGATCAAACTTCATGCAGAACAGAAGATGTGAAAGAGATCATTAAATTACAAAAAATAAATGAACTGAGGCAGTGAACAATGGTAATACAAAATCTTGAATAGGAATAGATTGTGCTACCAAGAAAACTGAAGTACTTGTGCACCAGGAAATTCTAAATGGAAGTTGAAATGTTTTAAAACAGTAGGATTTTAAATTGAAAACTCATGTTTGTGGTCATCCCAAACAGCCCTACCCTGTTATATTGTCTTGCCTTGCCTAGAGGATGAAGTTGCAGGTGGTTCATAACATGGGCTTGCTAAATTGCCTCAGGAGCGGTAAGTTAGGAGATAGACCATTCCTAGTTGCCCAAGTACAAATGATAATGTTAAGTTGCTGTGTAGGGGTGTATGTGCGTGCACGCACGTGCGTGTTCAGGTATAACGTACACTCCCATATCTTGGGCGTTTTTTTGAAGCAGCTGCATTTGTCAGTGCATATAGAAGTTTGTATGCAAGTTTGTGTACAAAGTGGGAGACCGACTGCAAGCTTACTTTTATGTAACTGTGAAATAAAAAAAAGACATAACAAGCTATAAATCATCCAAATATAAAAATAAGAATTTGGGTTTACAGGAATAGGAACCAATTTTATTCCAGTCTACTCATTCATCTGATCAGCACCATTTATATAAGGGTCTTCTAATGAAGTGAGATGCAGATTAGATATTTTCTTAAGCATTTTTCTTATTCTCCTAATATAATTAATTCTATAGTGTTCTGAAAGCAAAGCTTGAAAATCAGTGTGCCTGTCATTCTTGTTTTGCGGGGACAGAGGGAGAGTTTTATCATAATATTCACCATTTTCCTATTCTCTTTGTTCCTGTTTGATGAATGTCAATTGTATCTAAAATCTAGGCCTCTGTAAACCAAAATTAGTTATCTATGTAACAGCTGCTGTGACTTTTAAACTGAGGTTGTGGATTTTTCTGTTCTTTAAAGGTGATTCTCCTTAGTTGTGATTTACTGTGCCTACAAAAATTATGCATAGAGCATACTTGAGGTTTTACATTTCAGAAGTATGTCTGCCCTTTTAGATAACAACTTTAGATAACAATTTTTGTACACAAAGCAGAGCCACTGGTGCATCTGTTTTTCACGTACGTCTCTGGCAGAGGTAAACGCACATCGCTTAGAAGGCTGAACACTGTAACTGACACAGACACTGCATTTTATAAACTGAAATCCAGGCTAGAATGTTGTATAGTTTAGATACAGCGTAGGTAGAAACAGTCAAGTGCCCCACTGCTGATTCTGTAATCAGAAGACAAAAACTAAACTCATCTGCCCGGTAGCTGCACAGAGAGCCTCAGTAAAATTTATTGCTCAGGTATCGTATATATTTTTTGCTGGAACCATAGAGCCCTACTAGATAGGTAGGCAAATAACTTCTGTTAAATAGTGACAGCTTTGAACCAAGTCTCCATATGACTTGGGCTTAGGCCCCAAAGTTTGGGAGGGCAAATAATTGCAATGTACTTCTCTATGAGAGACATCCTCCCTGGAAGACCTCTCTAGTTACAACATGAAGAAAATTCATTCTCATCCCACTGTTTACTTTGAAGTAATTTGCACCTATGTGCCAGCTGATATATCTTTAACAGCAGGAATGAGGCCCTCTGTACTTACTTTATCTGGAGGATTCCTCTGAGCAGGTCACTGCCTTCTACCTGCAGAACACAGTCCATCACTTCCACATCAATAGGATTGGTAAATGTCACTTCCACATCCACTTCTTTATTTAGTTCTGCCTCACCCAGCACCTGTACAAAGAAAATGCTTGAAAGATGGAATTCTTAGTAATCTTTTCTCTCCAAGCCTCCTCAGGCCTCAGCAGAGACCATATTATGAGATGGTAGGATGGAGCGTGGCAGAATGTGAGCAGAACTTCTCTTTGTAGGGAAGAAAGTGCTTATAAGAGCTGAGTTCCCCTCATTCTCCCCCGATAGTGCTTTACCTGTATATCAATGTCAGGCTTGTCCAGGGTTATGTCTCTGCTCACTAGCACTGGAATGCCACCTTCCACGTGACATAAGGCTGTTACTTGGATTGTGTTGTCTGTAGTTAAACGCTGTTGATATTCAGTATATGATATCTTGATGGGAAATTTTTTCTCTGTAACAAAAAAAAAGGGGGGGAGGGAGTTCAATATGCACTTTTATAAGTCAACAGATGTTTCATACTTTAATTAGCGTTTTCCTTCTCTGTTGTGTCTGTGACTAGGAAGACCTTCAGTCATCACTAGCAAACCCAATTCGTGCAGATCTGTCAGTCAGAGGCAAAGTGATTTCTTCTCTACAATCTCTCCTCCATCCCTTACTGCTGCACTGTCCGACTTGTGTCTCTCCTCGCTGCTCTGACAGGTAAGACAGATGGCGTTTTATGAACTCACTAGTACTCCCTCATTTCTTATAAGACATGCTCTGGTATGACTCATCAGTCTTTCTTACTCATGGTATGCAGCACACAAATTATGTGTTTGCATTTCTATTATCTTTCATAGTCCTATGTGAAAAAAGGCAAGTTAGCAGTGTAAAATGTCACAATAGAGAACAAGAAACAGTGTTGGAAATGGTGAAGTTGCTCCAAAAGCAAGGGATTTAAGTACAAATCCTAGTAAATGGTGCATGCTGCACTTGACAGAAGAGGGCAAAAATCTCTTCAAATGTCTGCCATCAGACACGGTGAAAAACTTCTCTCCTGATCCTAAACTCAGCCTTTGGTTATTCACTCTATGTGTAAAACACAAGACGCCCCAAGGTAACAGCCCCTAACTGTAATGCTGTTAGAAACATCTGTGTATAAGCTCTATCTTCAATGAGAGTTCAGTTTCTAATACTTTAGAGGTAGCTGGTAGATCCCAACTCCACAAAATTACATATTAAGGAAGATAAACTTCTTTTTTTTCAATTTTTGATAGTAACTCAAAGCCTAGGATTAACACAATACAGTATCAATAGTGATTCAATCATTTTTTAGTTCCCCTTTAGAGTTTTTGATGCATCTATTTTCCCAAGTTTCTATCACAAACTTAATTTCGTGTTTCCAATAATACTCCTATTTAGGCATATCAAACACCACCAGAAAAAGATCTTAGGTCCCTTACTTAGCCCCTTGTAGTTCACCAGGAGACAATCAGATGGAGTTAATTTCTATGCTTTGTATGTTTTCCCTGTCTTTTCTTTGCAAGTTTTGTTACAGTTTTTGAAACTTTATGTTTACTTGGCACCTTCTTTTCACATATAATACATATTTTTCAAAATACAATTTTTGTGCTTTGTGCACAAAATGCACAAAATTCAAGTGCATTGCTTTCTTTTTTGGCCTCTTCAGACTCTTCTGTGTAGAAAATGAGGATTGCAGTTTGCTTTAGCTTTTCCCCTGCAAGTTTACTACCTTCAGAGCTAATGCTCATATACTGATAAAACAATCACACAATTCTAATAAAAAACTATATGAAAATTACCTTCCTGAGGAGCCAGAGTGACAGATATGGAGTCCTTCCAGATCTCATGAACAGGTTTCCTGGTATATACAGTGCTCCAAGCAGTCATATTTACCTGAACAGTCTTATCATCAGAAGTTAAGTTTGCAAGAACCAGAATCAGACTGAGATCTTTTCCAACTATTAAAGTGTCAGCCACCTTGAACTTCCCTGAGATGTCAGGCTTTTGTTCAATCTCCTTTGGTGTTGGTGCTGTGGGATCAAATTTATCCTCGAGTCCCAGCTTCTTACGGGCTTTCTTATAAGTATCTCTTTCGTTTTTAGAGCCTGTTAATGAGAATCATGAAAATCATCCTCAGCAGTTAAAATGAATCTGTCTTTATGCTCCTGCTAAAGATTGGTCAGCAGAACATGCTTAAAGGTGAACAGAACCCCTGTTTTTCACAGCCACATATCATTTTCTGGATCTACAGTCAATTTGTGCCACTATTCCTTTAATAGTAATTCTTTGTGGCATCAAATCTTCAGTCCAAAGTTTCTCACATTTCTCATTTCTAACCCTTTTTAGAGTAGTAGTACTGATAAATATGAATTCTCATCTGCTAATGCAGAAAAGTCCCATCTATAAGGTGAAGTGTTGATGGCATTGGAAGATAGTTTTCTGGGTTCTGTTTTTCACCATTCTGGATATATATTTCTAATAGCAGTGTTCATTGTTTGCACTTGAAAATTCAGTTGATTATTTTTTTTTGTCCTATCTGATTGAAAGGTTTGATGAAGTTACATGTTGTCTGACCCTTCAAAAATGTTGCTTTTCTTGGGCTAGGTGGTGATTTAGCTTAGGTTTCTGTAATACACATTTCATCTGCTGACAAATAGCAGTGCTGTAGGCTAATTTTAACAAAGCAGAGACAGTGCACATTAGTGTAGACAAACAGAATAGTGAGTATTTTACTCAAAGTAATTGGACTCGCCTTATTCAGATCCCACAGATCAGCTCTGTATCAGAAATGGCAGGGCAGAATATTTTAGTCCTTAACCTTCTCTGTCCCCTTTTTATTAGAACTCAAGAAATTGAGTATAAATTTTGTTCCTACCCTATATATGAGCAGAATTGCCCACCAACAGACTCCTATCTTAAAGTTTCTTTAAGTTCTATATTGAAGCATCTGTGCAACCAGAAGAATCAGAATTTTTCTTTACCTTCCTTGTGTTTATAATCATTGGTGACATCTACACGATCATCTCTGCCAACAGCCTTTGTGCTGATGAACTGACCAATTACTGTAGACTCAGAGAATATTAAAGTTTTTTTTCCATTTGTAGAATCATAATTCCAGTACATGCAGTCTGCATTCACTTCTGCAAATACGAATGGACAGTCATAGTCCAGATCTATGTCTCCTTCTTTGATGGCATTCCGTGAGGCAGGACCACACCGATAAATCCCTATAGCATCAAGGAAAAAAATAATTTAGGACTAGTCAATTGTTTCATAGTAGGCAGGTACCGAGACAGATACTATTTATCAGTGAGCCCTGGTATTCTACTCCAGCCCTTTCATTCACACAGTGACTTATACCAGGCTAATCATCAATATATCTTGTGTATTTATTATGAAGTTAGACTTGACTTCTTTTATAATATCCTTTAGTTTTCAGTATCTGGATACCTACATTGGAAATGTAGGATTAACTGAGAAAGACTGGTCCTAGAAGCCTAGTTTGGGATCCACAGAGGAGCTGAGGCTTCTCTAGTGAAACAGAGAATGTATTCTCTTCAGCCACTTCATTTCTGGGCAAGGAAATAAATTACTTTGACAGTGGTTGAATTTCTTTGTCCCTCTGAAAGTGATTGACTTTAAAATTTTTCAGCATTATTCCTGAAATCAAATCCATGTACCTCCACTTTCTTCTTGAGGAGTTGCATCCAGAATTTGCCATCCACTGTATGAGGGGCCCAAGTCACTGCGAGAAAACCAGCTTTCATTCCAAACATGGAAATTCCTATATTAAAAAATGAACAAAGCAATCTACTAGTAGGTGTATCTACTTTGTCATCCAAATTCTGTTTTTGCCTCTTCCTACCTATCTTTTGTTTTGGTTTGGTAAAACCTGTCATCTGTCATCTTTACATTTTCTCTTTTCTGTTGATTTCTGAGGGACTTATCTCTGGCCCAGGGCAGAGCATTAGGATACTTCAGTACTGCTACAAAATGACTTCATCTGCTTATAGTCCCAGGGAGATGCTGCCACATCCAGGATCTGCTGGGGCTTAACATTGATCTGGCTATGTCTGTATATTAAGAGTCTGTAAACTTATGCTTTCACTTAAGGATTCTTCTAGTATGTAGCTAGAAGCTGTTTTCTGACTGTTCTTTGATTCTGATAATTCATAGATGTGTGAATAGGGAATGCTTTTCTAAAATACCATGTTTTGCAGTTGTATCATATGCATGTCTTATCTGCAGATTCAATGATGCACTCTCAAATTGAAGCTTGTCCATTGCTTTCTGCGGCCATTGGCCTACTGGGAATACATAGGAATTAAACATTGGAGTAAAAAATAATAAAACCTATGGTGCTGTTATAAACTATGAGAAAAAAAAAAAAAAAGGAAAAAATAACACACTTCTGGAGGAGGCAGGCTTCCAGAAGAAGTAATGAAGATAAGGGCCATTTTCCTCTAAACTCCTATTCACACTTTCATCTTAGTTAAATGTATCAAATGTTTTGTCAGGTTTTTAGCTGAGACTGACCATTTTCGCTGTGATTCTATCTCAGTCAGATCAGAGCTGAAAAGTGCATTGTGTAGCAGGCTTAAATGATCTTGCTGCAAGAAAAAAACGTGGGCGCAGTCCTGTTGAACTTCTACAGTTAACATAAACTATTTTTTAAAAACTGGTTCCAGTTAAATCAAGTCCTCCTGTGTTTGATATTTCAGTGTGGTATCACAAACTTTTAATCATCTGTGTAATCACAGGTGTATTTCTTTTGGCTTCAGTTTACCTTTGTAACTTATGTGATAATTCTCAGTTTGACTAAGGAAGAGAAAAAAATGCTGTTTATATTTAACACTGAGTTTAATAGGATTACTTTTTTTTTTCTTTTTTAATCCTGTATGTGTCATTGTTTTCAGGACTATTTTTAACAAGTCAACAGAACTTTTGTCAATAGAATCTACACTTTTTACCTGCTGACCCTATTCTTCATCGATAGATCTTACGATCAAATATTGTAGAGCCTTACCAGACACTGTCAGCTCCCCTGTTCAAATGATTTCCAGAAGCATCGTAAAACTCATCCACACGTAAATTTTCATCTGCATCATGAGCAGAACTGAAGTTTGTAATTGTTCGAGTGGGAATCCCCAGGCATCTAAGCACTAAAGAGTCAATAAACAGCCATAATTCAAAAAGAAGTACTGCTGGAATATGAAGCTTCATATAACATACATAACATAATATCTTGAAAGACTTCCAGGTAGACATTATTGTTAATGTTTCCTCTACCAGAATCTGTGCAGTGTTGTATTACATAAAACATACCTGTAGTCAATACTGCTGCAAAAACCCAACACTGTCCATATCTAACAGGCTTGAATCCTGATTTCTTCCAGCTTTGCAGGATTTCACCACTTCCATTCCAGCTGCTCGGATTTTTTCCACCTTCATAATTTCCACTCCAATTTCCTAGCACCACACCTTGGTCATCATTGGCGTTGACCTGTGAAGATATTCACTAAATTGACGAAAGTATAAATTCAGGGTTTAAAATAGAAAAATCAGTGTGGGTATACAAGGGAAGAAAAGCCTTAAATGATATTTTAGTGGACAAAAGCCACACTTCATTGGCCTTCAGGAAGTCCTATCTTTTTAAAGAAATGAAATATTTGTCCTCTCAAATAACAAACAGCATTTAACTATCATCTTTCCCATACAAGTACATTAAACATCAGACAAGAAAACAAACACCAGTGTGTAGTGAACTCGCCTGTATGCTAGAATGGTGTCATCAATGTACACAATGCTGTTCCCATAACTTTCAGAGTAAGCTTGTTTGATGACGCAGACTCAACATTTAGCAAATTTACACACAATACTAAATTAGGGAAAATGGCTGACAGAGAGTGGGGAGAGATAGTTGACAAAGCCAAACTTTTCTCAGTACTGGCAGATTACATGACGAGAGGCAACAGCAGAAGGTTGCAGCTTGCAAAAGTGGTATTGGACACAAGAGAAAAATTCCTCCCTACAAGGGTAATGCAGCACTGGACAGGTCAGCGAGGGGAGCTGTGAAACCTCCATTCCTGGGAAGACAACTTGTCAGAGCAGTGGCTGAGCTGATCTTGTGCTACCTCTGTAGGCCCACATGAAATGGGAGGTTGAACTAAAGCCCTCCAGGGACTGGTCCTTCTACATACCACCCCACCACTATTTTCACTTTCATTTTGACAACTGTATATCCAAGCAATAAAGTATCAGAATACCCCAGATGAAATAAATCTAGTAGGCTGAAATCAGAGAGCCGCCCAGAAGCTTCTCTGGCCCATGTTTTGGGTGCACAAAAATAATGGCCTAAAATTTCTTGAGAATTGACTCCATATCCATTTTGACTAATCAAACAGGTAGTGATTTGCACTTTTGAATAGCTTGCTTACCATTGCACTGAGAACACGGCCCACATATTTGGGATCGTTTCGGTGAGATACATCTGTGACAGGATCCTGGCGGTAGTTTAAACTTCGATCCAGCATGGAGATGCAAATATTGAGAATATCTTCTTGAAACTGTGTTACAGAAATATATTAGTGTATTGGGACCACAGAGTGTTCTACCATACTAAAAATGAAAATATAGAGAGCCAAATAATTGGTTAACATTTTTCATATCCCTGATTTAAGTCATAGCTCAACCAGGAATTACTGTGAAAAGCTGGCCTCAACAGCTGTGAAGATTAGACCTTGAAGGGCTTTTGAAAACTTCAAATCAATATAGTGAAGCCAGGGCCTGTGCTCCCCAGTGTTGCTATCAGTGCTTTTCTACACAGCAGACACAAAGATTTCTGCAGGCTGCATCTTGGCCATATCACTGATTGGTCCTACAAATCTTCCTGTTTTTCAGGTTAGCAGGGCTTGACTTGAATTCTAATTTTAATAGTGGACTTTACTGTTCTTCCGAGGTAGGTGACTATGATGAACTGGGAAAGCTGAACAAGCCCTTGTCACCCAGCTTATGTGAAAACAGAAGCACAAAACACCAAAGTTTCAACTATGCATTTACCTGGCCAAAGTTCCATCCAAAGCTGTTGATATGATGTTTATTGCCTGCAAAAATGATGCCAAACTCTTCTAGCACATATTCCTGGCATTCAGCCTGATTAGGCAAGAACACATCATCACCTGAAAAGCCAAAGCAAAGGTCTGTAACACCACATCTGGCAAAAAAAATGAAAACCCTGCATGGGAACCTCAGTAGGAATGTTTGCAGGTATCCACCCTTTGTTGTTCTTGCTGCTTTAAACAGATGGTGAAACAGATTTTCCTACATTTGGAGAAAGGGAGATGTGTTAGAGAGGAGAAAGAGGGATGGACCTGTCTCATCTGGAAGAAGGTGACAGCTGGTAGATTTGTCCTTTTTCATGGTTTCTCTGAGAGTGGGTATACTTCTAAACTTGTGCAAAAGCAGGGAAGCTCTGGCACAAACAGAACTTAATCTACATCTTTCAGAGCAAGAAGCTCTCCAGTATGTGTGTGATAAAGGTCTGATTTTTTATGTACCAGAAGGTCCTAACAAAATGTTAAGTCATATCCTGTTCTCAGTGCTAGGTTATGTGTTTCAGCTCCTGTGCAAAAAAAAATAATAGTAATAAAAAACATCAAGTAGAGAATTTGCAAATATGCAATGAGAGAATTGTTTCTTTCAGCAGAAAGGTATCATGTTCATACCTGAAGACCAAGGATTAAAGAGCAAAACAAAGGTGCCGAGGTTTGCGGTGGAGGAGCTGCCACTTGAAGCATTTTGCACACTCAGCTTGTAACGTCCTATGACTGCATTAGCTGGGCTGGAAATGGAGATGCTCACAGAGTTGGAAGTGGTGGACTTCAGAACTGCACTCCAGCTCTCCTTGCTCACTGTGCTGGAGATACCAAATGTGGCCTGGGTCTTAGTTTGCTTTGAAGGTTTTGGACCTTTTAAAGAAAATAAAGAACACTCTTGTTTGTTTGTTTTCAGGTGTCTGAAATAGATATTTAATTGTTAATAAACACCATCCTCCCCTGTAGATGAGTTCATGATGTATGTTTGAAACTGAAGCAAGCTATTACCATCAGTGGAGGTAGGAGTAAAACAAAATCACCTCAACCAGTCCCATGGCTATGTAAAACATCATGTTGGCTCTTAGGCATTTTTTTCCCATATAGTGAATATCAAGCTAAAAGAACATCACCAGATGGCATTACTAATTATGAGAAAGAAATTGAGAGCTATACCTGTTTCTGCAATGAATGTTAAGTTTTGCCCTGGCTGTTCCGCTCCATTGAAGGTGATAGTGAAGCCCTGACCTCTCCTGACAATCAGTTCTTTGCCAGAAAATTTACTTGTGTGATGGTCTTTTGCATTTTCTTTCAGATGCCAGTTCAAACTTGGCTGCGTCATACCTGTGGAAAGAAATGAGAAGGAAAAATCGAGGGTACCTGCAAGGCTTTCTGAGGAGGAAGAAGCAAGGACTCACTCCCAAGAGTTGTATGTTACTCTCTACAGGTAACTAGTAGCCACATGAGATTTCCATCTTATAGGAACCAGTTATTTATATTTTATCCTTTTTTGAGAGAGAGAGGCTCCCTTTCTGAAGACAGTTAGGAACTATCCACATAATTAAATATAAAAGTATATAAAATATATAAAATCTTTTAGAAGCAGCTATCAAGAATATGCTAATTTTACTGCTATTTGGCAGTAGGAGAGAATTGGAGCAATAGCACTTCTAAAGCATGTGTATAAAATGTTGCAGGAAGCTGCTGCATGTACTCTAGCATCACCAGAGCCAAACTGATGGAAGGTTCTTTAGTGGGAGGTAGCTTGATGGTTTATTGAAGTGCACAGGTACAGAAGAAAAATAACATACCTACCTGAAAAAAAAAAGAAATCCTTCAAAAATCTAGCAATGGAGCACATCTGCTGTAGAGCAAGGTTGGGATTGGGGGAGCCTTGTCTCTAGAAAGGCAGGAATTAGCTGACAAGGTTCGAAAAGCAACGTGGGATATTTCAAAATAATTTTTAAACAGGGCAATTTGCATATGAAAAACCGCTTTTTTTAAATCGTTTTTGCTTTGCTGTCAAGTTTCAAAACTCTCTCTACGTTCTATTCTCCCTCAGCCTTTGCAGTGGTACCTTGTCCAGGTTCAGCTTTGTCTTTCTTGCTCTTATGTCAGATTTATCAGTCTCTCCTTTACACTGCTTATGTCTGGCACCTTCAAATAGCTGTAGATTTTCCTTTCCTTCCCATGTACAAAAGACAACATTTCTACCTCAGATAACATACCTGATCTCTAAAACTCCATTCTGACAAGCTTGCTTTATCCACATATGTACAGTAAGTGAAGAAATACAATTCCCATGAAAATCCTCCTTCTAAATCTTACTGGGAGGACCTTTTCTATTTTGTTTTTCTTGGATCAAAGCTCATTAGAGGAGTAGCAGCTTTTCAGTCCATTAGAGAGCTGAATATAATGTATGGATGTAAAAAAATAATAGAGCACCACAGAAGGGGCTTGCTCCTTTGCTCACCTTGGCCCATATCTGATCAATACGTCCTGTATGAGCAGCTTCCCGACTTTTCCTCTGAATGTCCTTCTTTCTCCTCTTCTCTCAAAGAATAGATTGTGCCTTTCACTTCTTTAAAAGTCTACTTGTAATATTGCCTGTTTGCAATATTTCCTGTGGGGGTGGAGCAGGAATAGCCTCCTTTCCTTCCCAGCCCTTTATCTAACTGACGAGCTTGTGGAGCACTTTCTCCTGTGCTCATTTCCTTAAAAAATAAAATCTAAGGCTGCAAAAACATTTATCCATAACAGTCTATCCAACTGTTTCTTAATGTATTTACACCTGTAACAATTACATTATTCAGTAGTTTTTCACTCTGTTATAATGATATATTTATAGTAATAACACAATTCCTTCTTTTCATTATGTTGTTTTTAATTTGGGGCTCTTTGTGAGCGATATTTTCAGTGGTGGTCTTTTTAGAAGCCACCCTTTTCTAGCCGTGCTTTTATTTTCTCTTAAATGACCTGAACACACATCCTAGCATTTTTCAGAATAAATTCTCAGTAGGCTTTGACTCTATACTCAGATACATAGCAGAGATTTTCTCTTTGAAGAAAAGGTTAGTAACTATTGGGTGGTATAGTGGTGGTGAAGTGTATCAGTGATTATTCTTTAAATGTCAGCCTTCCTGTCTTTCTTTCCTTCTTTCTCTCTCTTTCCTTCTTTCTCTCTCTTTCCCTCCTTCTTTCCCTCCTTCTTTCCCTCCTTCTTTCCCTTTCTATCTTTCTATCTATATTTCTATCTATCTTTCTATCTATCTTTCTATCTTTCTCTTGTGATAACAACACTGTACTGAATATCATAGTCTCACAGTTCAATTACATAACTTTTTTTTTCTACTTGGTGATATGATAGCATCATTAAAAACAGCATGTTAAGAAACACAAATAACTACATGTATCCTGGAAGACAGTATGGCAAGGAGAAAGAGTTGTGTTTGTTTCATCAGCTTCTTGTATTTTATTCCTTGTTTATTCTGGCTAACTTGCCTTGCAGACCTGTTATTTGCTTTGCTTCTAAAACACATGTATGATACATGCCAGACCTGTGGACTGAAGATTATGGGCCAGAGTTGAGAATGAGGGTTACATTGTGGAGATAGATTAACACGAGTCAGAATACTGGTCAAGAAGAATGCATTTCTTTCCTAGCTGCCCTGGCCCAAGCACCTTCCTGCAAGCCAGGTGATGTTGTATTGCCTAAGTGTGTGAATGGCAGGAGTGCACAGGTCTGCGCCTTACACGTTTGGAGGACAGCTAGAGAAAAATCTTCTGTACCTCAAAATGTGAAAGCCGTGAGCCGGCTTAATATTTTGCTTCATGAACTGAGAGTTAGCAGTATATGAATCATACTTTTACAGACTGGTATCCTTTTCCAGTAATACTCTGATTTCTTCTTTCAGTCCAGTAACTGTGTTAATGAAATGAATATAAAGGAGGAAGAGTTAAGCACTGAAATGAAAGAAGCCTTTTGTAATAGAAAATTCAGCTGAATTCACCTTCTCCTTCTTGGCGTTGTTTTTCCTGTTCCCACCAGCTCTTTATTAATCCAATGACACAATGAATTCTATTCAATGTAACCTATTATTAATTTAGGATGGTGTTTGTTTTAGGATGGGAAGACAGTCACTAAAACAGCTTTATGCCCGTTTATTCTTTCTGAGTACAGTTCTTCCATACATATGCCTAAAGCATCATCTGGTTAGGCTGGCCATGACTCACCTGGGTCTTAGTTCTCAGGGAAGCTTAGGCTATTTTGTCTCCCCTTTCATTTCCTCCTTGGATGATTAAGCCAGGTATTTAATGATCAAAACCACTCCAGCTGTCCAAGATACAGGAAGTTAAGTGGTTTCCTACAGGTATGCTGTATTTGCAGGCCAACCTGCTGAGAAACCTGGGCTCCTCGCCTAGTGGTATGGATTGATTGGTGTCAATACTCTTCAGGATGAGAATCCTCTGATACAGCTTGGCCAAGTCCATATGGAAGAGCGCTTGGTGGAGATCTCCTCCAGGCTGTAGACGTTGTCCTAGACATGATTGTTAATTTTTTGTCTTCCTCTTCCATTCAAAAAGCAGCATATAGCAAGGCTGCAGTCTTAGGAAATTCCTAGACGATTGTCCAGAAGTTCCCCAGTAGCCAGACTGATGGCAGACAAGCTTGCTACACTCAGCACACTTACTGCTAGTTGGGCTCAGATTTTCTCATGGGATCTTGGCAGGAGAAAGAGGGTTCATTCCAGAAATATTAGTGACATACCCTAATATGTGTACTTCAAAAAACTACTGTGGGACAAGCCAAAATGACAGTGTGCACACTGAGATGAACTTAGGCCAGGCCTCCAGGACAGCCCACGTGTTCCCACATAACCTGTAAAGTATAGCTTATTCTATTTAAATGCATTGCCCTGCTCTCGTGCTTATGCACACATACGTGCCTCTGAAATGGAATGTAGATGTTGTTTGGATCTTCTAACTTCCAGCTATTGCTGCACACTCATGAGCAAGGAATACTTATTTTTTTCCAGCTCCCAGCATGATGTGGCTCTGCTCATCTCTTCTAAGAGCTGGGATCTGACATGATGTTTCCGTTTTGCAGACAAGCGCTCTATCTCATGCACAAAGATGATGCTTGAAGGTGTGACTAATGCCTTAGTTGTAATGACACTGAGTCTGAGCAGTGATAGATAGAAGAGATAGTTAGGTGTGAGACTGTGAAACAAGCTGCCAAATCCGTAGTAGTAGTAGTAGTAGTAGTGTGTTGCAGATTTTAAAAGCCCCTGAGAAAACATGCCATCAGATTTACAGGATTTTTTTCTAGGTGCTTGCCTTTTCTGTAGGCATCGCCTTTACTCCTCTATTCTGTTACACACATTTTTTTCTCTCTAGTTTATTCGCAGGATATATGTTTGTGTGTGTGAAAATAGTTCTGTGCACACATGTTTAAACACACACAGAGCTTTGTTTGCATTAAAATGTCCTAAATATGCCATGGAACTACGAGGAGGATCCCTTGAGTCCTTATGACATTTCCAACTTAACACTGGGCTTAAAATGCACCCTGGATATTTGATAAGGAAGAGTTAACCATGATCAGCAAGTATCAGTTTGCTCGTTAAATGCTGCTACTGCTTCTTGCATTTAGTGTGGTGAAAACAATGTGGTGAAAATGGATAATGAGTAGATTAGTGTGTGATACTTAGGAGGAAGTTTTGGCGGACCACCTTGCTGAAATGTCTTGGCTAACTTGTTGGCACATTGTTGCTTAAGAGGAAGTGTGATAACGCAGAAACAATTGGTTTGTGGTTATTTCCCTGTTGCTGTAGTTGAAGGTTTTTACTGTCCAGTTTTATATACTGATTTTGTCTTTTTTAAAAAAAGGAATTTTATACCCAGGCCAGTCATTGATACTGATCAATAGAACTGTGGTTTGCCATTTATTTAAGCTTTTTTGCTAAGTGGAGGAGAACTATAAATGGATCAGTTGCCCTATGCCCATTCTCTGTGTCAATTTCCCTTCCAGCCTGTGTTCAGATCTTAAATAGATGAACATTTAGGTATCTTAGCAAACACACTGAGACAGTCATTAAGAAAGCACAGGCAGTTTAGGCAAACAGCAGACTGTGCGCAGGGATGTCAGCGCAAGCAGTTCAAGTCGAAAACGTTAAGGATTTCAAATAATCTTCTGTGGACAAACACTGTCAATGGGGAAACTGTGGCTCTTTTAACCTCCATAAGGGAAAAAAACAATGCCTGCAGTTTCTGTGCTTCAGACATTGCTCTGTAGGTTTTTTTCTTTATTTAATTTCTTGAACTTTTCAGGCTTATGTCACATAAGGCCAGCTGAGCATGGACTCCATGCCTAGATGAGTATCACCAGCACTAGCGCCTCATTATGCGTTCTCATAGAGGTACCAGAAAGTCCAGTCTAGCCTAAACAAGAGCAAGGCAACCTTGTATTGATTCAGTGTCTTTCCCGGTAAGGCTTTATTTCTGGGACTTCTACAATGCTTTGTCTATATTTTAAGGAGCCTTTGCCTTCCAAACTGATTTTAATCAATAGTTAAATTGGCATTGCAACTTGCTGACTCTGAATCTGAAGGAAGGAATCCATCCTACAGCCTATTCTTGGCAGAAATAATACCATTAACAGAATATCCATTCTTGCCTACTCTCTAATTCTCTAAGTTTCACACCAAAAGCTATTTTCTTGTCAAAACTTCATCTGCCCTATCTGCCTGCAGTATTGTCCTATTAGCTTTAGTATAATAACACATGGTTTATCTTCTTTTCCTTGTTTGTGTCTTTTTCAATATTTAGGAAAGAAAATATCAAAGTAACCTATTCAAAATCTCAGAATGTAATATACTCCAACAATTCAGAGCCTTTTACCAAAAATATACCCTTAGAAGAAAACAGTGTTTGGTAGGTTATTGCCCACTACATATCCATGAAGAGACTCATTTTTACTTACCCGCCATGCTTCCTTGCTCCTCTTTGTCTTGGACTTTGTATTTCCGTGAGCAATTGTAGGGAAATATGATAAGACTTCCAGCTCCGTTTGTGGCAGCATTTATAGAGAGAACTTTAGGCCTCTCCTTCTGTACAAACCAATTATAATCCACATTAGGTGGGCGAGGCAGGTAAATCATACCAGTGGGCCTGTAAACTTCCTAGTGACCACATCTTAACTCATGGGTTTTAACACACTGCGCTTATGCAATTCCGGCTATTTATCCTGAGGGCTGCCTGAGATGATCAGAAAAGTAAAGCAGTTAATTGCATACCAGGAATCCAGAATTTCACATACAATGGTGTGTCATTTTGGAAGAGTAAGAAGCATTTTTTGAGTCAGTCTGAATGTATATTCCAGTGTGAGCCACAGATGAGCATATGTGAAATAAAAGTATATATTCATAATAAGAATCTTAGTTTCCTTCTTGTAAGTGTACACCTTATAAAAAAGCTTGCATTTAACTCTGAATTCTGTTTTCAGGATCACCGCAGTGGTACCTTTGTACCAGCCCATCCCTATAGACTCTGTAAAATAATAATAATGGTATTAATGCTAGAAATGATATTAATGCAACCTACTATTAACCTGACAAACTGAATGCTAAATAACTCCTAAGAATGTGATTCAAGCGGTGACACTTCCTGCACAAAGAGAAACTTTATAAAATTCCTTTTGCAACAGGTAAAAGTTAAAACTACAATTTGTGCTTTTATGGTGTTTACTCACCCAATTGTTCATTAGTATAGAAGTATACATTAAAATACTTTGATCTGCCCAGACAGGCCACCCTAATTTCACCCTAATTCTCTTTTTGTTTTCATATTACCTCGCTTGCTATTTGATTATGGATCTTTCTCTGTAGGAGCTTCCATTTCATTTTGTTTACACCGATAAAGCACTTTGTCTCATTTTACTATTACTCCACTTACCTACAGTGAGGAAGGGAGCCTGAAGCAACCTCAAGAATGTTAGGGCTTGAAGAACTCGAAGGGTGGAAGTTTCATAAGATCAGAAATTGGCATGCATAACACCTATGTATATAGACTTAGTTGATGTAAATTCCTGGAAAATACTGCAATATGTTAGCTGCTCATCATTAGCTGCTAACGGATGACTAAAAGCTGGCACGGAATTGCCAGAAGTCAGTCAAGTCCATTTAATTTTCCCCTGACAGATCAATATGGCAAAGGAGAAGACAGCAGCAGCAGCTGTCATACATACTGACTTGGATTTGCAGCAACGACCCACAGAATATTTTCATGAACATACTTCATAAGCACTGATTATGCACATTTTCTAACAGTTATCTGTATAACTTGTTGGACTAAAACAAATGTGGATTGCTGTCAAAGTGGAAGGACATAGTCACAGAGATGTCATTAAAGGCTGTCTTGGAGCTTTGCTGGTTTTTAACTGGTGTCCAGCTGAAGTCTGAAGTTGGGCAGAGCACCTCTGTTGGATCATGTCAAGAATACAGAGGAGACTGAAAGACTTAAAGTAAAATCAGAGGAATCAAAGTGGACCAGTCTGAAAAAAAAAGAGGTAACTGGGGAGAAATTATAATGATGATGATGACTTCTTAAAAATATGAAAGGCAGTTATAGAAGGAGACAAACATGGTAGCTTCTGTGGGGTCAGTAAAGAAATCAATGGCTTAAAAAAAACAATCCAAACCGAAAAAGACACCAAGGATATACTTAAGGATACTAAGGAGACACTAAGGATGAGGAGAAAATGTTAATACTAAAGATAAATACTCCACTAAAAATTCTAGGTAAGTTGTACAAATGAATATCATTTTTTCCACGGAGATTAAAAATGGACTGCCAAGGATAATTATGTATGCATACATGTATGTACAGACACATATATTTTGATGTCAAAGAAACGACAGTGGCACTTTACTTTCCTGTTATGTACTCTTAGTCCTTGAAGTTGAATTGTATGATGTGTGGAGGGACTTAGGAAATTATTTTATTTAGGATGTTATTTTATCAACTAGAAATTTGGAAAACAAAAAAAAGCCTCATCTGTGAACCCTCAAAAAGGTATTGTGAGCTGACCCCTGACTCATGGATCAGTCCATATACTGAGTCTGTGTAGTCTGCATCAATACTGATTCAGTTTTGTTTGCCTTGGTATTGCTCCATTGCTGTGATTTAGCCATGCCGAAAAAACTTTACAATGTGTCCTACCACGAAAGGTTGCCAAATTCCTGAGTAATATGACACATAAGAGCATAGATTTATTGAATGTCATTTCTACATGTTCTTTTTAAAGAAATAATTGCATGTTTTTTATAGAAATAGAGGAATGTCAGCATCATATCTGACCAGTTGAAATTTCTGTTTCTGTTAGTACAGACCAGTTCCCAAAACACAAACAACATTCTCTCTTAATTAACTTGTGTAGCGAAAGCGTACCCTGTGTTCTGTCACTTGAGGACTTTCTTCTTGGAATGGGTGATTTATATGTTTATATGTTATTCTAAAATAACTACCCAGAAAAAAATCTTCCTCATTTGTGCAATCTGTTAAAAGTTCATGACTTTTTGTACCTTATGGCAATCAGTTTTACATGCTAATTATGAATTGTGTAAATAATCTTCTAAATATTTCCTTATTGAACATGTACTAATTCTTAAACTGAGTTAAAAGGTACTCATGCCTTTCCTTCACTTAATGTTCAGTATTTTGCAAATGTCTGTAACATTATGTCATTTTTATCCCCCAAATCACATAATTTCAGACTTTTCAGTTTTCTTACAGTCTGATACCTTACTTTGAACATTTGGTACCCATTTCTGAAACCCCTTTAATTTCTTTTTGTTGTTGGTGGTGGTTTTGGCTTTGATATACGGGAACAAGAATTGAGTATGATGCAGGATAGGAGAATATACTATTGACAAATAAGCTGTCAGAGATTTTTTTAATATTTCCTGATCTATTTCTTATTAAGCCAAGTTTGGTTAGGGGGTTGTTTGTGTTTTGTTTTGCATTTAGTCAGCTGAGCCCTCAAGACTGTATTTGTTCATCCAAGAGAAAAGAATGGTGTCATAGTGAGATATGGTAACAATACCCTGGAGAATGGGTTTGGATCCATGGATAGTTAAAGGGGGGCATATTAGAAATCTTTCTAAGAGAGAAAACACTGCCGGTACAATAGCATTCATATTTTGGCAATGCTGAAATTGCCTTAAGAATCCAGAACTTTACTTACACTTAAGAAGTGCTTTCCTCTCTGTCCATGAATCCATCCATTCACAGGCACAGATTTTCTTCTTTTAGAAGTAAATCAGATGTATAACTATAAAATTTTATGGTGACTTTTTGCAATTCCTCAACTCCTTTGGCAGACGACTAGTGAGGGCTGGACTTCAGGTCAAGCCCTAACTAGAGACAAAGCAGGAAATTGGCATAGACTGTGTGGGCAGCAAAATGCCCCCTTTATCTGTGTCAGAGTCCTGGAAAGTTGCTGCTGTTACTGCTCTCAAGGGGTGGCAACTACTGTTGGTTTAGGGGATTACTCTCTAGAAGCAGTGGCTACCGCTCCACGTCTCCCATCATACCAGCCATCCCTTTTTTCTCTTGCAATTGTACCATTCATCTCTGTTTCTTGCAGCAGATGTTGTTGGACGGGAATTTAGGGCTGTAACTGTAGTGCTGTAGCTAGATACTTCGGAGTTTGTTGTATATTCTGTAGCAGATAATTGTGCCTGACGGTAAGAGAAATTTTGGTGTCCATGAGTACTAGGGGACAGGTGATGCCCTCAGTATATTAGGCTAGAGATAGAGAACTAAGCTAAGCCAACTGGACCTGTTCTGCAGAATCTTGGACTATACAGAGGTACTTCCACTTCTTTAGCTTGTACTTAACTCATGGCCACATTGCTTTTCTCAATTTTAAACCAAAATGAAGACATTTCTTGCCACCAGGCAAGAAACTCTTAACTTTTGAGACCATTCTATGCTTGCTTTGAGTTCACATGCAGTAAAATATCAAGTCACGAGTTTAGATGGAATGCATGACTATGGCTAAAATAGAGCAGAATCCACTTAATCCTGCACAGGGCTAAATCTATCAGAGTGGCTGGAGTAAAGAAAATGAACAGGATTGGAGAAAGACATGGAGAACAAGAAACAACAAGCAAAACAACGGGCTTTCTGAGGGCTATTTCTAAGGTAACAGATCAGCCTGTGGATCTCATTGCACATTTAAAGAAGCATTAAGAAGATGCACTGCATCACAGAGACCATTAATTTGTTGCTCATTATGGACAAGGCAAAATGAAGTTTCTCTAGCTCTACAAGAAGGTAGCAATTGCCTAGCACTGTGAGAGAAGGGAGGCTGCTATCACACCGTCATCACCATGAGACAATATAACAGCAGAAACTTAGTATTTGGGCCAGATTTACTTTTCAAAGTCTAAGTGCACTTTCAGTGGTGAAAGAGAGGATGGGAAACAGGTAAGAAATATGTTATTGTTTGCAGATATTGATGCTTTGCAGCAATTTTGCTCATTTGTCCTGGAAGCACAATAATTTCAGAGCAAGAGCATCCATAGCAGTATCAGCTTGATTTTTTTTTTGGTTGCTTGTTTTTCTTTGTTTTTAAGCTAGTGTCCGTAGGGAATAGTATTCCTATTTTTTGATTGGGGAAACAAGAAAAGATGGGTGCCATGACTTTACACCATAAAGAATCTCATATCCTAAGTCTCTGTCTCGCATATTACTGTCACCTTTTTTCTCCTATGTAATCATATCTCTTATGATTTAAAAATATTTCAGTAATATTTCCTTTTGGAAAGGTTTTGAGCAAATAACCTCATAATGAATGACACAGTATATATACTTTGTGTTTAGCAAAATAACCACTGGCATGACATGGTAGCTACACAGGGGAAAAAATAAGTAGTTGATAACAAATATCCCCAAACTTTTAAACTACTACTGTGAAACATAACAATATTGCCTAGTAAAAACAATATTGCCTTTTTTCTTTCAGTTTGTTTTAAGATATTCAATAACATTCTCAGAAAACACCAAATCTGCAGGGTTTTGTAATCTGTACATGATATTTTGTATCTGCAATATGTATTTTAAATCTCAAATGTATTTAAGCAAAATACTAATTTTCTTGGCCCATCCCCTCTTCAGGTTGCTCATGCTAGCACAGTTGTGTATGTGTCACCTTGCAAAAATGTTTAGGACATTTCCTGTAATTTCATACTGGGCCCTAATTTGGGGAAATCAACTTGTTTTAACAGTCATTTCTTTTCTGTAAAATAAGAAGTTATTGGTGTAATAGCAGAAATTATTAGTGTGCCAAATCTCCTTCTTGGGGAAAAAGGGGAAACAGCAGTATTGCCTCAAAAAGACAAGCTATTGCTTGCTGTGTCCTTGCATCTCTATGTAGTGCTCTCTCTGGTATGCTTCTGTAACCACAAATAATTAGGTCTGTATTAAAATGTATATAAAATGTATAAAATGAATATAGCAAAGCTAAATGTGAGACTATATAGGAGAAGTTGATTTTATTTTAAACAAAAGTGATTTGAGTCACTCTTACCCACTCTCATATATTTCATTCACACAGCCTTTCATAATACTTATTTTTTTCATACTGACATGCTCGCAAGCACAAAGCAGGTATCTGGCTGGCTGGTCTGACGAGGATCACGTGTAGTGAAAGGGAGGACAAATTATGCTGGATTTGGGGTCATATGCATGTCTCCTGGGTTCTTGCTGATGGGTGGCCATTCTCTTAATCAGGCTGTGTTCTCTATCATTTATGGACCCAGTTCTGGGAATCCTTAAGCAATACTGTTGATTTACTACTCCTCTTGGGGAGTAGTCTTTTGTTTTAAGCTGTCCTTTGTTTTCCCAGTCACTGAG
This sequence comes from Tinamus guttatus, assembly GCF_059628265.1. Lineage (NCBI taxonomy): Eukaryota > Metazoa > Chordata > Aves > Tinamiformes > Tinamidae > Tinamus > Tinamus guttatus. Next base: position 1,604,246 of record NW_028288728.1, read on the forward strand.
CGCAGATCTCAATGACCTGCTGATGTTATTGTCGTACTGAAATTGCCTTTGGAGAGACTTCTCTGATGGTCATTCTGGCATAATAGGGTTTAATAACAATAAAACTCCATTGGTGTAAAGTAACTCGCTGGTTCAAACTCAAATCAATTAACTCTTTTTGAAGGAGGACAGTATGATGAATGCTCAAGAATGACTGTAAATATATCACTGCTCCTTCATGTGCAATTGCTCCACTGAGAGTTACCCAATGGTAACAACAGCACTTACAGACTTTTGCAAGAGGAGTTCCTGAGTATCGGGCCGCTAGCTTTGTAGGAGAGGCTGTGAACTGTTGTTTCACCTACATATCTAGACGTCATTACTTTCCTGTTTCAATATTGTGGTTTTCCTATCTCCTGACAACCAGATAGAGCCGGATCGTATTGTACAAAAGATTTGTGATTCATAATTAAAACTGCATACACAAAGAAAACTGACTATGAATGGGAGAAAAATTCAGACTGTTTTAAATCCTGACTCAGGACCTGACTGCAGGCTGTAGCTCGCTGATTCCTAGTCACTACGAACAAAATGCTAGTGAGAAGCCAAAGGGGGATCTTTAGTGACTAATGGAGACTAATGTGACTAATGGAGAACCATATGGGAAACCAAAGTTGTCCATATTAAGAAAAGGTACTTCCAGCCCTCCTGGATGGGAAATGAAATGTAAAACTATGACCCTGAAGTGTATTTAATATGGCGTTTTTATTTTTTTTTAATTCACTCCTCACTAGATGGGCTGGTAGTAATGACAGAGGGGAAAAAAAGAAAAGAAATTGCTGCAGCTGAAAGGACTAACTACTCAGAGAAGTAGTGTGGTGTGTTTCTCACTGCTTAACTGCTTAACATGGTTAGAAACAGACGGCAGATGCATTTCCCAGTATTGATGTGTGGTAATGGACTAAAATATGCAGTTAAGTATTAAATATCAGTCTGTGAAAAAAATTTTTAGGTTTTCATTGAACTGTTGGGTACTGAGGATTTCAGTGTGGCAGGGTTCAGTTCCTGTAAAACTAGTCAGCTTGTCTGTAGCAAAGATCTTTCGGTATGCTAGATAGTAGATTTTTCTTTTCCGCCTGTAGAGCCTTTCTGTAATCCAAATATTGCTGCAACAGCTATTAATGACTAGAAGAATTACTGTAGCAGTGAGCAGCCCTGTGGAACAATTCTCTTGTTCATGCTGTTCTTTCTCTCTCATGGGAGTGCTTGTCTGCAGGAATAACACAGACCTTTTGCTTTCAGTGCTCCCGTTTGTGGCTCAGAAGGTGGACGTTGGGTTCTGCAGCTTTAGCCCTGAGATGCCCTGACGATGGCATTTGTGGAGGTGAGCACTTTGTTTTGTCGGGTCATGAAGGTGAAGGGGGCGCCTTAAGGAAGGCCAAAGAGAATGCACATCATCTGCCTTGGCAGGTGTCTGTTGAGGCCTGTTGGGGGCTTTCACTAATTTTAAACTCATCTTTTTAATAGAAATATATTTTAAGGCAGTCTCGGAGTATTTTTTCTGCTGTGTTTCACAATGTTCAGATGCCAGCTTGGTTCCTGAAGCCTTCAGAAGCTGCTGTCTTCAACCCAGGTGAGTGGCAGATGTGGCTGGGCCCATCTTTCAGGGAGCTGTGCACACAAGTGTTTTTTTCCACGCTGTAATAGCGCATCAGGTGTAAGTGTGGTTTAAGAAAGACAAACACCCAGATATTCTGGAAAGGAGAGCACCCTCCTCTCCTTCCTGAAGGAAGATGTCCTGCTGGGGGCGGACGCTGCTGGGCATGTGCCCCGCTGGGTCGCCAATGCACATGGCCTGGGGAAGAGACTGCGGCGCCGGCGCTCACGGCAAGGGACGAGTCTGCGCCCGCGCTCCGCGCTGCGCCGCTCGCCCTCCGCTCCACTGCCCTTATGGCAGGAGCACGTCCTGCAGCAGGTGAGCGGCAGCGCGTGTGCAGGGCACCCAGCGCGCTCAGTGCTGCCCGCGCCTGCCAAATATCAGCTCGGCAGAGGAATTGCGCACATGTGCCCTGCCTGGAAATGCTGCACTCACCTAGCTAAAAAGCAGTACTGCAGCCGAAGGGGGTAGGAGCATGCCCATTTTGAGACTGGCAGACATCATCTTAGCTCCTAGAAATGACATGTTCGAAGGGGAAGGCAGCACTCCTTGGATTCAGCTTTGAAGCAGCAGCCTGATTCCATCACGGTAAAGGCGATGGATCCATACATATTTATATAAAAGTGGAGGCAGGGTACTTTGTTCTAAAATACTGATAGCTGTTTGACCCGACTCATTGTCTAAAAGCAAAAAGCCTCGACGTTCTAGAAAGCAAGGAAGCCCCGAGCGTGTGCCAGTAAAGCAAATCTGCACCTCAAAGGACACTGTGCCTGCACTCTGCCGTGTGTCACTCTGTGTGCTGCCCTTCTATGGCTAAAAACCGGTACTGAAACGGTAAATGGGGGTTGTCCAGGTGCACCCAGGGGTGCCGAGTGCTGCCCTCAAGTGTCCAAAACTCAGTCCTGCAGAAAAATGTGCATGCCCCCTCTGTTCCCAACCATTAACTGCTGCACTCCAATGCCTAAAAAAATACCCAAAATGCCTAAAAGAATACCCAAGCGGTAAACATCCTGTTAAGCTAGGGGGGCTGCCATCGCGTCTGGGAACATCTGTACCGGAGTTCGGGACGGAGAGGAGCGCATGCGCAGAGGGGCCGGGGGACGCTGCTGCGGCCACGTGTCGGAAAATCGGCACTGCGCCGGTAACGGGGTGCGCATGCGCAGAGCGCTCGGTGCGGCCGTCGTGTGTCGGTAACTCGGGTACTGCACCGGTAACGGGGTGCGCATGCGCAGAGCGCTCGGGAGCGCTCGGTGCTGCCGTCGCGTGTCGGAAAATCGGCACTGCACCGTTCCAGCATTCCAGAGCGCTCGGCTCCCTTCTCCTTGTACCGATTTTCCAACACGCGATGGCAGCAGCGAGCGCCGCCCGCCCCCCCGCCGTTGCAGTACCGATTTTGCGACACGCGGTGGCAGCAGGAGCGTCCCGCGCGCTCTGCACGTGCCCGCGTACCCGCCACCTTCCGCCCCGGCACCTCTGCACCGGTTCAGCCCGGACCCGCCAGGGCCTGGAGGACAGGCCCGAGTCCGGGTTGACCTGCAGGTGAACATGGCACGGCCTTTGCAGACGTGCCCAAAACTGCCCTGCAGAGCTGCCCGTGCTGACTCGCACGTAGGTTATGAGAAACCGCAGAAGAGAATGCGCCCAAGGACACGGTTTTGCTGTTGTCGCCAGAAAATACAGACAAAACAGCAGACGTTCCTGGAACATCATGAGAGAATATGGACAAAAACAGCAACGACCGGTCGAAGATGAAGATAAGGACCACTGTATCTTCAAAGAACTGTCTGGAATGGGCAGTAGGACCAAAACAGGGCCTCTGCGCCACAATGGGGCCATATAAGGAAGAGAGTGTTGGGTTGACAAGGTGAGACAACCACCAGGTGGTCCCAAAAGAGACCATCAGAGACCACCAAAGGGACAGAGGGTGCACATGGGTGAGGGTGGGGTATAGTAAAATTAGTTCTAGGAAATAGAATGAGTATGTATGAGCGTTCCAAGAATTTAATGCATATGTAGAGAGTTTAGAAATAAGAGCTTTTGCAAACACACCTCAGGGCGTGCACGATAAGTGGAGCTATTTCCCCAGGCACCCAACACTGCAATAGAGTGAATGCCTGCTGCCTAACTAACTAAATTGGTGTTAAGAGGTTTATTCCCGGCTTTCAGATATTTTGGGAATTTTTGTAGGCTCTTCTGCAAGTATTTTTGACCTTGAAGAGAACCTTCCCATCCATGCCCCCACATGTCCCAATATGTCCCCACAAACCGCCATGCGTTCCCACACGTCCCAACATATCCCCACGCGTCCTCATACTTCCCCACAAGTCCCCACGGATCCCCGCATGTCCCCATGTGTCCCTATACATCCCCTATACGTCCCAATATGTCCCCCCGTGTCCCCACACATCCCAATGCATCCCCCCACATCTGGAAATGTGCCCACACGTCGCCATGCATTCCCACACATCCCAATGCTTCCCCACACATCCCTATATGTCTCCACATGTCCCGACTCATCCCCACGCGTCCCCAAATGTCCCCACATGTCCTCATGCCTCCACACATGTCCCCACGCATCTCCACGCATCCTAACATACCCCCACACGTCCCAAAACGTCCCTCTGTGTTCCCAAGCATCCCCCCGCATCAGAAACATCAACCTGTTGCCTCAACACTGGCAGCAGAAAGGGATCTGCACACAGACCTCAAAGAACATTTACTTTTCCTACCAGGTGCCCCGCGTCCTGGCCAGCCTGAACAGCACCTTGAACCCCCTGCTCTACATCGTGACCAGCGAGGATGGCCTGTCCCCCGCCAGGACCCTCCGGCAAAGGGCCGGCCGCTCCGTGCTCCGGAGCAAAGGCAGCCAGCGCAGACGAGAGCAAGTTCAGCTTCATTCTGTGCGAGCAGCAGGTTCCCGAGGAGCTCTGAGCTACCCAGCTCTGGGTAAGGCCAGGGACGGGACTCCCTGCTCGCAGGAGCGCTGAGGGCAGGTATTAGGGGAAAGTGCCTCAAAAATAGAAATATTCATAAAAACATCAGATATTAAATACATGACTAAGCTGTGCTAGTTCCTGTGCTAGCTGTTCCTGGCTGCCTGAGCTGCTTCGGGACCTGTGCTGTCCTCTATTGCTCGCCTCCTTTGAGGAAGGAAAATACATTCCAGCATTACTCACTCCTTTCCAGAAAAGCATAGCACAGACAGCAACAAACCGGCATCTTGAAGTTTCTGGAGACTGGTGCTCTGGAAGGAGACAACTGCAGAAACCTGAACCACTGGTTCCAGCCAGCAAAGCCCAGATTCTCTAAATCTTCAGGTAGGTGGCTGCATATTGCTCTTGCATCCAGCCTTGCATTATTAGAATGCTTGACATGCAAGGACACACCTGATGTGCATGTATTAACTTGACCACAGCTGGCCTAGCAATAGTTAAGGATCAAACATTAAATCTGTGGACATTAATAGTTTAATCTGTGGCCATTAATGTTGCTATCAATAGCACCTGATCCACTGCAGGAGAAGTTTGACACCATAGTGTCTGAAAAGTGGCAACTTTTTTCTTTACATAGGCTTGTAGATGCAAGAGCGCTGTGATCAGTCCGTGTTAGGGCCTTTGCACCCAGCATTGCTTGTGCACGTGCTAACCTAGGTTCACAGCAGCCACGTGCTTGCATGTCTGCCCATGCAAGGGTGGAAGCTCCTCCTGATAATTTTGTAAAAATAACCAGGCATTCAGGGTTAGACATCTGGTATGTTCAACCACATGCCTAAGGCAGTGGGTGGGGAGCTGTGAATTTCCCTTAGGCTAGGGAGTTCTCAGAAATATTTGTCATGAACCTGTCCTGAAGCCACTGCTCAAGGGGCAAAGACATCTACCAACCCAAAGAGGGTCAGATATCCAGCTTGCTACTTTATTTTATGCTACAAATAGATTTTCTGCCCACCTTAAGCAGTACTTGCTTTACAGTCCTCCTCCCAGCCTTGCTCAGAGAGAGGTAACATGGGGTTGGAGTCCCACAAAGGGGAGATCACACAGGAGGGACAGGGGCTGCACTGGCTGCAGCGTGGGCTGCTGGCAGGGGACAGGGGCAAAAGCTGCCAAGCAGCAAGTTGCTTTTTCCTCTTGCTGTTCTCACCTACATGCTAACAGCTCACGCATTTCAGCTCCTGCAAGAGCAGCAATGTGATTTTTAATAAGTGTTAAAACCAGACAGTGCTGGGACAGTGCCAGCCCATGAACTCTGCACTGCTTGGCACAGAGCCCAATGCATCCTGCCTTCCCACCTTGGCTGGGCCGCCGAGGGAGCTGCAGCTAGGATGGCTAATGCAGCTGGGGTGCAAATAAACATTAGTGCTCTCAGTCGTGAGTTGTCTGGCTCTTCTAGAGCTTTGCAGGAAGACACAGGCAGCTGCTCTGTGGGCTGCCCACTGCAAGAGCAAGCAATGAGTTTCATGGGGCCCTGCAGAGCAGGAGCTGCTGGAGCCCAGCAAGACCATCCACAGTGCAGCTCTGTCCCCCTGCATAGCAGGGCTGGGCCATGAGGGACCAAGGTGGGTCCTTGGGATGCACTTAGCACCTAGCAGGGCTCCAGCAAACCCAGAAACTGCCAGCTCCTGCTTCATCTAGAAGAGATCAAAAAGCAAAGCTTGAGTTCACAAATGAGGAGAGGGAACCAAGGGGCACCTGCAGGTCTGGGTCCCCACAGTGCCAGGGAATGGGATCAGGTGCCGCTGTTATAGCGGGGTGGGAGAACAAGCACACCTGAAGTGGGATGAATCCCTCAGCACTGAAAGGTCACAGCAGTCACTAACTCAGTGAGAGACATTGGTTTCTTCAGGACAATTTAATTCAAGTACCTTTGGCCACAGGGAGAGCTGACCTCAGTTTATCACATTTACTGAGGCTATTGATTGGGCTGTGAAAGGAATGGAGGCAATTACAGACTGGAGAAATATGGCAAATGTGCCTGGGATTGGGTGCTGCTGGAGAATATTTTACTGAAAAAGACTCTGGCTCTTTGCTATGTTAAAGAGAGAGTTTTGACATCAGAGAGGCTAACTGGGTTGCTAAGAAAAACCAAGCAACATCTAATGCAAACACTTGAGGCCATCCATCTCGTATTATTTTTGCAAGCCAAGCAGTTATAAATAGGTGATGCCATCTAGCTTGGGCCTCATATGGGACCAGAGCTAAAGAGATCCCTGGCAGCTCAACCACCACAATGCTGCAGTGCTCACAGCTGTAACATCTGCACAGGTGAGCATGGACTAGACTGTCCTGGGACATTCCCTTGGTATTCCCATGGGAGAAAGGCCTGGAGGTGCAGAGATGAGACAGTTGAGGGATGGGGAGCTCTGGGAGGAGGCTCCTGAGAAGCTATGGGAGTTGCAGGGCTATCTGGTAGAGCAGGACACAGCACAGTCATGCACTGGTTCAGCCTGTCCTCTGGCTCCAGCACTGCACAGAGGACACCCAAGGACAAGACATGGATTAGCTCCATGCCATCCAGCTGCCATTGCTCTCCAGCACTGCACTGCCGTGAGACACCTGGGAAGAAGAGGACACTGCAGCCTCCAGGCACCTTTTACCAACCCCTTCCAGCACCGCAGCATCCCTAGGCCAAACACACTCAGGAGCCCATAGACATTTACCCCACACCCTGCGGTCCCTCATCACCCCTCAAGTCTGTTCAGGGTGCTCAGCTCCAGGAGCTGCTCCCTCCATGGTGCCGGTCCAAACCAGGGCCACACTGGTGCTGACAGCAGAACAAGGGGCTCTCGCTGAGCACAGCGCTAAGGGACCCCCACTGATGGCCAAAAGCAACACAAGTAGCCTCAGCAGGGCTCAGTCCCCTCATCTATAGGGAACCACCAGGTGTGGTTCATGAGCCAGAAGTTGAGAACAGCCAGGGTTTATCCCTGGGCCTCCTCGTGGATGTGGATACCCAGCTGAGCATCATCTCCTTTTGCTGTTGGGTGTCTCAGCTTCCACCCCCAGAGACTCAAACTAGAGACATAATAGTTAGCTCAACATTTCTGACCCCAGAGCAGCCTCAGATTTGTGTTCTCATTTAGCTCAGGTGGTTTGCCAGCCTCTGCAAAAGCCTAGTGTTAATTTGATTCCCTGTAACTGCTTCATGATCTAGAGCTCTGATGCTAGGGCCAGCTGTGACTTTTGTGCTGCTGTTCACTCTGCCCCAGGGACCCTGCCCAGCGACTGAGCACTGCTGAGAGGAAGGGCCAGAATGTGGCACAAACAGCTGGGCCAAGCGAGAACAGGAACCTCTTTGCCTTGGCGATTCGGAGAGGATGTGCCTCAACCCCTGGATTTGTCCTCTCAGAGAAAAGTCTAGAGAGAAGCAGCTGGAAAATATCTGCACACAAGTAAGACTTAATACAATTTGCAATTTTGAGGTGGAGGAAAGAAGATGGCCCCAACACGGTGCTTTCAATGCAAGAGAGAAAAAGTATTCTCCTTTTATTTTATTTATTCCCCAGCAGCAAGCAGGCACAGAGCAGCTGGGAACATTTTCGCAGGGCATTTTGCAGCTTCCTAAGGTGGGAAATTGCAGCCCTAGGACCTGAGCCACCCGGGCAGGAGGCAGGGACAGGTCTGTGGAGCATCACGAGTGGGGACAGAAAACTGCATCCTGCTGCAATCACACGTGGGTCAAAGCAGCCGGTGCCTGCAGCCTCCAGAGGCTCCTGGCAGGAGGATGTGCGTGGGCTACCCATGTCCCACGCAGCGCTCTGGGACCGTCACAGCTCCCCGCGGAAACCCTTGGCACTCGGGGCCCTTCCCGGCTGTCCCGCCAGCCAGGGGAGCAGCTGCTGGTGCAGCGCGCGCCGACAGAGCCGCTCGTACTTGCAGTTCATTCCCAGAGCCCTTGACCCTCCTGGCACCCCGCGGGACGCTCATTCATAGCGCGGCGGCGCTGCCCGTGCAGGAGCCCCTCCGAGCAGGGGACACCCCTTCCGTCCCCAGTCCGAGCCGAAAACGCTCCATCCGATTCGCTAGCGACAAACCCGATTTGCTTGCAGCAAATATCCTCACAAGTTATTAAGCAGGGATGTTATTTTTTAAATATATCTTTTTTATTATTTAAGAAAGTCAGAATCCTCAAAACAAACGGACGAGCCAATAAAAGCGAATGCAATCGAAAACTTGCTAAAGCAGAGCAGCACCTTTGGTTGCAATCCAGGCAGTTTATGGCAGGTACTCGGTGTCTGGCTGACGCTCAGCTGACAGCTTTCCAAGACTATAAAAACCTTATTAGGCTGAAAATAGAGTTTGTGGTCATAAAATGTCCAGAGCCCTGCTGTGAGCTCCCAGCGCCGGGGCACTCCGCACAGGAGCCCCAGCAGTTGGGGCTGCGGGTGCAGCGCGCAGAGGACGGTGCTGAGGGGTCCCTTGCAGAGGGCTGCGTGGGGCCGTGCCAGCACGTGCAAGATGCTGGGGCAGGGACACGCTGAGCGGAGGGCCAGCACGGATGGACCAGGCAAGGTTGGTGGCCACGGAGGTGCACGAGGGCCCAGCGATTTGGGTTCCACGAGCCTCACCTGCGCTTAGCGCTCCCAGGCCGCCCACGTTTGCAAACAGCTCGTACCCAGCGCCGTGTTAATGCACGTGCCGAGCTCCGGATTACGGAGCGCCCGCGGCCGCCCAAGCTCCGGCGACTCGGCAGAGACGCTCCGCGGGGGCGGCCAGCGGCATCCCGGGCATCGGCAGCGCCCGCCCGGAGCTGACTCGGGAGCAAACCTCTGGGAGCCCCCGGGGGAGTCGCCGTGACCCGCGCCATGGCCGGCAGGACAGCCGCAGGGGAGCCCTGGCCAGCGGAAGGGCAGAAGATATTTTATAGGAAGATTATCACAGGGAAGAGTCAACGTCCAGGCAGCGATTCTGGGTCGAGGCAGGGCCCCGAGGAGAGCAGCCCCCGGCCTCGAGCGGAGCAGGGAGGTCAGTTCCATCCGTGCAGGGCCACCGGCCCCCAGGGCGCGGAGCCACAGTCTCCTTTGAGCAGCTGCCACTGCTGTTTTTATTCATATCTGACTACCTAATCCTTTTTAGGAATAAACTAGTAATAAACTAGTGCTTCAGTAATACTCTGTGGCACGGTGAGCCTATAATTTTGGTATTAAATGGCATCAGGGCCAGAAGAGTGGATGCTTTTGCTAAAGACCAACGTCTATTTGCTCCTTAAAAATAACCGAAAGCAGCTGAGGGTGAGCTCTGACTTTGTTTAGCAGCCTCCAGCAAGCAACAAGTTTCTCAAACTTCACCTTAAAATGACTGGATTAACAAGGGACGCTTGTTCCCGGTCACAAGCACCTTGCAGCAGAAACGCATCGCTTCTGTTTTATTTTCGGAGCTTTCTCTCTGCCTCCCCATGCAATAAAAATGAGACATTTAATCTCATAATGCAGCTCCTTGCTGGAAATCAATGCTAGTGCACATTATGTTGCTGGGGCTGATGCTGTCCATCCCGTGTGACCCTAGTCAAGAGCAGGGGGGTCAGAGGGAAGGCAAAGGTTGAACCCCGTGAGCCTCGCGGTGGCTTCAGAGCATGAGGCTCTCATGAAAACCAGACTGCGCTGCCCCAAATCCCACGGGATGCAATTGGATCCTGGTCGTCCTTGCACTCACCACAGAACTAGCAGACACTAAGGTGAGGAAAAGCTGAGAGCCCCCAGTTCCCAGATGGACAAAGACCCCAAACTTCTGCCTGTCTTTTGTGCCTGGAGAGCATCTCAGCAGGGTTTTGCACTCCTGGCCCTGCCCCGGCACATTGGCCCAACAAGTGCACGCAGTGGTTGGCTTTGGACGACGCTTCTTTGCCTTAATGGTCCAAATGTCACCTGGGGTTTCAGGTTTGACGTGCAGAGCAAGGGAACCCTAGAAGGGAGGTGTAAGAGGCAACGAGCGGGTGCTTCCATTGCTCCCAGCCAGACTCATCCACCAGAACGTCTCCAGGCGCCCCCGATGTCCCCTGACAGCGTTTGCCAGCAGTGATGGGTGTTGGAGCCATCTTCTTTCTCCAGGAACAACTGCTGGCACTGAGGCTTAGCAAAGAGGAGGCCGGTGGCAGATGTCCAGGGGAGAGAGTTCCTGCTTGCAGCAGGAGAGGACACTAGCATCCATAGCACCGGCCCTGGAGACGCAGCAGCCAGGCCTGGGAGAGGCTTCAGGATGTCACCGAGTGTCCCCTGTGCCGCGAGGCATCAGCGGCCCCCAAACCTCTGCTTCCAAGCACTCCTGGTGACGGGCTGCTGCTAGGTCCCCACGCGATCCGTTCTGGTGTTGAACTGCTTGCATGGTTGGAGAGTTTCTCTTATGTGCCCCCTAAATGTCCCTTGCTGCAATTAAAGCCTCAGGAGCCTTCGTCCTCTCCTTGGGAGAGCTAAGATGCAGAAAAGAGGGATTAAAGCCCACGGTTCGGCTGGCTGCTTGTTTTTTCTCTGTCAAAGGAAGGAGAGTTATTTCTTGAAGATGTTACCTCCTGGCGCATACGAGGCGGGGGAGAATTATCTATTTTTGAAAGTGAAACATGTGGTGACAGGAAAGCTCAGAAAACCAGTAACAACGAGCAGGGCCGGCCGCGCTGGGGGCCTCCTCTCCCAGCACGGCCACCTCCAGTGAGCCGGGCCCCGCGGCCCCGGGGCAGCTGGGGTCCCTGGGGAGTCTCCGCTCCAAGCGCAGGGGCTGCATCCCTCCGGGAACTGCGGTGCAGCGGGACGCAGCGGGTGTCCCCACGTGTCCGGTGCCAGCCCGGGGCTGCGAGGACGATGCTGCCGTGTGGGATGAGTCTCTTTGCTCCCTGCTGCACGTGCAGCACCGAGCACCTCCCGCCGGACCCTCTGCCCCGGGGAGGGGACACGGGGCTGGGGACGCCGGGGGCGAGGAGGAGCCGGCCCGCGGGAGTCGCTGCTCGCAGGAGCCGCCATCGGGGCAAGCGGGGCGGGTGCGGAGGGGCCCGAGGAGCCGGGACGGGAACGCGCAGCGCGGGGGGAGCGAGTAGCAGGGGCGGGAACGCGCAGCGCCGGGGGGGCGCGCGCAGGAGGGGCCGGGCTGGGGGCGCGCGGAGGGTGCGGGGCCGGGGCGGGCACGCGCGGGAGGGTCCGGGGCGGGGGAAGCGCGGGGGCGCGCGCAGCGGGGGCTGCGCTGGGAGCGCGCGGGAGGGGCCGGGGCGGGGGCTGCGCGGGGGCGCGCGGGAGGAGCGGGGCGGGGGCTGCGCGGGGGCGCGCGGGAGGAGCGGGGCGGGGCGGGGTGCGCAGCGGGCGCGCGCAGGCGGGGACGGGGGCGCGCGGGAGGCGGCGCCGGGGCCGCGCGCGGGAGGCGGCGGCGGGTCCCGCGGGGCGATGCGCAGCGGGGGGCGGCGGGCGCGGGGCCATGCGGAGCCCGGGCTGAGGCGGCGCCGCGGCCGCGCCTCGCCATGAAGCGGCAGAACCTGCGCACGGCCGCGCTCATCCTCTGCATCTTCTCCTACCTGCTCGTGGGCGCCGCCGTGTTCGATGCGCTCGAGTCGGAGGCGGAGAGCGGCCGCAAGCGGCTGCTGGAGCAGAAGCGCGGGGAGCTGCGCAGGAAGTACCGCTTCTCGGCCGCCGACTACCGCGAGCTGGAGCGGCTCGTGCTGCAGGCCGAGCCGCACCGCGCCGGCCGCCAGTGGAAGTTCGCCGGCTCCTTCTACTTCGCCATCACCGTCATCACCACGATCGGTGAGTGCGCGCCCCGCCGCCCTGCATCCCAGTCCGTGGACCCCCATTCCCTGTATCCCTGCAGCCCTGCATCCCCAATCCCTGCATCCCCAATCCCTGCGTCCTCACAGCCCTGCACCCCTAAATCCTTGTAACCCCACAGCCCTACATCCCAGTTCCTGGTACCCCCCACATCCCTGCAGCCCTACATCCCTGCATCCCCACAGCCCTGCACCCCTATATCCCCACATCCGTAATTCTCCGCACCATGGTATCCCACATCCCTGCACCCCAAATTCTGATATCCCCACATCCCTGCCCCCCCAAATCCATGTATCCCCACCTCCCTGCACCCCTCACTTCTGAAGCTCCATATCCTCAAATCCCTGCACCTTGCACCCCCTCTCACACCCTCAGCACCTCCGGGCGCCCTGGGGCAGCCCAGGGGACTTGTCTGCTTGGGAAGGCTGGGGTGTCCCTTCAGGCCACCCCTTGGGTGACCTGCTGGCACCCAGGGCCTGGCAGAGGCGATTCACGGGCAGGCTGGGGGCTGCCCGGTCTGGGAGACATCGGAGGTGCTGCGGTGGCTGGAGCTGTGACACGTGGCACCCGCTACTCCTGCGGGCACCGTCCCGGCCGGGAACGGAGCAGGGCAGCGGAGGTGGGAGCTCGTGCTCTGTGCGGCTCCGTGCCCACGCGCTGGGTACGAGATCTCCCAACGGCGCCAGCCAGCTTGGCCGGAGAGCCTGCCAAGAAGGGTTGGCCCCACTGACAGTGCAAAACCGTGTTTTCCTGTACCAGGGAGCCAGGACAGTGACCAGGACACGGAACCTTGCTCTGTTGGTGCAGGAACAGCTGTGAATTTACCTTGGAAGAGAATGGTGGAATTGCATTCAATTTCCATGCAGGTGCCCGTACCTGGAGCAAAGTCCAGCCTTGACTTCATTTGCCTTCTACTTTGGAACAGAATTAAAATTGAATAAGGATTGTTTTAATTCTAAGTGGCATTAGCCACCTGGGTGTTTAACATGGTTTAATTAAGCCACTTAATTAATCCATGCGCCGAGTGGGTAGGCAGCCCTCGGGAGCCCGTGCTCGCGGCGGCCCTCGCCGGGATTTCAGGGCACGGATGTGTTTTGGAGGCAGCAACCCAGAGACCAAGTCCTGGCCTTGCCCAGGGAGCGGCTGCCTCCTTGTCTGGGATTAGGGATCCTGGGGGACTGGGATTAGCCCTAAGGAAGGGCTTGCAATGGATAAACCACATCCACTAGCAGAAAGCACCATATTTCAGGGCAGGAGCAAACAAGGAGTGGTGGGATCAGAGTCAGGGCACGTTCAGCACAATGTCCCCACAGTAGGGCAAGATGAATGACTCCAGTGAAAATCCCCATCGTCTCGTGACAGGTTATGGCTTCATTTGCATTATTTTTCCGTTGATTCTGACAGATACAAGTCACCTACACCATGCCATAAATAATTTCAGCCCAGATGCCATATTTCTCAAACCTTGGCACAGCAGATTGCTTTAAATAGAGCGGTGCCCTACATCTCAGGTTTGCCATTAACATAGCTGTGTTTACTCTTTCTAATTCCCTTTGTCATTCTGAAGGCATCAGTCATACGGTCTTTCAGGAGCTGCTCCTGATAAAACAGCTGTTTTTCCACTTACTGCTCTTCTGGATCATTATTTACTTCCTTGTTGCTCTCATAGTATTTTCCCATGTCTCAGGATCCGGTAATTACAATTAGTTATTAGGCTAATGAGCTGGCTGGGATACTTTTTTGCCACTGCAGTCTTGTGCCTGCTCTGGGTTCTCTGGCGTGCGGAAATTAGGTTGATCGTTTTGGATTGTGTGAGTTTATAGACACACAGCAATTAGAAATGCTTCGCCCTTTGCGTTTGTAGTTGGGAGAGCAGCGTGTTCAAGGGTAACTCTGTGTCCGGCCTCTCAGCTCTGCCCAATTGCAAGAATCTCCTGGAGTGGGAGGTGCACTTGAGCACCTGGGACAACACATGAATCCTCCTCTGATCCTTCCAGCACTGCATCCTAATAGTTTCCCTGAAAGCCCTGGAAAGCCACAGGCAGCATAGGCAGAAGCCAAGTCGTAGCTTTGAATGAAACTGAGGAATAAAGAATGCCTTTTCCATGTTCTTCATGCAGAAATCACATGAAAACATGGAAGATGTGAAATATAAAAAAGCTATTTGCAAAAGGACATATAGTGGTGCAAGAAAGAGCCTTCTGCCCCACTGGGCCCCCCGAGGTGCTCTGCAAACATGTTCAGAAAGGAAATTGCCAGTCCTGTAGATTCTCATAAGGAAAGGATTGGATGTCTCCTCCGTCACCCCCATGCAGCGCAGCGCTCCATGTCCATTGAGTTAGTTACTCACCCGTTTAGGTCAAAGGCCACCAGTTTTGGCTAAACTCACGTGATTAAGTCAGGTGGGCGCAGAAATCTGCAAGATCGCGGTGAATACTTCATTACAGCTCACCGTAATTGTGCGAGTCCTTGAGTCACTGCTCTGAAACTCAGAACAATGCAAGGAAATTAAAGCTGTGAAGGGAATGCAAGGAGAGTGGGAGATGCTCCCGCCTCTTCTCCAGTCTCTAGGACAGGGTGGCTGGCAGAGCTGCACTGGAGTAAATATTTCACTGTATTTAAGACAGTGCCTCTCCCTATCCTAAAGATGCTCAGCAGTACTTTAGGTGTGAGTCTTCTTGCAGCAACGTTGGAGAAGATCAGAAGCTGCTCTGCAGAACTCCTCACAGGCTTATGTGCTTCTGCAGGGACCAGCCCTGGAGCTGTCATTCAACAGACAACATAATAAACTACCACACAGATGAGAGTTGGAGATACCCGACACACGAGCGGGCCAGGGGAGGTGACCATGGTTCCCCAGGGGCACCCGTGGGCAGGCCTGGGCTGGATGTGCACCTTTGGGGCAGGACGACCTGCTGCCCATGTGCCATCAGCCAAGTGATGTGGCATCCCGTGGCTGTTTAGCATCAGTTAGAGGACTGCAAATCCGTTAGTGATTTATTTTTACCGTGTTCTCCTCCTGCCGCTTTCAGCAGGTGGTTGCCAGTCCCAGGGTAGCATTGCCAGCAGCCCAGGAGCAGGGCTGATGCCTGCCTGTCCTCTTTGCTTTGCAGGCTACGGACATGCTGCCCCAGGCACCGACGCTGGCAAAGTTTTCTGCATGTTCTACGCGATCCTCGGCATCCCCCTCACCCTGGTTATGTTCCAGAGCCTGGGGGAGCGCATGAACACCGTGGTCAGGTTACTGCTCAAAAAGATCAAGAAATGCCTGGGCATGAGGACAACCAATGTCTCCATGGAAAACATGGTCTTGGTCGGCTTTCTCTCTTGCATGGGGACCCTGTGCATCGGTGCCGCGGCCTTCTCTTATTTTGAGGGCTGGACTTTCTTTCATGCTTATTATTACTGCTTCATCACCTTGACCACTATTGGCTTTGGAGACTTTGTGGCTCTGCAGAAGAACGAAGCTTTGCAAAAAAAGCCCCCGTATGTGGCCTTCAGCTTCATGTACATCCTGGTGGGCCTAACTGTCATCGGCGCCTTCCTTAACTTGGTGGTACTGAGGTTTCTGACGATGAACTCGGAGGACGAGCGGCGGGATGCCGAGGAGAGGGCATCCCTGCGCAGAGCCAGGAACAACATCCATGTGAACCCGAAGGAGGACAGCCGGAGCCGCAACGCTATTTTTCTCTCCGTTGAGGACAGGACGAGCCAGATGAACCTCATCCCGCTGATGCAGGAGGACGCAGAGAGGCAGCGGCGCCAGTCTGCCCACTCGGCCGCCAAGGTGCCCTCCTTCTGCACGTGCCTGTGCTACCAACCCCAGCTGTGCGGCAGCCCCGTGCCCTCCCACCCCGAGACCCTGAGCTGCCACACCAACCCCGTCTATTACAACTCCATTTCCTACAAAATCGACGAGGTCTCCCTGAGCACGAGGGGGCAGACTGGCTCCTCCCCGGGGAGCACCTTGTCGTCCAGCAGCCCTCGCTGCCGGCAGCACTCCCGCCCGCGAAGGAAATCCATCTAGGAGCGCGTGCTCCAGGCGGGCACGTGCTGAGCCATATTCAGCTGCCCAGGGCGGATTTGGATGATAAATTATTAACTGAGAAGTCAGGTCACTCTTGTTGCTCATGTTTCTTCTGTTCCACACTCCCTTTTCAGGGGCCGCAGGGTCTTTTAGGCCCTGCTGATAAATAATCCTTCCTTTTTGCAGGACTGGCCAAACTGAATTACACATTTTTAGTTTTCTTTGCTTTTTTTACCCCAAATCAATTCAAGTGTTCGGCCCTGGCAAGAGGCCCCCGCACAATGTGGGATCCAGCACAAGGAGCGTTTGCTTTCCCAGGCGGAGCAGGCCAGGCAGCTGCAGGGTCCTCTTTGCTGGAGATGGCTGCTGCAGAGGTAGCTGAGCTGCTCCAGCCAAACCATAGCTCAGCTGTGCTGGGGGGCAACAGGGAGGTGTCCTGAGCCATGTAAAGTCACCCATGAAGGGTTTGGTCCTGATTAAGTCATTAACTTAAAACTCCTTTTTCCTTCATCACCTGGCCTTGACCCTGTCCATACCTGCACAAGCCCTTGGCTCGGTGTGGGCATTGCTGGAGATGGGGTATTCCGCTCCCTCTGTGCCACGAAGCGGGCTGGGCCGGGCCCTGGGGTGTCCCGAGAGCCTCCTGGTCAGGCTGTCCTGCTCCACAAGCCCCTCCTGTGCAGAGAGCCCATTTTTGAGCAGTGTGGCTCTTTCTGGGTGCTGATAGAGCCGGGAGCCTCCAGGCCATGGGTCCCTGTGGCCCAAACCCCCTCTCAGCCCCTCGATGCGCTCCTGCTCCTGCGAGCTCCAGCTCATGCTCCTGCGAGCTGCCCCTTCCACACGGAACGGGGAGGCTGCCGGCTCCCTGCCCACCCGCCTCCGTGCGGCTCCTCGGCCTCCCTGTGGAGAGGAAGGAGCTGAAGGAGGAGGGAAAACCTTGTGGAAGACACAGGTGCCTGAACCGCAGAGCCTCTGCCCGCCAGGCCAGGCCAGCAGCAGGGCAGCACTGGCACATCCCAGCACCACCGCTGGGGTGCTGCTGCCACCTTTTCTGGGCTCTCCTTCCCCAAATTCCGCTCCTCACTCCTGGATCTCCGTTTTGCCCTCTGTTTGGGCGGAGTCTGGCTGAGATGGGCAGCTCTGGCACGCAGAACCCGAGAGGGAGCAGGCCCTGGCCCTGGCTCCTCACGTTCCCCTCACGGCACATGCTCATCCTGGACTCTGGCAGCAGAAGCTCCCTCCCATTTTTTCCCCCCTCATAGGGATATTTTCACTCTTAGGTCTATGTAAAGTACCCCTGGGTGGTGGTGTTTTTTTTTTTTTCCCCCTGAGGGAGGAAAATCCCCTTTTCCCAGCAGGAAGGGTGTGCAGGGCACTAGAATCACAAAGGCCTCACTGCAGGCTTTGCCTTTTGCTCTTGTTTCTTTTTGTTCTGGAAAATTTAATAAAAGGTGAAACCAGCTGGTGGTGGTGGGTTATTCTTTACGACGAGGAGCGGAGTGAGGTGGCTGGGTCCCACATCCCATGCTTCTCTGCAAGCATCCCCGGAAAAAGGGGACATTCTCAAGTATCACGGATGCTCGCTGTTATTTTGTGTTGCTGGTGAATGTGATATGCAGAAAGGATGGGGCAGGAACTCCCTGTAACCGCAGGCTCCTCAGATGGATTTTAATGTCTCTTATCAGCAGTTGCAGCCACTTTTGCAGCTTCCTGAACCAGTTAAGCCTCCCTAAAGCAGCCTCAGGCAGTGGTGCTGGTCTGTGGGGCCTGGGGCCTCGCAGGGCCACGTGCGGGTTGTGAGGAGCACAGGGCAGGAGGGATGGAGGACCAGAGAGCTCCCCATAACCGTGTTGTCCTTCTGCAGGTGCTCCCGGGAGCTCGGCTCCCTTTGGGCCATAAACGAGCACCGCCTGAGCGAGCCTGGGCTAAGGGAGCCTGGCTGCTTCTTGCTGAGAGTTCAGTATTAAGAGGCCATTTGTCTCCTGGTGCTGGCCAGGCTGCAGCCTCCTGGCTGGGGTCACCCTTCCAAGTGTCCTCCACCAGCGTCGGCCACCAAGAGACTGGGGGGAAGTTGGCAGGAGTAGACAGCTCTGAGCCAGGCCCTGGGCCGGGTTCGAGCAAGGAGTGAGTTTAGCTCCGTTCCTGGAGGTGCCTGCAGGCAGATTTTGTGTGGAAATGTGGGTTTCAAAGTGGGGTTGGTTTGGAGAGGACCCTTTCAGAGGCCGCAGGAAGGAGCCAGTTCCCGGCGGGGGGTGTCCCTGGTGGAGCGTGTCCTGTTCCCGCTAGGTGCAGGGAGGACATGTGTGAAGGACGAAATTCCAGGTCAAGGAGATCCCGGTGGCAACCCAGAGGCCCGGAACCTCTTTGTGAAAAAACCTCCAAAACAAGCGTAGGAAAAGAAAAACGTTTTATTATCACCAACGTTTTCATTAGCTTAACACCGAATTGCCAATCACTCCACCATTACATATCGTCTGAATAAAACCTACAGACAGGAATAGAGTCCAGCAGAGCCCTCTCCCAGCCGGAGCCGAGCGGCGGCGCTCGCTGCTCCCGCGCGTCCCGGCTTCCACCCAAGGGAGGCCGCAATCGCGGCGCCAGTGCCTGCCTGTCTCCATTGCCTGTGTTCCTCACGCTCCCACGGAGCGCCCGGCCTGGGGCAAAGCGCCCGGAGGCTGCGCAGAGGGGCGCAGAGGCCCAGATCAGCCGATTGGGGGCACCACTCCTGCGGAAGGGCAAGGGGAAAAGGGGGACCCTCGTGGTGCCCCCGCGGAGCCGGGTGCTGTCAGGAGTGGCTAGGAAAGCATAAAAAGGAGGCTGGACACCAGGAGAATGCGCTTCCCTACGGCGGGGACGGTGCTTGGCCACAGCGCAGAGGCCAGCTCTGCGGCGGGGACGTCCATGGGGACAGAGGTGCTGCGGCCCATCGCCTAGCTTGGAATAAGGCCTCGTGTCCAGACACACGGGAAAACCCACCCAGGGCAGAGCAGGCGCGGGGCCAAGCAAGGGGGTTTCCCCGGCGCAGAGCTCACCAAGGGCTCGCGCTCCTCCCTGGCCAAGGGGGTTTCTCTGGGGTCCCTCTCCTGACCACGGGATGGGATTCAGCCTGCGCGGGCCGCCCAGGCCTTGCAGAAGGCTCCCGGGTCCTGGTGGTGACGGGAATGAAGCCCCAGTGCTGTGACTCTGGGCCGCACATGGCAGTGCTGTGCTGGGGGGCGCCGAGCAGGCGCCGCGTCCCCAAGAGGGCCATTCCGCGCAGCGGGGCCCTCGCTGCCGCCCTGGGCCCGGCCGCAGCAGCCGCGCTCGACACCCTGCTGTGGAGGAGAGTCACCCATGGGGGCCCGCAGCGCCGCCACGGCGTCCCCAAGGCTTCCCCTCTGGCGGGAGAAGCGACAAGCGGCTCCATGGGACACCACCATGGCTGGCGGGACAGACATGTTCCCGCTCCTGGGCTTTTATCCACCCTCCAAGACTCGCTCTTCTTCCTCCCTCTAAGTAGAGCCGAAAGGGCCTCCGGGTCCAGGAGATGGGGCCATCAGAGCACAGCGACAGCACGTGGTGACAAAGCGTTAACAGCCACACAGGTGCCCAACGCAGTGCCCACCTCCGACCCAGCTGCCGGGGTGGCCGCGGGGAAGCTGCAGATCAGAGCAGGCTCCTCACCTCTCTGTGCTGGTGCTCTGGAAAGGGCTGGTGCTGGCTCCACCTCAGCCAAGGCTGCTCAAGTGCAAAGAACCGAGCGCTACAAGGAACTCTCCTTGGATGCCCGGTAGGGAAGGGAGGGCAGGAGGGCGCCTGCGCTATGGGAATTGCTCGAGTTTCTCCAGGAAAGAGGCCGATGCTGCTCCAGGTGTGCGGCCGGGGCTGGGGAGGAATCCCAGCTACGCCTGACACGGCCGAGTAGCCTCGGAGCCCCATTCTGAGGGTACCTGCGCACTCCCACGGGAAGGGTCTCACTCCTCACTGCCGGCCAGCGGGACACGGTGCTGGAAAACACTCGGCCCGTGGGCACACGCTGGAGGTGCCGGGAGGCAGCGGGTGGCAGCACCAGCCCGGGGCCCTGGCACCAACGCACCAAGGGCTGCACCTCAGACTGGAGGGCTCCAGGGGCAAAGCGCTCGTGCCAGGGAACAAGACGCTGCCTGCACAAGCAGCCAGCCCCTTCAGAGCGGTCTCACCTCCCGAAGGACACCTCCCAAAGCAGTGTTTGTGGCGGGTGCCCTACATATTCATACAGGCACGCACAAAAAAAATGCACACGTGGGCAAGCGCACGCTGGGGTAAATATGAAGAGACTTCTAGTAATTTTCCCTTTCTAAATATTTGGCTCAAATTCAGTAGCTGCAATTTCATGAGGTGCTCACTCCAGATCTGATAATGTCCCTTTGCATTATTGAAGATGCTGTGATGTGTTTTCCTGGAATTATATACACCAGCACTTTGCATTTACATAGCTCTTTTTATTCTCAAAGCATTTCACAAACAACCATGAGTTTCACTGTTCATCTGGGCTTCTGGCCTCGCTTGGCCAGTGACACCACGGTCTGCACGGCCAGCAGACAGGCAACCTTGAGAGCCAACCATGGGAAGCAGCGTGAGAAATCCACAGGCAATGAACTGGGATGTTCTTTTGAAGCTGTTTTACCTTTATGCACTGCATTAATGATGGAGCTGACTTAAAATCTGGTATCTTGATCCTGCCGTTTTGAAAAAGTCTTTAGATGAGGCCAGCATTAACTAATTTTCTGAAGAATGGTCCAAAACAGCCTGATTTACACATCAGTCCCACGTTATACATAGCGAAGGTGCTTTATCTCTACCTTGGGTGGAATTTTCCTAATGAAATGGCTAAATACCATCTATGAAGCTAACAAAATAACCCACAAAGCCTCGAAATGAGCAGCTCAACCTGCTGACTCTGAAAAAAAGGCCCTTTGGCCGGCCTTGGTCTCCCGAGGAGCACGGGCAGGGACCAGGCAGGACTCGGGCAGCCCCACAAGGCAAAGGCTTTTTTGCTTCATCAGGGCTACAGTGGCAGTGGGAAACATTCGCATTGAGTTACAAATACTAAATAGCCTAAGAAAAACAGGGAGATTGAAACAGTCATGAAGTTTATATCGAAACTACTTTAACTCTGTAGTATGAAGTCACCTACAGCCGTTTCATTCTTCACCTAAGAGACGTTTCATGTCAATGGGCATAAATGCTCACAGCAAAGTTTATACAATGAGTATTTCTTACACGGCAACAGCCCAATCTTCATTTTTACAATCATTTCAAGGTTAATATGGAGCTGTTTCAAAAGTGATGTCATTGAGATTGAAGACAATTATAAACTGTATCAACAATATGTACTACAGCCTGCAAGTCACAATCTGTGCACACCAAATGGAATATATTATTGCTTGTTAGCCTATTAGACTTTCTTTATAAAAAGATTTTTATACAGAGTACAGGATTATGACAAAACTAGCTAAGTAGTTTTCATCTTGAAAATACAACATCAATTTTTTTTTCAACAAAGGCTTGATTAGTAGCTGAGATTTAATGAACAATAACAAATATTTATTAATAATTTTATGGTCACTTTGAACAGAGCTTCCTATAGGACTCTTTTCTGGTGTTTATTTACATATGCCTCTTTTCTTTTGGAAAAAAAGTTGATAAAATATAACAAGGAACATATAAATCAAAAGAATGAGTAAACTCCATACCAAGAACATTAAAGGTTTTTGAAAACACTAAATTATGTTATCTGTTAAAAAACATACATCATTTTGTCTTTAAAGAAAAATATTTTTCCTGTTTTAAAATATTACTAACAGCATGTAATAAACTAACTTAAAATGAGTCTCATAAAAAAGTTGTCTTGCTGTCTAAACATTACTAAACATGCTTAGGTTGAGATCCTGTTAACTGCCTCAACAGCTTAAAAATAGCTCCTGAGCAGGAACTTGTGATATTCTGACTCCAGAAGACCTGCAAATTTAGAACAGTACATTGATAAAGGATCCACTAGCTAGAAACGTGAAATATCTATCGCTATTCAAACGGCGCTGTGGGCTTCTCCAAACAGCCCACGGCCAAGAGGAGGGGATGCCCTCGGCCAAGCAACCCGGCGCCATGGCCCGGGACACGGCCCCACGGAGCCCGGGACACGGCCGCGATGGGGCAAAGGGGAAGCAACACCAGGAGACTGGGAAAGCGGCACGTTTTTCACCCGAGGGTTTCCTGCTCCCTGTGAGCACCAGGAAATCCCGCTGGGGAGGGACAGTCCCGCTTGCCATGATGCAGTAACAGGGTCATTAATCCCACATAAACGAACACTTAAGGCCCTGCTCTCTGTTTCTCTTGCACGCAATCCTCCCGTTCCTACTGCAGTGCAGTATTTGCTGCGCAGCGAACAGGGAGCCAACCCTGAGCCGGGCACACGTTCGTCTGTCCCCAGCCTCGTCCCTCACCATCACTCTACAATGCTACAACGTCCTTTTTCCAGTCTCCTGGCTCTTCCTCTCTCTCCCGCTCCCTGATTAGAAATAACAGCTAGATTCAGACACGTAAAAAACTCAGGACTTCTAAAGGGGACCAAAGTTTAGTTTTCAGCTGCCCATCACTTAGCAAGCTGCTACTTCTGATGTAATCAAAATAATCATCAGATCACCTTAGACAGAAACTGGCTAGTCAAATTTCTGGAAAAAAAAAAAAAGTTTTACAAATATAAATTTTTCCAAGCCTGAGACCTGCCCTGGGGGCTACCCTGGGAATCTTTAAACTGATGGAGAGCTAGAAGACTTCATTTTTGTCTTTGTTTCTCTTTTTTTTTTAAACTGTAGCTCGCCACAGTTGGTGCAGGAATCATGGGGATGAACAAAGGGAGAGCCCGGACTGGACACTACAGCGAAACGCCCCCGGCCCAGGCCCTGCGCCCCGCGCGCTCCGAAGCGGCTCCTGCTCCGTGGGGAACGTCCCGGCCTCGCTGGAGGCAGCGACCGGGCTCCCCGCGGGGCCCTGGGTCCCAACGGGCACCTTCTGTGGGACGCGGGGGTGACTAAAAGCAACAGTGCAAATCAGCAGAGGGAAACAGCCCAGGGTCAGACCATTAGAACTGCCTCTGAACCCCAGAACGTGAGAATAACACAAGTAGCAGCGTCACCTTTAACCTGACAATGAACTTGGAGAGGGATTTAGAACATACAGAAGATAGTCCTCAATGTTAAATAGGCTTATTTTAACTAAACCCATCAAGAAGCTTGCAGAGATTTTGGAGGGGTTGGACACGTTGCATTTGCTAGGCAGGGAGGAACTTAGCTTTTCAACAGAGAGTCATTAAAGGAAGTTTTCTGAGGGGATTTTTTTGGCATGTATAGTCTCCTACTCCCCATTAAAGACTATAAAAATGTTGCATTCATATAACAGGACATAGGAAAAACATGATTACCTAGATATTACAGGTAGATAATGTCCAAACAAAATACCCATATAAAGTTTTTAACAGACAGAGCCCCTGTTACTCAGTCAGTAGGTTTGGAATGTATCTGTAGTTCCCCACAGTCCTTTTAAAGACATAGTTAGTAAAAGATCCAGTGCTACAAACCACTAAATCTACCTAATATTCTAGTTCATACACATATTGTACAATATTGCCTAGTACTCACTACATACCAAGAGGAAAAGATGCTGAATTACAGTAAATGTGCTTTCCTTTAAAGAAAAAAGAGCCACAACATAGTTTGATCGGCATGCAACAAACTTTTCTTCAGTTAATATATAGAAACTGTCTAATACGATTAGAAAAAATAATTAGTGAGAGGCCAGAGACATATTTGATCAAGGAAATTAAGAGATTTAACTGAAATGTTGAAGCTTTTGCCATTTAAGACTAAAAATTTTCATTCTATGTCCCTTCTCCTCCTTTCCTCCCCTTTATAATATACCATTTTTTTACAGAGACTATTATAAGGCCTATTATATTTGCATCTATCTTGTAATTTACTTCAAAATAATTTAAAATGCCATAGACAAGCTAGGACCAAAAGCAACTTTTACCATCCACTCAACACTCATGCCTTTATTCTAACAAAGCGGAGGCCCCCACGCAGAAACGAGTGTTCAGTACGTCTCAGGGATGGGTCAAGAATCTGCTAACTCCTAAATGTGACATGGGACCCTGACTTTTAAATCACTAAGTAAAATATTCCCAAAATCTTATTTTGAGACAGTAGTCATCAAATCCTCATGAAAAGTTACAATAAAATCTAGCAGAAAAGGTCTACCGACAGGGAATCTTTCAAGATTCCCTAGTATTTTGGATAGCAAGTGTTTTCAACCAAAAGGTTTTAATAATTTGAGGGATCCAGCACATGACAACAGCAGCCACAGCTCAGCGTTGCAGAGAATGTGCTTTACTGGGTTAATAGACACGACTTCTTTATAGCTAGTGCTGCACTTAAATTAACAAAATACACATGCTGTGACCATCGTGCCTTCTGATTCCTTAACCACTACCACTCCATACTTTGGGGACAACTTCTCCTCTTTCAGGACACTTGCCAAAGCTTGGACTACTGAGCACTAAAGCAGCCTCTTTTGCTTTCTGCATGGAAGGTTATTTGCTCTCCAGCACCCTCTTGTCGGGTGATAAACTGAGGTTTCTCTCTCCTGCACCCTCAGAAAACTCAATCTCCTTCCTGTAGCAGAGAACGACAGCCCCGTTTCAGTCCCTAGCACGACAGGAAGGGCAGCATCTCCAGCAGATATGTACTGGTACACAGGAGATGGGTGGAAAGCAGGAGGTAGAAGACACTGCGACTGAAGGACGCACAGCGACAAGAAAGGGAGTCAGGAAATCGCAGCACGTTGTATCTGACAACATAAACCTCATCTCGAGCTGCAGGTCTGATGTTCAACTCCTAGTATTTGTTCTGAGCAAAACTGCAGCTAATTCATTCACTAAACTCAACCTCTGCTTAAACTGCCTGGTCTAAGACCCTCTACTTACTCTCCTACCAAGTATGCTTCATCAGCAGTGTTAGACAAGTAACGCAGTAAAGACACTTGCTGGTAATTTGGCACAGTTTGAAAACACAGCAACAACAGTTTTACAGTTAACATGATTCAGTGGGGTGGATTTATACTAGAGAAAGAGTTGCAGTTTTCTTTCTTTCTTTCAAGAAAAAAATAGATCTTACAAAACCATCAGGATTTCTCTTAAACTTTCTGCCCCTGTTCTTTTTAGGTCAGATATTGGCTTCTGAATTTTTCAAGTGCTATCAGATGGCGTCCATATTAGAAATTTGTAAGATACAAAGTTAAGAAACAAACACCTTCCTTATTCCTTCTAAATCCTTTAAAATGCTGCAACTTTCCAGAATTAATACTGATCTGAAACAAGGGTCCAAGAATGACAGTGAGAGAAGTGAAACAAGAGGTGTATGTCTAAATTGACAACTAGGACTCATGCCCCATGGCACTTCCTCCTCGGATGGAGAGGACACAGCGCCCTCCCCCTTGTCTTCTGTCTAAGGTCACTGGTTTATCCTCCTCTTCCAGCTCCACAAGAACTGATTGAACATGCATCGCGCTTGAGGTCAGAGTTCCAGCAAACAAAACCTTGACAGCATGTTTAAAAAACAAAAGCAGTTCCCCCTTCCTTACTCACTAAGACCTGTCACAGCAGGGTCCCACCGTGCTCTCCAAGGAAAGCTGTGAGGACTGACGCAGGAGCGGGCCTGTAGTGGGATCCACCATGGAGGAGGTCGGGAAGAGCTTGTACCAGCCGATTGCTAAAGTTGACAAATCCAGTTCTTCCAGGAGCACCCTGGCGACTCCCATGAAGTGCTTGCGCTCCATGCGGCCGTAGTTTCCCCACACTATCACCTTCAAAACAAGAGCAGGGCACACAGTTAATTCTTGGGCTTGCACGCTTGCTTTGGTAACACAAGTCTGATCAATCCTTCTATTCCTTCTTTTTCTGCTATTCTTCCAATTTATTCAACTTCTCTGACTTTTAAAAGGCATTCATGTTCTACACAAAGCAGGACACCGCTCTTCTGTATTTGAGACAACCAGTTAAACAAACAAACTTGCCATTATGTCTCAGAGAAGAGGGCCTGAGATGTGCAGAAATCCTTCAACAGGTATGTGCTGCGCTGTCAGTGACCTGAAGGCTTTGCTTTTATTTTTTAATCAGTTTTACAGATCTTAATATTAGATTTTTTTCCCAGAAAAAAAAGAGCTGGAAGCCTGTGTGGATGCAAGCTCTAGCACAAACTGCTGCACAGGATCAGAGTACGCACAGTCTCTGCATCCATTCTAGATTTAGACTTAATCCTCCTTCCACTGCATCTGCAAAAAGCTCCCTTATGTTGCACAAAGCCAGGCATAAAACCTTTGATTTCCCCATCTATAAAATGACAATAATGATCATTTCCAAGTCTGTTACCTTTGTGTCTTTAGACCAAAACCCCACAGGTCAGTTAATATTAAGTGACCTCTGGGCTTGAACTGGGAAAAAGGCCCCCAAGTGAGACCGTTCTGTCATCTTCTCACCTCTAAATCTTGCATTAGATTTTGCAGTGTCTCCACACAGCTTCAGAGAAGCCTCTGGGCTCTGCTACACAACATGCAGGTGCAGTGACAACCCACATGGCAAGCAGTCATTTCAAAGCAGCACTGGGCAAATCAAAACATTTTATTTGCTGAACAGAATCGACTATTTCCCTCTGAGTCTGTGCAACACAAAATTCTTCCACCCACAGAAGCTCACAGGAGAGCTTGCTGGTGAAACACACAATGCATCAGGACAGCAATGCAACCGAGGTGGTTTCCAGAGCTTTATCTCCTGCTTTGGTGTGAAAAGAATCATGGAAATACTGCAATTTCCTGCACAAGAAATGCCAATTTTTCACTCAATTCTAGTAGCTGCTATTTTTATGCAGTGTGATGGGACAGGCCATTTCAGATATGAAATTCTTGACAGTTATTTCTTCACAAAATTTATTTTCTTCCTGAAATTTTCTTTAACAAAATCTCCAAGTTACAGATTTAATGCATCTGCTTCACTCCATCTTGAAAAAGATTCTTTCTGCTGGAGACCAATTTACTGTCTGTGTCAGAAGAGACTAGGGATCTGTGACTCAGGCATCTATCTAGGAGCACAGCCATGTTCAGTATTGTCCTTTTTTCTTTTGATTCAGCATAAATTTGTATTTCAGGACTGGAACTGCAAATGCGGAGTTCAAACGCACAGGCTCCTTCATTTTTTTTAATTAAACTATTTCAACCCTCCTAAATTTTAATTTTAATCCTTTTTGAGAGGTGAAAGTGTTTTGGCTTTTTTTTTTCCTCACGACTTCTGAAGTAAGAGCAAACTGTGACCTGAATACTAGCAGGGGAAGGACTCAGGGCTATTCCTGCTGGAAGCAATGAAGTGAGCACTCTACACCCTAGCACTGATAGAGGAAAGGACAATATAATAACCCTCAAGCCCCACATCTCCTCGAGATGAGCAAGGAACACCCATCACACTAATACCCACAAAACTTCACCGTGTTGTCATGTGAGGCCAGCGTGCTCACATTTTAAGTGATCAAAGGGAGTGGGTGACATTATAAACAAGGATCCTGGGTCAAAAACCGATCACGGACCTGCTGTTTGCCCCCCGCCATGCACAAACACCCCCAGAGCTGCAACTCCAACGCCCTCAAGCAATTCCTGACATGACCGTAGGCCTCAAACATGACAGGCAAAAAGTGGCCTGCAGGAAAAGGGCAGGGAGGGCCCTTGATCTGATTTTCTTGTTGGCACAAACCAACAAAAAAAATGGTGGGCAATAGCTTGGGTCAGGAGCCAGGAGCTTGAGGAACAGAGCACGTCCTACCTGCTGCATTCAGACCTCGTGACACATGGCAGATGGCAGGGAGACGTGGTTACTCACCTGGAGAAAGGGCAGGAGCTGAGCACTGGCAAGCGGGAGCGGTGACATAAGGGGCACACATGGAGTGGCATGCAGGGAAAGCAGAACAGGCTGCCCAGAGAGGCTTCAAGTTGCAGAGGAAGGTCAAATGAAAGAGAGCTGGCACAGACGAGCAGGGAGGGCTGAATCACACTTACGACATGATGGAGACCAGTGGGTGGAACAACAGATGTAGTGAGGGTCATGGGCTTAAACATGCTGGAGATCTGCACGAGACCAAACGGTCCTACGTGGTTCAAGACAAAGGTGACGCCTGACTCCAGAGCGAGTCCGTGTTCTGAAGAGGAGAAGATGAGTATGATGGGTTATGAAGGTGACCAGGGATCTTTGGCTAATCCTGACAGCTTTTTCTCCCTAGGCTTGGAACATCATAGTTTTCTGTAAAGTGCAGTAGGAGAGACAATAAATGTCAATTAAAAGTCTAGGAGCACTCTAGAAGCTGGCACCAGATGGAGCAAGACACTGCTGAAAGCTGGTTTGGTGGCATATCAACTGGCAGGGAATCATCCTCATAATTTTATTTTGAATAAGTTCCTTTGAATAAGTTCCAACCAGACATTGAAATACATCTTTAAGATACACTGAAAGACGTAAATAAATGGAGTGGGACAGGGCAAGGCAGAATTGCAGAGAGGTCGGCACAGTCCCAGCCCTCTCTGCAAGGGGACCAACTGCCCTTTCTTACCAGGTCTGCTGCAAACACAAAGACACAGTTAGGAGATTGCTGGGAGGCCTCACAAGGGACATCATTTTGTCATTTTGTTGGCCTGCTTCTCAATTTCTGCTGTACTGCTCATCAGTACCTGGTAGCTGAGGCCAAGACAAGGTAAGGGCATTTCTCACTGCCTCCCTGCCTAGGTCTGGTGAGAAAGAAAGGCTACGGCAAAGACTTGTCAGCCAAAGCGGGTGGCAGAAGCGGAAACGCTGGCCCAAAACAGACAATGTTGGATACACCCAGGAGATCTTTTCCAGCAGCAGCTGAGGCTGAATATGGACAGTCTTTGCAAGTCACCCCTGACAGACCCAGCTGCTCACCTCTCTGAATCAGAGACTGATGTTTTGCTTCACACATGGCCTCCCTTCTAATGCTCTTGGATCCTGGCCTTGTTGGGGACAAAATCAACAGTTCTCACTGTCTTCAACAACAGTCCTAACAAGCTAATTTTGAGGTACCTTGGCCTGCCTGCCTCGCTCCCTCCTGTGTCAGCAACATCGTTGTGCTCCACAGAGATGTGAGGCTGAAGGTCCCCTTGGCAGCAGGGCTGCAAGAAACCCCTGCAGTGCATGAGCAGGAAAAACCAGGCCCTGCTACACTGCAATCAAAAACACACACCGTCTGCAAGGGGGAACAGCTTTGAGGCATCCTTTCATGAGAAGGATCCCTCAGGTTGTCTCCCAATTCATATGCCAGTGGTGGTTAAGCAACAGAAACTCACAACTTAGTTAAATCAGAATTACCACTGGATTTTAGCCAGGGTTTACTGGGTGCAAATGATTCAGAAATGAATTAACAACGCAAATCAGTTTTTCTATGGAAACACATAATTGAAAATGTGAGCAGTGTGACAGAAAATATATGGGAGTAAAAGAGCAAAGGTAGAAAGAGGTAAGATATGTGATTGCATGATGACACAGAGAGTGCTCTGAATACATACAAACACAGAAGACATCCTGGCTGTGAGACTGTTTAGCTGCTCTACCTCCTAAAGAGGAAAAAATCAACCTTTTCCCGGTGGGCGCTCCTGTTACCTGGCAGGGTGTCAAATAGGAATCATTTCTGGCATGAATAAAGTTCTTCCTTTCCACTGCAATGTTTAGTGCAGTTGGTCCAGTGAAAGCATTAACGTTATCTCATCAGTGTTAGTTCTCCAGATCCTTCGCCAGACTTAATATATTCCAGCAGAGGTAGAAGACAGATGGGAAGACCTGAGACTTGCTCGTCTTACCTGTAATACTTTGCCCTGGGGGCTCTCAGGAAAGAGTAACACCTGATTGTACAAAGGGTCTAATGATTTGCGAGCCACTTTTGTCTTCTTTTTCGCAATGCACACGCCATTCTCTAGCAGGTAAGCTTTGATGTAAGCAGCTGGAAAAAACAAATATGGTCAAATATGAAAAAAAATCTTCATGCTCACTTTAGAAAAGACAGTGTTCTTTCTAAAGACAGCATTTACAGCAACGAAAAGACTTGCTCAACCAGCCTCATTTTCAGCACCATATATAGACACAGAAGCTTATTCCCACATGAGGCAAGCGAAATCTAAGTTGTACCTATTGGAAAGCATCGCAGGAGGCTCAGTGATTTATTTCGGGTGGTCAAAGCACATTACCTGGCAGTGTTTTGGAGCCGGGTTTTGGCGTCAGTCCTCGGGCCTGAATAATGTCCACTTCTAGCTGCCCATTTCGCTCTTGCAAGCCAATTTCCACATCCCCTAAACCAAAATGTCAAAATAGAAGATTTTCTAAAAGATGCACCTATGAGCTAATATACATATATATTTAATAGAAATCCTCCTGTCACGTCTGCTCTGAGCTGTGACAAATTGTAGGCCCTGAGTGCCTCATTTTCTCCCGAGTTACTCTAGGGCAGCTCTACAGCGATTCAAGCCCACATTTTCAAAAGTAATCTTTAATTTCAGCCCTCTGACACAGCTCTGGTGACTCAGTCTCATATTCTTCAGTGACAGCTAGCCTCTAATTCCTCCCAAAATGAAGCACCTAGAATTGCAGGGTGCTTTGGAAAACACAGTTATGGGGCACCATAAGAAAATATTTGGAGAGTCTAGCGGGTCTTAGAGAGCAAGAAAAACATGAAGATGCACAGAATGCATTTTCAGGGTTCTACCTAGTCTGTGCTTTTCAGATCTGACAGAAGAAAGCAGAAAGCTGGTATTCGCCTCCTAATACCGTATTAGCAGAAACCAGCAAAACCTCTCAGCCAGGCTTATTTAATTTAACAAAGAAATTGAGCTGGGAAATGGCAGAGCAGCAGATGCTGGACACACTATTAGGTGGCTCGCAAAAGCGGTTAGTTCCGTATCAAATTAAAGCCACCTAACAAACCCCTTTGTGCTCCTTACCCATGGAGGTGGTGGCCAAGGTCTGACGCCCAACGAACTGTGCAGGGCCCATGCTGCCCAGGAAGTCGCTAAACTGCCCAGCAGATGCCAGATGGACTCCACTGAAATTCAAGCTGCAAAAGAAATTGAATTTGTCGAGTGGTTAATTTGCATTTTAAAGCAAGCTAGTAATTAAATAGCCTCATTTGACATATCTTGGAAATGAACGGCATCTACAGAAGTCTCTTCCCTTACAAAAATCAGTGATTCCCAGGCAGTCTGCTTAGACAGGATCCATTTAAAGTCGCTCTCCTTGTACAAAATAAGTAAATAAATCAGCGCTGGTTTCATTCACTGATTAGTTGATATTTGTTTATAATTAATTGCCTATAAGGAAATTTAATCCTTTGGAAAGGATTAACACATCTAGAGTAGGCATCAAAAGTGAGATCAGGGGAGCTGACACCCGTCCCTGGTGAGGCAGACAGTGCCTTGCTCCCCAGTGCAGGGTTGCACAGCTAGGATTTGGTCACAGGTCACAGAAAAACCAGCTGCCCCAACAGGTGCTAATGGCCAAGGCCACCATTAGGCACCTCTATTTGTAACGTGGCACCTGCCAAACTGTGACACATCAAGGGGTTTGTGCCAGGGATGGCTCCATCAGTGCCCTTGGTCTTGCTCTCTTCCTGCCAGGGAAGCTGCTGCACATGGATGTCAGGTAGTATTTCAACCTCCTCACTCCCGCTTTTCCAAATGTTCTCAGAGGGGGACAATTACCAAAGTAATCATATCGCTCACTGCTTCACAAAAGGCATTTCTGAGAAACGGACCCTCGAGGAGGGCCAAACACTCTCCATGCTTGCCCTGAAATGGGTACAAATGAGCTCAGTGAGAAACCTGCATTCGGGGCACGTCAGGCTCACACACACGCAACCGAATGAGCCACAAAGATTCATCGACTTCCCCCTGCAAGACATTTACATTTAAAAGACATTTAGAAGATTTTTTCATAATCCCATTCAGCCAGAATGGTGTTAATGCCAGGTTGAGATTTCAGCTCTCATTAGCTATTCCTAGAGCCAGTCTCAGCCTGCTGGGAATATTTCTTTATCCGTACGAGTGAGGAGGAAGCTGGCGCACAGACCTCGGTGTCGCACTGCGCACGTGGCTAAAGGGGCACGTCACAAACACGGGGACAAATGACAGGTTTTAGGATAGCTGCTTTCATGGTGACAGGGCAGTGAATGAAACAACTAGCTTTTCCTGAGAGCGAGATCTGCCCTAGCTGCACCCCTGATCCACACACACCGGGATGCCTGGGAATTGTGGCACGCAGCGAGCTGGGAGTGCTCAGCATACAAATTCTGCCCTCAAGCTCTTCAGTAGCCACTCTTGTGCCCAAGGGAAAAGTCTGGAGTGTGTCTTGATGTCCTGGAAGGCAAAGGCTTGGGATGGATCCTTAGCACGGGAAGGGTTTTCCCTAAAGTCTTTTGGGAGGCAAACCTTCCTGGTGATGCTTATAGGTACAACAGAAACAGCAGGACCTGCCCACGCAGGATGGACGAGCCGGCGAGGGGCAAACTCAGGTGACTCCCACCCCAGGGAGTCATGACCTGCACAAGCACGTAAATAACAAGCTGACAAGACAGAATTTGGAGCAGCTCAGGAGAAACACTCACTGCTACGCTAAGAGCAGGTGCTTGGTCTCATTAAGATGCCTGGGATGAGATTATGGGAGAAAATCCCAGGGACTAGAAGCAGCCCGAAACATATCCAGGGCTGGGTCTCAGACAGCTCTCCCCAAGGCAGAGCACGTGGTGGGTTACTGGTGTGCAAAGCAGCGGGGAGACCGTCCACGGCCTCGCGAGCTGCAGGACTGAGCACTGGGCTGAAGCAGGGAACATTTGTCAGCGCAAACTGAGAGCAAGGGCAGAGTGGAGGAGACGCTGCAGGGAGGCCAGGGCTGTGCCTGGCAGCACGTGCCACGCTCGTCCGCACACTCGCAAGGGGAGCAACGGAGGAGCTGGAACGAATGGAGCTGCTCTTGTTTTGTAGCTCTGGGGCTGTTTTGTAGAGAAAAGGCACAAGTCCATCCAAAACCAGACGCCAAGGTCAAGGCTCAGGCAGTTCTGGTAACACCTTCAGTTCATAGGTTTAATAGCACTATGTGAAACTCAAAATTACTTCAGTCATTTAGTGTTCCCTGTTATTGTTAAATTTGGCCAGGAGAGAAAGATGGAGGGAATTAATTCTTTGATAGACTCTGCCATTAGCTGGTGGAACTGCCTGATGCTTTGTACAGAGAAGGGTCTTGTACCGTGTCGCTTTATCGGACACCAGAAGTAGCAGCTCTGAATGAGGCTCCTCGGCTGGATCCTGAACACATACCTGGATATTGTCAGCAAACCTGGAATGGAAATACTTTCTGCTTGGAAAAACTGTAAGTCACCTCCATGAAAGCTAATGCTTCTCCCTGGAGAGGCAAGGGAGAAATAAAACTGCAGAAACCTAGCAGGCATGCAAAGAAAAAGGAAGGAAAAAAAACACAGCAGGAATTATTTAGCTACTTTGGCCAAATTTCAGATGCTCAGTGTTGCTCACAGAGCTGCACACGCCAAGTGCTCATAGAGGAGCGCGGGGGCAGCTCATGGCACGACTCGGACGCCGGGGCCCAGGCTCGTTTGCTCGTCCCGCTCTTCCCGCAGTGGAAGCGGGTAGGGAGGGAGTGCGGCCACACACGGGTTTCACACGCACGGGAGTGAACCTCAAATGGCCTTTTTGGTTCTCACCATATAGGAGCCAGGCTACAGCACTGCTTTCAGGTTCAGTCATTTAGAGCTTCTTCTTCCCCCCCACAATCACTCCACCTTAAGGGAAAAAAATGTTGCAACCTGATTATCACCAAAACGGTACTTTTTTTCCTCCCCTGTATTTCAATCCAAAAAGAAGTGCTAAAAATAACAGCAGGAATAAAGAGGGAGCATTTTCACAGCTGACTTGCAAATAGCAACTGTCATAACTAGCAAGGCCCTGGGGACCGGGGCTGTTGCTGCGGCACCATCTCACGCTGACAAGCAGCAGCGAGCAGAGAAGATTAACAGGTGACACTTGTCAGTCTGGTGTCTAAAGGGCACAAATTCTCTGCAGCACAGCCTTTCCACCAGGAAAGAGAAATTAATTACCTCGTCCCTGGCCCTCTGCATTCACTAATGATGATTCACGGGCTCTGTTTTGCCCCAGTTGAATCAGAATGAATTTAACACAGTTAGAGGCTGTGGTTTTGGCTGTGTTGGCTTTAGCCTTTAACTGTGTTATTGACCTGGGGGGGACAGTGACACCCGTGGGGTGAAGGTGACTGAAGGGCGGCTTTGCTCAGCGATGTCAAAAATGGCCTTTAGGTAAGGAGACAAACACAACCAAGGCATCAGCTTCAAGAGAGCCGGGATGCTGTTGATCCTGGAGCCTCCAACACCATCAAGGTGGCGCTGGGCAGAGCCGCAGCGGCAGGAACCTCCCGTGGCCTCGGTTGTGTCGCTGCAGGTGCCAGCTGCGCCCCGACGCTCAGCCCCGGCTGCCACATCCTCCGGAGCTGCCCAGGCAGAAGAGCCATTTCCAGCTGTTCCCAGTCCCCAAGCCCATTCCCAGCTCCCCGGGGCCTCGGAGCATCGCAGCGCGGCCGCAGCCGGCAGCGCCGTCGCCACCGCTGCACTCGTGCGGACACCCACGAGAGGGAGACAAGACCGCGCGGCGCCGGCCGGAGCGCGGCGCTGCCAGGAACGCCCGCGGGCACGCGCGGCCCCGGCTCTCGCTGCCCATTTCACCAAGAACGGGACGAGATTCTGCCTCCAGCCCTCCTGTCCCTCGTGGGGAAGCTGGGGCCGAGGCCGCCTAGCTGGTGGTTGGATTTTTGAAGCCAACATTCCTCATCCTGATTATTTAGGAAATCTGCGCAGCAGGCGCCAAAGGCCATACCCGTGGGTTGTAGATGCTGTAAGGTCAGTGCATGTGAAATCTGCTCTTTCTGGTACCATTTACGAGCAGCTTAAAGTCTCTTCTCTTTTATTGTTCCACTTCTCTGTTCTTTGATGCTGTCCTTTTCTGTGTACAACCTGCACACGGTTGGTTTCTTCACCATGAGACCACCCTCTTCACACACACTCATACCAAGAGCTAGTTTTTCAAACCTCTTTTAAAAATCAATCTCATTTTGAATACTCAGGCAGAATACTCATTAAGGGACAATGCCAACTGCTACGCAAAACGGCCTAAGAATCCAGAATACCTGTTTGATCCCTCTCGTACCATACTCAGCTGTTTCCTCTCCCCCAGCTGTTGCTCACTGCATTAGCATGCAGAGCACGTAACAGCACAGACACATTTAGGGAAAATGTATCATTAATTCCTTTCCTCATCCATGTGGAGTTTGTGTGACCTCTTTACAGATCTATTTTTAAAAGGCTGTTGGGCTGCTCCATGCCAGGTACTATCATCCTGCTGCTGCAAGTGTGTGCAGATCCAGCCTGCCAGGACACTGCCAAGCTCGTACCAACGAGGGCAGGAAGGGACCTCCACAGGTCGCCTCGCTCACACACTGGCCCCAAGAACAGATCAGCCTCTTCTATGTTGTTCATGACAGATATTTGCCAGATTTGTACTTAAAAGCCCTCCAGTGATGGGGATACCAAACCTTCCCTAGAGGATCCATCCCTGTGCTTTACTATGCTAGCTTTTTCCTTCCAAATCACCCTTTTCCAGTCCTTTCCCTTTGCACATCATTCCTCACCACCATTTGCATGTTGTCTAGTCAATGGAGAGGCCAGAGTATCTTCTTTTGCCTTTGCTACAGTGTTTTTTAAATCCATCTTAACAAGACCTCGTACCAACTTGTAGTGGCCAATATCAGCTGTGAGGTCTGTGCAGGACTCTGGAGCGAGACATTCCTGCTCCCCGCACTGGCTGGCTGCAATAGCCATTTGTCGAGGAGCTCTGCAAAGAACCAGGTTATTGTGAAACTTTATGTCCTCCTTGGCCCAAATCCCCACCAGCCTCTCCCTTGCACCACGGCATTGGAGAGCATTGCAATTTCAGGGAGCAGTAACGTTCTTTAAATTAATCATGCTCATTCACAGTGCACACTACGCTCCTTTAAGTTGGATCTAATATAGAAGCCAAATAGATATCTGTCAGCTAAGGAGAAGGTTAGTCTAATGTCCACTGCCTCTTCCTTTAAAAAATTCATGGTGTGCATCAAGAACCATTAATACAAGGCACATCTGACTACAGAGTCACGGTGCCTTGGGACCAGGTTCACGAGCACAGCATGATGCGCTGTCCAAGTCCACACAAATGTTTTATTCTCTCTGAGCTGGGAAGGTTTTCAGTAAATGCTGACCCCTGCAGCATCTAAAATCAATCGAACAGCACTAATCCCTCACCTCTCCTCACAGGCAGCAATATCCAGGCTCTGCTCCTCAACAAGCTTGACTTCTTTCCCGGCCACTCCACTTTCTGCAACATTTTTAGCGCTGTGACGTACTGTCTTATGTGCTGTAACACAGTGTACTCCATTTGTACCTCAGCTTCCTTCTGCTGTATGAATTCTGCCACCTAAACTGAGCTATAAAAACTGTGCAGTCAGTTTGGTACAAAGACCTCCCCCATTCCCTTCCACTCCTCGCTGGGAAAGATCCATTTTCAGAGATCACAAGTTGTCTCAGACATATCCAGTACAAGGAAGGTGGCTGCCTGCCCTCCAAGTAATTCTGCCTGCTCCCAAGAGGTTGTGCTCTGCAAACTCGTGGCATTAGTGCTATAACTAAAGCACTTGCAAGGCTGCATCCTCCGAACCATGCTGGTCAAAGTGAGCAACACAAAGAGATCTCTTGTTGCTGAAAAGACTGACTGGTTTCTTGGCATTCAACAGAATCAGTCCTCACTGCCTCCCCTAGTCACCTTTTTTGAGACCTCCAGTCCTTGATTTCTTACAGGCTGAACTGTATTAATGCTGCATTCCATTACATTTAAAAGACTTGCATATTAGGAGAGCACTGAAGTTAACTTCTCATAAAAGAGTCGAGAAGCTTGGATACTTTGGATACTGGAAAAAAGGTACTGAATGAGTTAACTACAACATGAATCTTCTAGCTGGTACCAGCACTCCCTGGGATGCAGCCTCCTGGCAGTTCTTGAATGAGCATGGACACTGTGGCACTTGTTCTGATGAAGGAAGGTGAGTTTAACATGGTCGGGTTGTCACAAGCCAGACCAGTACTTTCTTCAGCCTTCTTTTAGTCACTGCTTTATAAGAAAGCAGCCACTTAGCCCAGTCGAGGTCCTGACATTGGTCCAAATCAGACTCACCAGCACTGCTCAGTCCTTAGTTTTCACTGTGGCTCCTTCCTTGCACGCACAGATGGGAGAACCAGCACAAGCTGCAGTCTGCAGAAACAGCTAAGGGGCAGAACAAACCCCACGACCACGAGATGCCCGAGCCCAACGGGGCCGTCGCGCTGAGGCTGGAGCTCGGCAGCAACGGGCCCAGCTCCCACCGTGACGGCAGCTTCGAGCACAGCCTGGCAGATACTGCCCTCGTGATACGGGAGAAAAAAAGGGATAATGTGATGAACAAGATGCTTCCTTGCTGGACAAGGATGCTAATCTCCTCAGATATTACAAGAAGGCTCCCCTAAGTCTTTGCTAGTCATCACCCGCTGTGCTTTTCTAAGGTGAGAAAAATTGCCTTAGCTCTGTAAATTAATCATCTCAGCAGTGGCCAGCAAGAACAAAAAAACCCACAGTACTACATATTAGGGACTAAGGCAGCTAGCAATCTTCTGTTCCAGGTCCATTTTTGTCTTTCTGCCTCATTTTCAGAAAGAAAGTGGTTGGCAGGAAAAGTTACACCTGAGTCCAGCATCTTGCTTTCTGAATGCTGCAACGTGGCCTCATGTAGGTGCAGCAAAACCCAGCCAAAATAAAATGTTAAGTCGTCCAGGAGCCAGAACTGAGCTGGAGCTCTCTTGGATCCTACGGTTTCTTTGGCCTAGGGTTATCTGCCAAACGTTGTCCTTACAATAATGTAGGTGTTATCCTTACAGAGCCTGGCAGGTACTTGCTACAGTGGTTTATTGGCCTGTCACACAGATCTTTAAGCACATACCTGGAAGAAAATACTACTGTAGAGACTTGAAACCAGTATTAAGATTGATGGATGAATTATGAACGGAAACATCTGCATGCCTGAAAGCATAAACAACGCGATGGCAGAGACATGTGCTCTGATGACAGAAAGAGGACGAGATTAGAGAGCACATATTATAGGAAGACAGACCATAGCTGTAAAGATCCTCAAAACATGGAAACAAGGAGGTACCAACATTACTAAAGTTTTAAGGAAGTCAAAGTAACCAAGACTCCAAGGTGAACAATCATCTCACAGTAATGAGCAAGCCCTAGATGGTATAAAAGACCAGTTCAAGTATCTGTTTTGCTCAAGAAGAACTTAGGAGACCCGCTGGGGACTTGGCAGGTGGCATCCCTTGTCCCCTCTGCAGCACACAAGGCAACTTGTGCAGACCACCTGGATACCAGATCCTGGCACTTGCACGCAGGGGTGAGAACTACGCGAGCGAAATCGAGGAGGGGTGTGAATGACTGAAAACACTTTTGTTTAAAATAAACACCAGCTTTCCCTTCTGTAACATCTCACACTGAGTTTCACTATATTGATTTCTTACACTACTGCACAATGACCGTGCACTATAAAGGCCAGTAATGGCTGGAGGACTTGGTATGTGACAAAAATTAAAGCCACGGAGCAGTGCTGGTGCTGTCATGCACTTTACTGGCACATTGCATGATCTTAAATTCCAGGAGACTCATCCTTTAAACCAGTCTGCAGCTTATTTCAGTTTTCGGGTAAAACTCTAGGGTATTTTCTTGAAGTAGGTGCTAGTACTTTTGAAGAGAAGTGTATTCCTATATAATGAAAGCCTCTCCATAAAATCACCCGTATTTTATGCACTCCGTTCACAGTATCTACGGTGCTGCTCAGGATTATGCAGCATGGAAAATTCTTCTATCGTGACTCCTTGCATTTGAGGCTGAGCAGTTCCAGCTAACTGCAGCTACCTGCAAATAAATATAAATATGCGAGCCAAACACAGCATCAGTTTTTAGAGCACGCTTGACTATAGCTGAAAACAGGTATTTAAGGCCTTCTGCAGCACAGTTAACCTGCAATCCTTGATCATTTCAGTGTATCACCTCTGGAAGTTGTCCTCTCAGTCTTAAGAAATCAAACTGAACTTTGGAAGATGAAGTTTGACTGCACTGTCTTCCCTGTGTGAGCTGAAAGAGATTCAAGGGAAGGAAAACTGGGACAACTTCATCTCTCGGAAAACTGGATTTTGACAGTCACTGGTGAAAAGTGTCTCTGATCTAAAAAAAGATGCATGGATTTTGATAGTCACTGGTGAAAAGAAGGAATCTGCATCAGTAAGAAACCCAACACCTGAAAGGAAATGAGGTTGCCATGGCCAATGCAGCCCTGAATCTTCACTTGGCTCCCCTTAGAAAACAGCCAGGCTAAATGAGAAGGGCAACAAAATCTGATGCAACAGGAAAAAAATCTGCTCCTCAGAGCTATTCCCCAAACACTTCCCTTCTTTGCTATGGGAGAAGAAAGGAGAAACTCCCCTCCCACCATGTTCCTAGAGAATAGAGCCCTCTTAGCTCTTTGTGCTCCCAGCCCTGTCTGCAGATACCTCACAAGAGATATCTTGTGGTTCTCATAGAGCTGCGACTCTCAAGGGCTTTCCAGGGATCAATTATCCTGCCTAGGAACAAAGTGTTCAAGATCTATTTTGCACCATTTCCAGAGAAATAAGAGCAGAAACTGTCCCATCCCTTGCAGAGGGGCTAATGAGGATGTTTTAGCAATGTTTGAGGCTCTAATACTGCATGTTAGACTTGTTCTAACAAATGTGTTTAGATTGCAGGACAGAGTGTTTCTTCACTGAGCTGATAACTACAGGCTCCTTGCCTCAAGGGTAAAACAGCACTTGCATGGACGTAGTATTTTCTTCAAAGACTAATCAAAGCACCCAGTATATGTAACAACAGGCCACAGGCCTTTGGGAGAAAGCCTTCCCAGGAGGGCAAGCTATATAAACATCAAAAGGAAAGCATCCTCCTGTGCATGGAAGGCAGATTCTTGCCCTATACTGTCAAGGGACTGAATTTAGTCTCTAATCCTCTGAATTCTGTAGTGGAGGAACACTCCAGCCACAGGATTTTGGTGGTATAGTAAGAATATTTCTTCAGAGACAACAACTCACCAGAGAGGTAAGGAGCAGCCCAGCTTTGGGGTGACAAGGTTTCTATTGCAGACTTCTCTTTGACATTCCCAACCTTCAATGCAGATCTATGAGGCTTTTCTAGGGTTAGCCTACTTCTAAAGCTAAAGAAAGACCTTTTAATTTATAGCATGTTACTTATTTAACATGAAAATGGCATTAATTGAGAGAACCTTTGTACTGTTCTACTCTTATACCAGCACACTTGGAATACCACAAAGGACTGGAGAGAACAGACAGAAGCCAACTGTGGTATTTGACCTACACAGCACATGACTTAGGTATACAAATATTTTGGCCTCATACCTGTAAGGATGGAATCTGCTGATATATAATCCCCTCTGTCCCCTTTTTAAATATGTTCCCCCTCCCCTCAAGAGATTTCCATGAGCCATCATCTTAATAAAGTAATGATATTCTCCATATATTACTTCAAATAATGGGAATACAAAAAGCATAATTCGAGCCAAGTCAGCCTCTAAAAGTCTACATTTTGGATCCTGTGCATTCCATTCGGGTGTAAAGCCTATACACAAAGTGTGTTATAATTGTTCTTAGGTCCAAAAACCTTTTTAAAAACACATTCACTGAGAACACTAACTCAGGTGAAATAGAAAAAAATAGCTTGCTACCAAAACATACAGAGGCTTCTAAATACATATTTTGATAATAAATATCAACATTTTGCTACTTGTATCCTTTTCATGTCATCACCTCAGCACTCCTTGGCATATTTTTTTGTCCAAGAGGCTAGGAGAGAAGCGACAGACAGCTTTTGTGCAACACACTAAAGGCTCCTGGTTTATAATTTATTGCCAGTAATGATCCTCAGCTATTCACCCTGAACTACTCTTCTAAAGGCAGAGCTGTTAAAAGTAATGGGTATCTGCTTCAGCTCAGAATAATGAGGACAGTAAGAAAAAAACTACATAAACAGCTGAAGTATGTGCCAGCTATGCAGACGCACAGCTCTGCTCGGCTCTAATTGAATGGGCAGTACACCTGCAGCACAGACAAGTCAAAAAAAACACACCTTCTATCAGGTTAGAGGAAAATTAATAGGTCTAACAAGAACAGGGCAGCCCCCAAGTGATTACCCAGCTCCGTGACTTACTTTCCCTCTGATCCGTAGCTGTTCATGCTGTCCTCGATGGATTCGTGGCTGGCTTGGCGGACGGTCCGGCTGGGCATCTCAACAGCTAGCCCGGTTTCCGTGCTCCTCTGGATGGCTCCTTTGAGTCTCCGACCATCCCCATCTACAAGCAGAAGCGGAGAAGGGCAGTCAGCCATCATTCCCATTGGGAATAACACAATCAAGAAGCAAAGGAGGCCTTTTAGAAGGTCAGCCCGGCAACCTGGCCATCACCTTGCGCTTCAACAACAGCTCTATCATCTTTGGAGCACACCTGGTGATCCAGCAAGCCAGGGCCCAGCAGCTACTCAAAACATACCCCCCACCTTAGTTACTTTAAGCATTTGTATCAG
Source organism: Tinamus guttatus (assembly GCF_059628265.1). Taxonomy (NCBI): domain Eukaryota; kingdom Metazoa; phylum Chordata; class Aves; order Tinamiformes; family Tinamidae; genus Tinamus; species Tinamus guttatus. The sequence goes on from NW_028288728.1 coordinate 1,646,518, forward strand.
TCAGTTATGCTCTGAGCACAGACACATGCAGACCCCCAAGCCAACCCCACATATGGGGCTGCCCAGGCCAGGAACACAGCAGCAGGACCATGGGCACAGCTGAAGTTGCAAACTCAGCTGTGCCCTTAATGGTTCCTAAATTCTGCTCTCTCACACCGGGAGGAGCAGCAATAAGCCGTAATTCCTGGTCAGCTTCAAAGCATTAGAGAAGAAGGAAAAGTCCAACAGCATTAGATGTGTCTGCGGAGAGAAGGAACCTCCCCAACAGGCAATAGGAAATACTGACGTGCAGCCAAAATATTCCTTGCTGCAGGCCACCCTGGAAGAGCATCCGTCCTGGAAAACCCCCCAGAGAAGACTGGGCCTTTCACACACACCCTCAGCCAAAGCTCAAAAGGGAATTAAGTAGGTTCTGTCTTCTGCTGAGCTTAGGCTTCAAAGGCTCTGAAATTAGCAGCTGCTATTTTAAACCTTCTTTTCCAGAAGTCTGCACTTCTCAGAACAAGCATGTTATATAATGAATATGTAATGTATACCATTACCATTGATTGCCTTTACTGGTGTCAGGAAGCTCCAGATTTCATCCTACATACAGCACGCATCTGGAAGAACGTCAGCTCCAAGTTTTCTGTGCAAGGCAGAATATCTAAATCCCTTCACAGGTGCCCACCCAGAACCCTGAGAAGGAAGATGCTGCTCATCAGGTCTCAAGCAACAGACCTTTGAACCAACCTTCCTTATACTGCTATGGATTTTTTGTTGTTGTTGCTGTGACTGCAGCAGACAGTAGCATGGATGGGAGAATGTCGCACTCCTAAGTAATGGTTCTTTTGGAAAACCAAAGAGCATCCCTTGAAATGCTCTTTTGCATTTGCCCTTACTTTTAAGAACATCCCTTGAGAAATGACCCGGTCATGTACGTCTCCAGTATTCAGGAACTCCAAGGACCCCCAAATACCAAAGAGGTTAAGTCTCTGCCAGGTACTTTGGAAACAAGGAGATATCTGTAAGAACATGCTCAAAATACACAGAACATCGTTATTTGTGGAGAAAGCTGCTCGATCTAGAAATTCTTTCACTCCAAGAATCAAAGAAAAGTATGAGGAAAAAAAATCACCGAGATAATAAAATGCTTCCTTTCCTACTTCTCACATAATGCCTACAGTTTCTGCAAGGACGGGAACTCTTATACCAACTCAGCCCTGAAGTCCCCTTTTCCTCCAGCACCAGGATGTTTCCAAGCGGGTGAACGCGCCGGCCCCGGGGCTCTGCACCAGCTGCACCCCGCACACGGCAGCCCTCTGGGCTAGCAGGATGGAGCATTATGCATGCCTTGGGTTAACATTAACTACAAACTGTGCTGTTCGTGTGCCTAGAGCAACGTATCAAACACATTGTATAAATCAGGAAATTACACAAACATAAAACAGATATTTTTAAAGTACTTTCTAAACACAAACCTGCAGGTAAGAATATTAATATAGACATCAATAAAAGCAAAGCCTCATGAAAAGGCCCTGTTTCCCCAGCCACTGCAGAGAAGTCCAGTCTTCTCCCAGCTCTTCTTTCAGCCTTTCTGCGAGTGACTGCTTTTCCAGTATTCCTAATTTTTTTCAGAGCACTGACACATGGATATTCTCATTTACAAGGGAGAAAAAAAAAAGTGATGGTAACAGAGAAGCTCCAGAAATCAAGAGCTGGCAGACGAGGGCAGGTCGGCTGCCCGGGATGAGCCGCGATCACAGGATCCTTCATCCTTTCCTGGCAGGGACACGTAGCAACTGCTGTGTCTAACAAACCCAATGAGGCATCTCCACTGTCACTTGAGAAGGTGTCTCTGGCCCTTTTCACCTTCATTCTCTTTTGCTGCAAGTTTCCCTTGAACAGAAGATGATCCTGCTTCTCCAAAAGGGCAGGGTTCCCACCCAATGCAGCACGCGAGGCGAGACTGAAACTGGATGACAGACTGGGATAAGCACCAGTGAACTGGCAGCAACGGGATGTAGGTTTCTAACCCTTCACAAACCCTCCAGTTAAACACAATCTGTGGTCGGTATGCAACAAAAATTGTGTTTTAATTCCCTCGGCTGGAAGGGAAGCACAGGACCACAGAAAACGGCACATCTGAAGACGGAGAAGATGCAGAAAGGAATAAGTACATACGAAGCTGCATTGCTGCAGACGAAAGGAAGAGACTGGTGCTTCCACCCCTCGGTAAATCAAGGGGGTAAATGGCACGTCACTGTGAGGGTGGCATCTGACAAATCTAATTTTTTATTGTGTTAGTGGTATCTGGAACAAGCAAAAATAGTATTGACTTTTTCTGCAGCGTCGCCAGATTTATTCTGTGCACTTTTTCCAATTAAGCAGTAAACCACAAAGGTTAAGCAGCCAGTCAAGTCTGCAGTGCAACATACAGCTAAAGAGCAGAACCTGGCTCAGAATGACCTTGGGGAGAAGAATTCTTTTTGCCCGAGCAGTTACCCTGATGATCGAGCTCCAAGAACCAGAAGGGACCAGAAGACACTTTGCCAAGTTTTCCACATCTGCAAGCACTTAGACTTTGCTAGTTCGTGCTCTGTTGAACCAAACAGTTTATGCTTAGCTAAAAAAATACCTTCTAAAAAGGCGTTTGAAAGCATTCAGAGATGATGCATCTGCTATTTGCCTGAGCAGTTCATTTCACTCCTGACATCTGAAGATGTCTTAAGCTTGCCTGATGTCAGCTTTTAGCCATCTTTTTTTTTTTAATGTCCTTCTCCGCAGCGAGGGCTGCTTTGTGTCCTCGCTGTGGAGCCTCTTCTGCAGTGTAATCAAGTCATCTCTCAATCTGCTTTTTGACAAGTTAAACAGACTGAGCTGTTACGTTTCTCATGCATTTTTTCCCCACTTGTCCTTGAATCATTTTAATGACCTCCCCAGGTTTTAAGCACCCTTTTGACAACATGCACAGCAGAAGTAGAGAGCGTGTTTTAGTACAAAAACACGTAGAGAGGCAAAATCCAGCTGGTACTCTCAGCTTCTGCTTGTATCACCCAGGACTCCAATGAGTTGCTCTTGGAATAGTGTCATGGTTCAGTCCCTGCCCCTCCTGCCAGTACAGCCTTGCAGAACTGTACTGTAAAGAGTAAGAAAACTTCAATGCAAATGGCTCTATCCATCTCTTCCATCCTCAGGACAATTTACTACCCTGCCAATACGGTAGGATTGAATTCAAATTTGTCCCAAATCAAATGAAAATGCTGAACGCCACCAGGGCTTCAAAACAGCCTCTTGCCTTTGACGAAGACTTTCCTTGACGATGGTTTTTGAGATGTGAAGCCAGTTCTTAATCCATTTATCGCTATTACAAAACATTACTTTTTTAAGGTCACATTGTTCTAGGTCAAAACCTTTACATACTTATCACTTTTACCCATATACCTGCTTCTACTAAAAAGCAGAATAAAGCTTCTAAGAAGACCCATTTTTGCTAAAGCCTTCTTGACTAGCACTAATTATATTCCTTTCATCCTTTATTAATTGAATCTCATTACTATCTTTCCCCTAATTCTGACTAGAACTGACGTCAGATCAACTAACCAAAAGCCCCCCCAAGTTAAAGTGACCACGCAGGTGCACGGGGGATATTTTCAGGGGCCAGCTGCCTTGAAAGGCACTTTTCAAGGGTGATGCAGTTTCCGCGGCAGAACTGACTGCTATTAGGAACAGCATCTATTTTAGTCCTGGGGAAAATTAACCAAAATATAATTAAAAGAAAAGCATTGTCCCCTTCTCCCCGCTAAGGGAGCACAGTCCCTTTCATGCTATCTTCTGTGCCAGACCAAAGGCCTTTCCCTCTGCTCCTGACAGGTGTGTCTGTGCTCAGAGGACACAAAGCCTCGAAAATCCATGCTAGCTCTGCAACAGCTCATTGCAAGGTCACGATTATATAATTATTACCACCACATAGAGCTACCCTACAACAGATGATCTTCCCGAGGGATCAAGCACGCCCCTTCCACTGTTATCCTTAAGCTACCTTCTCTCCTGTCGCTTCCTTTACTCCTGCCTAGGTGCTTGGCATCTCCCTCTTCCAGTTTCTTGCTTTTAATTTTCTGTGTGCTTGTTCAGTTTGCTGGATGCTACTAACACAGAGGGGGGAAAAAAAGAAAAATCAACATCATGCATGTGCTAGAGCCTTTGCATACTTTAGAATTAATTGATATCGATTTAACCCTGAGATTAGAAATTGACTGAATTTCAACTTAATGAGCTTGGCTGCTAAATGAGCCAAGGGCTCCCCGAGCCCATGAAATGCCAGGACGTGAAGCACAGGATGAGGTGGCAGCGGCTCCAGAGCCCTGGGTTGCTTTTCTTCCTTCCCAATCCTCCCCTTGGGGTGCAAAGGCATTTGCAGGAGGCGGGAAGAGGTGCCTGCCTTCAGGTTCCATTTGTTCCTATTGCAAAGCCTTGGGCAAAATAGCATTTTGCACAAACGACTAGTCCAGAGTTGGGCAGAGACTACATTTCTCTTGCTTTTCGTCTCTGAGCTGAGTGATCTGGATCGATTTGCACCCATGCATCCTGCAGGACATTGAGCTGGGCACACTCTGCTCTCCAGCTTCACCCCTGGGTTCCTCAGCGAGTGATTTACGAGCTTCACCCCAAACCGAAGCCCAGGTACAAAGCAGCACTTGTGCAGCACAGAGAACTGGCAACTCCAGCGAGCCCAGAGAACAAACCCCTCTGAGAGGGCAGAGTCTCCAGGACGTGAGAACCTTCATGTGACACAGGTGACAGGGGAGACCATCCGAGATGGTGGCACAGACTCAAGTCACCCTCCCAGCCATCAGCAGCACGTGGCTGGGATGGGACAGGATCTCACAGCAAAGGAGATTTGCTCTGTCTTCGCTGCCTGCACTAACTTTGGTTCAAATAAGGCCTAGGGAGACCTTTCATTTTCCACTGCCAACTATCTTCACTCTCAAGGTCAGAGAGAGCTGATTCTGGCTTGCTTTCTCAGGAAGATCTGTTCCAGGGTGGAGACACTGCAAGTCAGTTCTGGTGTGAAAACAAACAATATAACACACCAAGTACCCATGTGCTCAGGGACCCTGCACCTTCTGAGAGTGGAAAGGAGGGTCCCCAAGCCCAGCGTGGGCTCTGCAGCATGGCTGGGACATAGAGCAAATGCAGCAGAGGGGCTCTCAGCTTCAGAGCTGGCATCCTGCTGAAGCACGACCACTTACCTGCTCCATGGGGCCTCGTGGACCCTTCGCATCCAGCGCCCGCAGCAGGAGCGAGCCGGGCTCTCCACCCGAGGGGAGGCTGCTCCTGCAGGGATATGAACCCACGTGCAGGGCTGGCGTGTCAGAAGGCAGTTTAACAAGATGAACTCGGCCTTGTGGAGCCTGGAAAGGAGGCTCTGACACCAGGCCAAGCTCCCCGTGTGGCAGAGCGAGCCGGAGCATCACTAACGCGCCAGGATTGATGGAAAAGGGCTGGGGATATACAGAGTAACCGGTGCACTTGCCCTACTCCTCTTGTCCTAGATTCAGGCACAAATGAGATCACAACCGTTCCTTCCAAATTAAACAGAAAATCTCCGGCAGGATGGAAGAAATACTTTAACATGTTAATTCTTAATCCACATAGATTAAGTGCAGCCACAAGGCTGGAAAAGGGAAACTGCCAGAGAGCAGACCCAGGGGCAGCCGCTGGAACAGGAGGGAGCGGAGGTGCCACAGGGCCACGAGCACATACGGAGCCGGGGCACCTGCTCCGAGCTCCCAGCCTTAGCGCATTCCCAGGCGCATCCCAACGGACTCCAAGGCAGATCCCCGCACTGCCGGACGTGGCCCCGGAGCGCAGCAAGGCCTCATGGAGAGGCTCCCTGTTTTTAAAGTCTCCCCAAAGCTTCGTTTAGGGAAGACAAAGCAGGACAAGCATCAAGCAGCACAAGCATCAACCCCACACCTCTGCTCTGCCTCTGCAGCCACCTCCAGCGGCCCAAAATACAGCCCAGGCTCCCAGGATCCGCAGTCCCGAGTGGGTCTGAGCTCTGGCCTCTTTTCAATCCAGCTGTGCCGGGATTTAAGCCGCTCTCCACCCCCAGGAAAACCTTATCACCTACCGCAGATTACACAGAGCACTGCAGAAACCATCATTTCAGCATCTTATCTGCTTGAAGTATATTTTCATATTTTAAAATGTGGTGCTTTTCTGCTCCTCTGGAGGGTAAAATGAAGAGCTCTCATGTTGGGGGCTTAGCATTTTTCGTAATTTGTCCACTTAAAAATACGTTAGAAGGACAGAATTTTCACTTATTAACAAAATGAAGAAAAAAAACTCATCATTTTCAACACAACTCGTGGCTAGGAAAATGAGATTTTCTCTTCTCTTCAATGACAAAAGACAAGACAATGACAATGACAAAAGAAAGCTAAGACGTGAAAGGGTAAAACATATATATCCCACTGTCAATGGCTTTTTAAGAGACTTCTGACAACTATGAAAAAAAATTAGAACCATTTTAGGCTTTTCACCATAAAAAAAAATTTACGGCACCATAACACTACAAAAATGTTCATTTCTTTCAAAGTATTTCCTGGGAACTGCTCTGCTCGTCTGACTCTTTAGCATTCTTTCCGTGTGTCTCTATCTTGTTTGCGACAGCAGGATCCAAATAGCTTAGTCTGAAGGCTGGCTCTGCATTTTTATTTTTACAGGGAAAAGGAACACGCTGCCCCTTTCCCTTCCTCCGATGTGCCAGGCATTGCAGGAAGGAGCCTGTGATTAAATGAAGTGTCCATATGCACACAGAAACACGCCGTTATTATTACTGAATTATTAATACTGAATTATTCAGCAGGCTGTTAGTAAAACCACAGACCTGCCCGGGCGGCAACCCGGGGCATGGAGGTGACACCGCCCCAGCCATCCCTGCAGAGCCAAATCTCGGAGTGCCCCATCCCAGCCCTTCGGGAGCACAGAGGCAAAGGAGTGCTTTGCATCCCGAGGCAATCATTAATTGCCTGATTAATTAATGCCCAGCTAATTTGGGTCAGGCGTTGTTAACTATTGCATTGTAATGTTTATTCCCCAGGAAGGTGGGGAAATGCCCAATTTAATGCTAATAACTGCAAAGCGTTCTCAGTACAAAAGTCTAAACCTTTGCAAACGGTGAAGACCCGGGTGCTGCGAAGAGCGCCGGGTTTGCTCGCTGGGCCCGTCTCAAGGCTCTCCTGTCCCTTCATGAGGAGGATGGGGAGAGCTGGTCCATGGCCCTGCTCTTGGAGGGACCAGATGATGACAGAACAGCCAGGTCAGGGTAACTGCTTAACTCGGGAGCACAAGAGAAGCAGAGCGCTCTGCCCCAGTTCTGCCATCCATCTCATACTATTAATAACTCTGAGGACATCACCGCAGCCCAGCAGCTGAAATATGAATGAGCCTGAGCCTTCTGTGAACAGGAAAAGGAGGTGACTTTGCAGCGGTGAAGTAGCTGGGAAGCGTCATCCCAAGAGGGTGATGGCATCCGGTGAAAGAGCTGTCCTGCCTATGCTTTGCCACTGCCCTTGCTTAAAGTACTGAAGGAATAATTGCCTGCCTCAAACTGATACCTAAGGAAGGTTAGGCTTAGTTCTGGTAAAGACAAAGTGCAGGGGAAAGCAGCTGACAAGCCCAAATTGCAACAAGTTTTTCTGTCCTTCTCTCTTGTCCCACTGAGGGGCTTTTAGGAGGGAGCCGCTTTGTCAAGACCACGTGTGTGGACACGAGCAGCAATGGTCCCGACACAAAGGAGGCGGCACCCAACCTCGTTCATCCATTTGAAACACGTGCAAAAATAACTAAGCAGCGCAGAGCCACCCTTTCTTCAGCAGGAACAAAGCCCTGCAGCCATCGTCTGATTTCCATGGCACTGGGACTGTAATTACTCCAGCTTATTTTCCTTAAGGAAATGAAGGTTCTGATTCCCAAGATGCTGACTTGAATTGCACGTGTGGTTTAATAACTTGTGCCCACTTGGGAGCAATTGCTCAATCCCCTGTGGAAGTAGGGAGGGGGAGATGATGGTCTGGTCTCCAAAATATTGAACAAGTTCAGACTGTCAGCATCTGGTTTCAGCCACTCTCACCAGGCAGTCTAACCACCTACACTGGGCTTCCCGGGAGGTGCTTTTAGGAACACCCGTAGCAAACAACCATGCAAAGGATAAAGGGGAATATGGTTTTACCCCTCTAATTCTACATGTTGCTTAAGCTCACACAAAGGTTTCCTCAACCACAGCTGGTGCTCCACCGTGCAACCACCACATGTCACTACAGATGCACCAAAGGAGACATCTTCCTATTTATAGAAGCAAGGAAAAAACATCCTCCTATTGCAATGGTAACCTAAAATACAAGTGATTCATATTTACTTTGAAATTTATATATATAATTCATGCAAAATTTTCACAGCCCAGACCCTGAAGACATGCACTCAAACTCCCATCCAGTGATAAACTCACCCACAGACAACTATGGTAGATGTTACTGCCTCCAACATCTGTCCTCTGTACGTGCAAAAGGAGCACTCAAATTAACAACAAAAACAAACCAATGATTTCCAGCCACTTGGGGAATTCAGTCCACTGCTTGTTAACCAAAGTATTGAAGGCTCCAGTAGAGGAAAAAAATCTGTTGGCCGGAGCTGGAAAATAGACTTCATCTCTGAGGAAAGATGTTGGAGGATGTGGGAGTTCAATCAGAAGCTCATGCTTGTTTAAAGATTACTTTGGATTAAGAGAGTAAAAGCCATCGCTGTAGCAGCTTCATGTGTTTGAGGAGCAACACCAAGAGCTACTTTTAAACAGTTCTCAGTTACCAGGAAAACGGGTTCTTGCAATTGCAGGTGATTAACCACTCATATTGTAAAACAGCTGCACACCAGCCCATCTGGTTGCTGGCCCTCATTTATGAAAGCTCTTTGTGGCTATCCCACAACTGACACAGGCATGGCAGCAAGTTCATCAAAACCCCATTTTCACACCAAATATTTCTAAATATATTTTGTAGAAGGAGCAGGGATGAGTAAAATGCTGTAGATCATCCTGCTGATTTCTTTCTCTCCACACCAGGGCAGCAGGAAAGAGGATAGGACATACAAAAGAAATACCCAAGTACATACTTGTGATAAAGCCAATACAGATGCAGCTTTGCACACTGTGCTACCAGCTCAGGAAAATCCAATATGAACTACAGAGCAGCACGTACCTCTATTTAGGGGAAAAATAATTCTACCATAAATAACAAGAAAGCGTTTGATGGCAAAACCTCTTTATAGAAAGTGCAGGCAATGGTTTAGCAGCAGGGCTGCAGCAAGGCCAGAGCAGGGCACTGTACATTAGATTTGCTTATAAAGTATTCGGCTCTGCAAAACTTACCCAGTTCTTGCTCCCTGCACTTCTAAGATTTTACATTTGTATTCTCACATGGCAAGAATGGGTTGACAGTGAAATTTCTCAGGATAAATCCTGGCAAGGTCACAGAAGTTAATTTAAGATACAATCCTTTGCCTTCCCGAGCTGCATTCAGAGCATTGCTTCACTCTGCTGTAGGAAATAATCTTGTAATCTTGCTGGCAGCCCATGTGCACCAAGTCACATCCCAGGTGTCACCAGCACCAGAGCGAAGCTTTGGGAACAGGCTCCAACCTTCACATTCACTTCAATTAACATGGAAACAACTGCAACACGAGACGGACAGGCTCAACACGTGCAATTTTAAAGCTGAGCTTCAGAAAGCGACCCTAAATCCCAAACCACTCTCAGCCTTGGATCAAAAATTGCAAGGCAGGGTTTTAATAACGTCTTTCCCTCCTCCTCTTGCCTGCAAAGCCATGAGTTCAGGGTTCAGGTTTCCCTGGCAACCAAAGAGCATCACATCGGCCTCCTCGCCAGCCAACACCACACACAAACGTGTCCCTTGTCGTCTCCGCTGCCGCTTATTGCTGGAGAATAAACCTGAGCGCAGAACTCGCCCCTTGAAGATGAAAATAGCTGTCCAGCATTTCTATTCAAAGATGAAGTATTTTGGGGGTATGTAAGCTAGGCCAGAAAGAGGTAGCGAGTAAGGAATTTTAATTGAATAAAATTTTTAAAATCCTACCTCACTGAAGTTCACCTTAAAAGATAAATTATAGAACTTACAGAGTTTGGGGAAAAAAAAGGGCAGCTCATAAATTTAAAATCCGCATTTTAGATTCTGATAATATTCACTTTTGACAAGCATTAGAAGAGAAGATTACAAATTTAATAATGCAACACAGGGGAGGAATTCTCCTCCTCCCCCCACGGAAAGGCAATTTGTTCTTGCCTACAAATTGACTTTCTATTACTGTCATTAACCCAGCAGAAGGAGCTAAATTGGGCTGTGCCCCAGCACAGCCCCGGGGCCGCCCACGCGCAGGGCTCATCAGCCGGACACAAAACCCAACATCGGCTGCACCCCCTGCCCGCAGGGCACGGCTGGACACTGACAACGGTTCAAAAACCAAGGGGGCAAAATTAATGGAAAAAGCACTAATTGCCACCAGGAGAGGAAGGCGAAGCCTTGGGCTGCTGGAGGCTGCGCCAGGGCACAGGAGAACCAGCCAGACAAACCCGGGCAGCAGCCCCAACACAGAGGAACATTCAAGTCTCACTCAAATCTTTTCTGTCCCAAATCCCACGGCTCTTAAGTTCCTGAAGGGTTACGGCACATTTTAATTATAGAAGAAACCTCTTTGCCACTTCTCAGCATCAGAAATATTCCTCCCATCAGCCTTCCATTGGTAGTAAACCTGCTGCGGATGAATTCCTCCACCATTAGCTCTTTTTAAAACTGCTTCACTCATAAGTAGCAGGCAGCTGGAAGACTTACTCACATCTTAGTTACTTCTGGAAGAAAGAGGAGCAAGTAGCACTAGGCAGTGAGTTTACAGCAAATACTCTGTTGCTGGCTCTTGACTTTCCTTTGTGTGTGGATTGCCCCCAGTTCAAAAGAAAAGAAACTGGCATTTATTAAAGATTACCGAAGAGTGAGACTGGTCAAGGCACTTGGGAGCAAGCAGGTTTGCGAGCCAGTTCAGCGCTCAACATCCACGCAGTAACGAGGAGCTTTGACAAGACGCGTCCTTTCCTCCATGACAGGAGGGTTCTTAAACCTATCAGATGACTCACTTCATGCAGGCATCAGTATTTGCTTAAAAACTCACCATTTTCCCAAATATTCATTCAAAGCAGCTCAACGGCTGGGATAACGTCAGAAAATGAACCCAAAGGGACTAGCGACAACGGAGGCGAGTCTATTGGCGAGTCTGACATGTGCAGAGAGCATTTCTCAGGCATCACCCAACCCTGCCTTTACTTGCCCTGCTGAAAGGATTTCTAGGTCATAATATGTGCAGATGTTTGGAGGGTTCTGCCTTGTCCTACTTCAGAGAGGAGCTGGCATTTGGCTTCTGTGCCAGCTGCCAACTTCAATCAGAGCATATAGGGCTGCACTTGATTTGAAGACACTATTACATTTTATACCTCTAGGTCCATAGACGGCTGGCTTGACCCTCTGCTATCCTGTAAGCCATATCCCATCTCTAAGGGCCCTCTGTTGCATCACTTCTCTTGAGGGGTTTCACTCTACCCAGCATGATTTGGACCTTCTGAATGTCATTTAACTCTTCTCTTTTTCATATATTTTCTATTATAGAGCGTGTGTCTCTCCCCCTCTCCCATTTGACTATTTGTATGAAAGAATTTTTGCCTCCAACACCCTCTCTCTTTTGCAGAGCCACTCAATGAATCCAAAGTGTGACATTTTCTCCTCCACAGCAAGGTATATGAGAACCTGTAAATGAACAAGGAAAACCAAAAGGCAGCCACAAGCCCCAAGGTCTCAGTAGCCCCCTGTACGTTGCAAGATTCATTTTGTACCAAACTAATAGGCCACTTCACTAGATGGGGCTAGTGCTGACTGCTAAAACAGCAGTTTAATTCAGGGCAACGGTTAGCAGTGAGGTAGGCAGATGCTCTCTCCATCACTGCTCATAGGGTACCACTATAATCCAGGGGATAGTTTTTAAAAGGTTTATCAAAATAACAACTTTACTATATATATTATTTACAGAAGTTTATATAAATTTTCACAAAGCCCAGAAAGATGCTGTCCTTGTTTTTGACACCTGGTTTGCTCTCTGTACCTGGTTACTGGGCTGCTTTGGCCATACAGTAACTCCATGATCTAACTGGATGCAAATCCTAGAGAGACTTTCAAGAGAGCTGCCCAAACTCCTCTGATGTCACCTACCCAGGAAGCTATGAATTGGCACCCGGATTTGTCAACTTTTTTGTTTTCATCTTTTGGCAAACAAAACCACCCTCTGAAACGCTTGCAGACAGCAAAGATAAAAAGCAGTAACAAATAAAGACCAAGGAAGTTTGAAGGGTTTATTTTTACCAAGTAATCAATACCTCCTGGCAGTCTTCCTCTGGCTCTAATAATAACAGCGAGGACCGTAACCCTTGGCAGGTTTTGTGCTCTGCTTTACAAACATCATCTAATTAAGCAGCACAATCCACTTCTGAAAAAAAGCAAGCCTGGTCTAAAGCTCTTTTGCAGAGAGAGGGCATGAGTCTTGGGAAGAGACACTGACAAAACAAGGTTAGAATTTAGGAGCTCCATTTTTTGCACGCCCAGTCTGCTAACCACGTTGTCCCTCCGGGACCGGCTATGGGGAAATGGGATATCGTTCCACAATATGTGTTCCCATTTGCAATCTGTGTTTTGCACAGCCCTTCGTTTTCCTTTGCTGTGATGCAGCATTAGGACAGCTGTTCAAGCCATCTCATTAATAAATGACAATAAAGCAGTTGGAGGGAGATGAATTATTGAACTCAAAGCAATTTAGTGCTCAGAGAGAAACCCAAACTGTACAACCTAGGAGCTACTAAATATGGAGTTTGATTTGCCTTAGGGCAGTTCTATTGATAAGCTGTAGACTGCCAGTCCACTGAAAATCCCAGAGAGGAAACCCTGCAGCTCATCTCTTCATTAAAACATGGTAAGTCAATGCTGTCTATGAAATAATACCCCTTTTTAATGGCAGCGGATATTTTGTTCAGTTATCTGTCTTCTTCACTTTGAGGTGTAGCCCAACACTTGTTTATCAGCCCTTAACCAAGAGCTCGGTGCTTGTTCTTTTGCTGTGGCAGATCTGTGGTCCTACCATGGCTTCTTCCTCATGTCTTACACAGTCAGCACGACCAGCCTGGTTTTACTTCAGGCCATCCCCTTCCTAAAACAACCAATCCAGCAGCAAATATCCTCAAAACATGAGACAACACCACACCACTACAGCCACAGAGAGAGCTCCTCTGTAGAACATGGGGAGATAAAACTTGTGATAATCCACAAGTCTCACTGGAAAACCCTTGGAGGTCTTTCTGACACCATCTGCCAATCTGCCACTGACACCAAAATGATGTGCAGCTAGCAGCAACTCATTCACTGATATCTCTACCCCACCTCATTCAGTTTCTATCACTAGCCCTGCAAAAGGATCAGCTGACCTTTTTTTTTTTTTTTTTTTTGATAAAATGTTGTCTTCAAGATGTATTCTTCTCCTCTCGTAGCTGGCTATTCCCATTAAGTCCCTGCACAGTGCAGCTTGGACACATGCAGCCAGGAGAACAGAATTCCTCTAAACTTGCTAAAGTCAAAAGCATCCTACACAGACTGTTTGATTACAATGAAAACATATTCCTATAAAACACTATAAATAAAAAAGCAGTTGCATTAAAGTCTTTTTTCCCCCACATTTGTGCTTAGCAAACACAGAATTGTATTTAAACTTCTCAATTATAAAGCATCATGTAACATAAATCTATTTCTCATACAAAGTGATTTCTCCCACAGTGTCACAGTACATTTCATACTGATACATTTTATACAGATGGTTTGATCTTTGAAGATTAATAGATCTCTCATATGCACCTCTAATAATGACTTCACTGATGAGATGAAAGTCGCTGCAGACATTTTGCTGAGAGCTAATTATTTACTGCAGTTTCAGATTACTTACAGTTGACACCCCAGGTCTCTGACTTTGTTAAGGCTCGGAGCTGTCTCAAGCCCACAAGCCCAGGAGATTTAGCAGGATTCTTGACTTGGATGAACGAAGAAGGTTCCCAGGAATCTCCACACACGGACACAGGAGAGATTCAGATATAGCACTTTGCTAAAGTAAATGCCAATTCTGGTCCATCCTCTGCTCTGCCACAAGAAGCAACCACCAAGGGACTGGTTAGAATGGACTTAACTCCAGACATGTCCAAATTGCAGTTTGCCCAACCAAAGAGTCTGCAGACGATGGCAGGACCTGGGCACCCCTCGCACGGGTGCTGCTCATGAAGAACAGATGTAACTAGTTCTGCTGTGCCAGGAAGATGAATGTGGAGTCATCAAGTCAAACAGGAAGGTGTGAGTGGACAATCACCCAGATCTAAGCCAAAAATCAAAGAAGAAACCTGTCTAACCCAAGAGCCAAAAAATCTAAGCCCACTTTTGGAGTGTCTGAATAAAATATTTTCTCTTGCTTTCGGGCAGCATTACAGAGTCACAATATTTAGTCAACCTTTTACTTCTGCAGTCGTTAATCATGGACCATTTAACTACTGGTTTGTCATTTACTTTCCTAATCCCTTTCAAATCCTTCTGCTTATTTTCACATCTTTTCAATCCCATTCTGTGTGTCTCACTAATTACCCTCCTTCACTGTGATGGGCTGTTCCAACACAGACAAATCGAGCCAGAGGTGGCTCAATCACTTGCTGTGCTATATGCCCAATGACTCATTAACTATTAAGGAATATAAAATATAAACCATCATATGGGAAGATGAAAATACTTAATTATCCAGAGAGGAAACAGACAGCAAGCACTCTAAAGGAGGAAAGGTGAATGACCATTTAGTGTTGCACGTGAATGCACTAGAAAACCCAATCAAAACTTACATGTCCACGGATTTACCTCCAGCAACCTTTTCAGAGGTGAAGCTGTAGATCCCTGCAAGGTTCAGACTGAGCAACACAACCATGAGCCAGCTCTGCTCTGAACACTTGATCTCTAAGATCTCACTTTCTGTGCAACTTTTATAGTGAGTCTTGACCTATTACGTTGGCCACACGACCCTTAAAACTGGATGCACCTAATGCAGAGGTGAGTGTACTGAGAATGTGGAAGACAGCGGTCCAGAGGACAGTTAACAGAGGCTACGTAGTACCAACTATACAGACCAACATCAGCTACCAATTCACCATCTGCAAGAAAGATGGCTGGAAGCCGTCAGCACCGTCGCCTTCTCCGCACCAGGCTCCGAGGCGGCTGGCAGCCCACGTCAAGGAAAACATTCAAAGCTCAAGGGAGAGCTGAGCTGAATCGACTTAGCACAATTTACAGAGCACAATCGATGCAGTTTGTGAAAATGACATTTCCAGGGGAGGCTGCAGCTAGGGCAAAGAGCGTCTGTTCTCTCTTTTACTCAGTCTGGTATCAGAACAGGAAAATTCACAGCTCCTAACTTGAGGCATGTAGATCAGGCAACTGGTGCACAGAGCTCCCTACAGAGTCATCTGAAGGAAGCAAATTCGAAATTTGCAAACTCTGAAGCACCCTCTGGATATCCTGGTGACCAGATCTCACCTACGAGCTCATAGGATGAGAATGCTCAACATGTTCAAATAAAACAAATGAAAGACCAGAAGCTTCCCCAAAAATCAACCCTCTTCAGTAAGCTGCTGGACGGCTTCCACTTGCCCCTAGAAATAAGGATTTTTTGGAGTAAGGACTTCTTGAAACAGAACCCCATGAACACAGCAGCTCCCTACTACGCTCCTGTCATGAAGCTCATTAGATCAGCAGCTCCTTATTAATCAAAGCATGAATCAACCTGCAAAAGCCTTTTCCCATCAAGAAGACTTTCCTAAAGTGATAAAGAGGATTTTTTTTATGCATAACAACTGCAAGAACTTGCTGTAAACATTTGGCAGCACAGGGAGGTTCCTTTACAACATAATCTGCTTTCATACACACCTAATATTTTCAGGTTTTCAAACAAGTGTCACTGTGTTTGTAGAGGTTGTTAATGAAACTCATTGCTAAATGCCGTTACAATTATGTAGCTATTAATACTACGTGACATCAGTTATGCCAGTTTCCGAGTGAATCACAGTTGCAAACTTGTAGGTGTTCGATAGCTGGTTGTCAAGTTGAAATAGAGCAGCGTTAAATATAAACCAAATCTGTCCTAGTTTTCCAATTCTTCTTTCCCTCTTCTGCACAACAGCTCTAGTGGACTGAAAACCTGCTGGTCTTGGGAGACAAGCTCTGTGGTACCAAGGGGAAACAGTTTCCTGTTAGAACACTTAGATCAGCGAGTTTTAAAGTGTTCCCTTTTGCCTGCAATTTCACTTATCTCTAAAGACTGTAAGAGCTTAATAGAACAAGTCAATAAATCTTTTATAATGCCTAAACCTTGTAAAAATGTACTTGATCAAGATATTATGCTTTTCTCACCGCCCTTGCAGACTGAAAGACTAAGAGTCTCCTTAAATAGCTGTTCAGCTAAGCATGAGAGCAGGCAAAATCCTGTTTACAAACCATTTATGGAGCCGAAAGGCCAAATGCTGTTGATTCTGCATTGCTGACACTTGTAGAATACTTTTTCATTGGTCAACCTGTAAACAAAAGCACTTCCTTAACTAAACTGACAGAAGCTTAGGAAGTTATTGATGAACACCTTGATGAATGAAACACTTCAGTCCATCTCTTGTCACCTTTTGGGGGATTCACTTTTCTCCCATCTCTCATGAATATAAAATTAATACCTTGTACAGCTTGTCTCTGGAAACCTCGCGTCTTAGGGCTTGAAGGAAAAGGTGTTCAGGGAAACAGGGAATTTCATAGAATTTAGGAAATTAAACAAAATTGATTTCCTGAATTTCACAGTCCATCTGCCCTACAAGCTTGCAGGCTCTTTGCAGCAGATGGCTACAGTGAACAGACTGTGAAAACAGTGTCAAACTCACCACCTAAAACGAACTGCAAGTAATTTGCCTGGTTTTATTCCTAGAAGAACAAGCCAACTTCTGCATTACCAATCATAAAAATTACCTGGAGCTCCCTAATAGGTAAGGCAGACAGCACTTAATCATTAGGAAAAGAGCAGAACAGGGCTGGCGCTATGCCACACTAGATGGGCTTGGGTTTGGGTTGGGTCTGGGGGAAACCCAAGTGCTTTGTACATAGAAAACACAGAGCAAAACCCAACAAGAGGAGGAGACTCCTGGGCAGGAGGGCTGAGTCTCTGCACTCGCAGGGCCCGGCAGGTTCCTGTTACTAGGCAGGGACTAAGAATTTAGTGGAAATGGATGAAAAATTTCTAGAAAGCTGAGTCAACCCAGAAAACCACGTTAAAGTGGAGCATAGACAAACAAGACAGCCAAAAATTACTGCTCTGGAAGAGTCCAGAAGTGAGTCCTAAAGAACAGATATAATCAAGTTGTCCTTTTACTTTCTACCTGTACTATCTGCCTCATTCCCTTATAGTGAAACACTTTAGGCCTGATATTAGTCATAAGCCCAAGCTTTATCACAGGACCCCTTTAAGCTACAGCAATAGCAACGGCCACACTGTACACTCGCATACCTAGCTCATACATCCACAGCGGATGCACCTCAGGGGCAAATTGCTTATTAGGTGACTAAGGGCCTCTTTGCCCATACAGTTTTCAGAAACCATGCACACACAATAACTAAACAACCATTTGCACTTTTTTTTTTAAAAAAAAAGAGGTGTTACTCCTTTCTTATTCCTCTTTATAGGGCCCTGCCTCCTTCAGGGCAACCAATATCACCTTACTGTACTTTCAAATAGAAGTGAAAAGCGTGAGGGTTGGAAAAGCCAAGGAGTACAGCATTGAAAATATCTTTATTATGGCCTTTATTTTGTAAAAAAACTGTCATTTATTGGAAGATGTAGAGAATGACTTTTCCTATGTCAAGAAAAAGGAGACGCAAAACACATCTGCACAGTAGGAAAAAGCCCCATGATGCTAATGCTGGAAAACATCACCTAGTAGGAATATAAAATAGAGAATGAAGAGGGGGAGAATGGAGAGGGAGGGGGATACTGAGAATCACAGTCATTGCAGAGGCAGCAGCAGCAGCAGGGACTGAATTATTTATGGGCAGGCTAAAACCATGGATGGAGACGTGCGCAGCCCCTCAAGCAGCACAGGCACTAACCAAACCCACACGATTTGTGCCATGGCACCGGTCAGGGCCGCGGACGGGGAAGGGAAGCACGGCCGTGACGGCATGTGCCGCTTCCACCGTACGAGAGCGGGCGTCACGGGATGCTGCGTTGCCATGGCGATGTCCTCGTACCATGTCACATTTTGACGCTGTCTGTTCCGTGAGGAACGGCAGCGATGGGGCTGGCTGCAAAGCTGCCCCCGGAGCTTCAGCCTGGTTCTTGCTGCAGCCATCGTGAACTGCCTGGCCTCGACCGAAGGGGTTTTCTGAAGTGCACCTGGAAACTTTTAACAGAAACAGTTCCCCAAGCCACACGCTGATTTACCACGGGTTGTCTGTCAGCCCGAGCCCAGAACTGCACGCCCACTTCCAGGAGTTCTTGTCCCAGTTTCCAGAGCAGCATTTTGCATGTTGCTCCACCAACTTATGTGAATTGCAGGATCTAAACGGGAGGCTGTTCCAGGGCTTGGCCTTTGGCAAAGGGGCAGTTTCAGCCTCTTATTTGCTGGGGTGGAGGGTGACTTCTGAGACTCTTGAAGGCAGGACAAATCCCCTTCACTTTCAACTCAAAGCCTGAGAGGCATTTCTGAAAATATTCTAACTTTGGATGTTTAACATTTTTAAAAAAGCAAAGATTCTTGCTGTCAAGACCCAAAGCAGACCCAGGACAGACCATCCATTAAACGACGCAGAGCTCCACAGCCCCAAGGGCAAAGCAGCTTCTCGCAGACACTCGCCCGCCTCCAAACGCCACCAACACGGGCAGCACGGTCTTGCTGAGGAGCAGAGCTGCAGTTCAGACGAGTTCAGCCCTCCACATCAGTGAGAGGAAATTCAAGAAGGCCAAGTAAAATGCAGCGACTTCAGGATGCGTGGGTGCGTAGGGGGGGAAATTAAATGTACAAAGGCCAAAAAAAAAAAAAAAAAAAAAAAAAAAAAAAGAATGGCTAGCAGCCCTGCTGAGAATGATCTGGAAAGTGGCATGGATCACATCCTGAGCATGAGTCAGGAACGGGCACATTCTTGCAAAACACGTATTTATAGGGATGTTGCACATGAGGTGTAGGAGACAATTATTCATTTCCACGAGGAGCTAGTGAAGCCTCACGGAGGGCAGTGTCTGCAGGGGTCTGAGTAAACGAGAGCCTGGAGCACAGCAACAAGGCCAAGACAAGGCCTGTAATGCTGTGCTCTATGCTCCAAATAAAAGATAATAATAATAAATAATCAGGTTTATCAGGCTGCAGAAGGAGGGAGGAGGGTGACAAACACAGCAATGGTCATGACCAGAATCATTTCCTGACCTGCAAATTTGCACAGGCAAAAACAGCCTTGTAACACAAAGAGCTGTTCTAAAGACTGCAGTGATCAATCACTTCCCATGTGCCTAGGGGTCAAGGCAAGAGTAATTTGCTTAACTTCCAAAATTTAGGTTAAATGTTATGGAAAACTGTCCTTCTAGTCAGAAAATTAAATACTGGAAAAAGTGAGTTACCTGGCGAGCTGAAACAGGGGACATCAAGACCCCTTCCACCCCAATATTTCCAAGAATAAGGACATGCAGGCATTAGCACTAAGAGCTCCTCTTAGTCATAAAATAGTTTTGACAAAAAATGGGAAATTCGCCTCTGTACGTGCTGTACTCCAAATTGTGAGCACCTGAGCACTGCAGACCGCTGGCTTCCACAAGGCCGTTCGGGTTCTTTGTGCAGTGAGAGATGATGATATAACAGGCCAATGGTGAGGAGCTGAAATGGGGATTATCTGCTAGAGCAATTTATCTGTGGCTGGATTTGGTTATAAGAGAGGGCTGCTGAGCTTTGCATTATTCCCACGTGAAGTCAGGCTCAGTGAAGGGTTCTCAGGCTTTACAGGCTTGCTGCTTTCTGAGAGCAAAGCCAGTGACGTAACTTAAATGCAGAACCTGAGGAATGCATAATTTGATAGCAAGAGCAGAGGGCCCAACCTGTGCATACAACGAGCACTCACTACTTAACCAACAGCCCCTAATGAGGCATCAGCTGCGCTGCGTGATCCATCTCGACACATTCCCACATAGCATAGCATGGTTTTCACACCCTCTTCCAGAAAAGAAAACTAAGCGTCAAAGGCACATTATTGCATAGATGGATATTCACATTCTGTCACAGTTCTGCAGAGGATGGAAATCCTTATTCCGAGATGCTAACGGTGCACAGTTTCACGACGGACACAGAAGACAGGACCGCGGGACTGGGAAGTGTTGGACACCAGTTCTCACTGCCCCACTAAAACATGTTAACAACTTGCAGGTAAATTAGAGTGTTCACATTTCTAATCTAGCTGAAGGCACGCAAATACAAGTGGATAGTGCTTCAGAAAATAACTGTATAGATAAATCATTGCACAAAGCAATGAGCGCAATTAAGCCGAATTCCTCCCTGCCCAAGCAGATACACACATTCTGTCAAACCAAAATGTTGAAGCAAAGTAGCTACAGCATTTCACAACTTGTCCTGATGCAGGAATCTGACAGAACAACTTTTTTTTTTCTTTAGCTTACAGAATACTGCTTTTGAATTAATAAATGTTGCATTAGAATTACTTCACATGAAATAGATGCAATATGGGAACAGTCTCTCCTAGGCGGAAAGCTTGACAGCAAAATAAGAAAAAGGGACATTCCTCCCTTGTGGTTGGAAGCCATCAGGTATAACCAGATATTTTACAGGACCTGTGGCTGGAGCTAAACACCTCCCTATAAACACCTTTAATGTATATCAGGCCAGATGCAGTCATCTACGAGGTAAGGAGATGAGATTGCTTTTCCAGCAGTCAGTTGCCACACAGGAAGTGTCACCATGGACTTGTTCCCTGTGATTCCCCTTGGTTGAGCACTAAGGAAGGGTCCACAGAGCCTAACACAGCACTGTCCTCGAGACCCTGGCCTTAGCCGCTTCCTCCCTGCAAAGCTTTGCTGGACACAGGTGCCAGCTCTGGTCCCAGGACAGTTGCACCAGTTTCACCTTGTCCCCAAACTAGAGCTATCCAAGTAGCCCCCGTGCTTTTGGGAACTTGCCCTTGCTCCTGCAACGCAAGCCCCTGGAAATAGATCCGGACCTGCCTTTCCATTTGCTTCTCCCACCCCATATAACCATTATTCTTAAAACCGACTGTTCAGCCCAAGCCCAGGCTCCTCTAGCCCTCAGCACGAGCCGCGGGCCCCAGCGTGGCCGACGCTGCCAGGGACGCCGCGTGGCAGCCAGAGCCCCGGGAAGGCTGCCGGCCGTGCCGAGCACTGCTCGCTATCCCGTCGCTCTTCCCTCACACGCTCCCACGTGCGCGGCCAGAGCCGTCTGGTGGATCTTGGCTCAGGCTGCAGCCTCCTGGGGATGGAGGCTGCCGCTGCACCCCACGTTTGGAGAAGGTCTGGCTCCAGGGGACCTGGCTGGGGACAAGGACTGCCACGTGCAGCACACATCTCCCGCGGCCTCTTCTGCACTCGCCGTTCTTTCGTACCCCAGCCTCCAATAACAGACCGGTTTGAAAGCAGCTCTAAGTTGCTGTCATTGCTTTATATAACTCCTTTAATCCCTCTATAACACACACACCTGCGAGCCGAGAGCTGGGATGCAGCCAGCAGAGAGGGGCAGTTCTTAAAATCACCAGGATAACCTAGGGCTAAGGGAACGCACCTTAGCAAGCACAAGGAGAGGAAAGAGCCACAGCTTTTAGCACCTCTTGCACCCACCAGGAGAGCTGGTGAGGTCTGCAGCAAGGTTTAAGCCATGGGCTTTACATACTTGTGTTTTCCAGAAGGATCCAGATTTGTCCTGCAGCATCCCTAGGATAACACACTGCCAGATGAACCCCAGTTTGCATCTTCCCGGGGTTGAAGGGATGAGCTATCATTTCATTTGTAACAGATTAAAAACAATACTTAACATGCCAGCTGTTCAGATAACTTCCCCACTCTCCCATATGTCCTATCTACCTGACAAACAACAAAACCTGTTAGAATTTTGCAAGATAATCCAAAATTGCTAAGGAAATAGAACAACAAAAAAAGAACACCAAAAAGACTTAACATCCTCCAACACACGTTTAAGAAGCGTACAGTGTAGCTGAAAAGATCTGAATCATCATTTTCTTTAAATTTGTGTACTCCAATCCAATACGGAAGGGCAACTGAAAAATATCCATGGCAACTTGGAAACACGCATAGGGGCTCTCTCTATTTAATAACTTGATGACACTTTAATGTTTAAATTATAGAGGAGTTCAGCAGATACAACCCAGACAAAATAAGTATTTGAGGCTATCCCACAAGTACACAGCTAGCCCATTACTCCAGTCCAACATGTTTTAAATATGTTTTTATCAATGCCTTAAATTAACATTTCACATAGCTTCTCTTCATAGCAATTGACAGTAGCAGTGTATCTGCCAGGACTCGATAGTGCGGGGAAGAAAAAAAAAAAAAGCCTCCTAGGTTGGATTTTGTTATTTCTGACTTGACTGTTTCCTGAATGAGCAGCTGACACAAGGAGAGCTGACTGTCAGTATCTAGGAGACATTTTGACTTTGGAAACCATTTTCTGTCTGCCAGACACTTGGTTCCAGCTGAGACATGATTTTATTCAGCCTTCTCACAGCCATAGCAGAGATTCACCAAGCCAGGCACCCCAATGCACTGGATTCTCACACGTGCCTTGCTGTCATGCTATAACTTCACCGAGGTCCTGGGCAGAGCTTCTCTGCTGTCCATGTTTTCATGAGTGAGGGGGCCCAAAACCCTCCCGACATTCCCTTTTCCCAGATGCTCAAGTCATAGCTGGACATGGGGCGCAGGCGTTCTGCACTACAAGCTGTGGCTCTGGTCTGTGTAAACACCAAATTCACATCCCAGTTGGGGTTTCCCTCACACCCATTCGGCCAGTGGGGTGGCTTCCTTCCCAAGGGAATTAGGAAGGAATGAAGGAAAAGGGCACCGATGTGCCTGTTGGGACACTCGCCTTGACCCAGAGTAATGCTCTTGGATCCTGCAGGTGAGATACAGTAGCTGTGGGAAACCTCCTCCGCTAGCTGCAACCTTGAAAGCACTCAGGGTTGACCATGTCGTTCTTCACAGACATGAGGGACAGCAGAGAATTTGCAGAGCTCACACAGACTTCAAGGCAGGTGACCTTCTGCTTACACCCGATGATTCTGTGCACTGCTCTAGCTTTGCCTTTCCAGCTGCAGCCCACGTCCTCTCTGGCACACAGGGTCCTCCCTGGATGCTTGCACCTCTCAGGTCTGAGGGCCACTTCTGCCTTCCTGACCTGGAGTGGGTCCACCACCAAACTGAATATCCCCTCTTCTAAAACCACCTTCTCTTCCCTGTTCAAAACTCACCAGGTTTGTGCATTCACGTAACTCAGAGGCAGTTTCCACTGCTCTCTATCAAAAGTCCCAATTTTTTTTCTGCTTTAGGGAATTTTCCAAACTCCAAACTCCACACAGGGAAAGCTGGTCCACCTCCCTATCAGCAAAGACAGGGTTAAGGAGGTCCTCATCACTAACCCTAGGGACCTCGCCTGGATTCAGTAAAGGCTAAGGCCTCTGTCAGGAAAAGGTAGATCTCATGCACCATGCCATAAAACTGCTGCTTAAGTTGCAAACAATATCTTAATTCATAATCTGTCTACAGGCAGATTCCCACAGTCATAAATCCTCAACATTATTTTTAACCCACATGCGCAGGCAGTTCAGGACATGATGCCACATGAAATCTGTGCAGCAAAAGGCTGCACCCAGCCAAGCCCAAGACAGAGCACACAGCAGATTCTTAGTGAACTTAAGATTGTTTTCAAATGGCAAGAAATATGCATAGGCCTTTCTCAAAATGTGCACACAGAAAGTGCAGTCACACTGAAACGATTCATGTGCTGGTGGTGGCCAGCGGTCATGGCAGTCAGGGGCAGGAGACCAGGCCTGGGATGGCAGGAAGCATCCAGTGACTCTCCCTAACTCCAGTACCAGACCCAGAGGAGTCCTTTCACTGCTGTTGATGGGGAGCCCGATGGAGTGAAGATGGTGGCCAACGGGAAGCCCAGCAATGTTATCATTCTGGGACCAATACTCAATAACGTAGGGACTCCAGGCAGTAATTTCTGTTATTTCAAAGCCCCACTGCACCTCACCAGGGAACAGAGCTCCTCTTGCATAAGCAGCTGAAAAACGAACTGGCTATTATAAGGTAGGAGTGCAAATTTCAGTGCCACTCCATATCCAGTTCTTTGGAGAGCCAGCACATGACCATATTTGCCAGGGACATCTGAAGCTCAACCACAACACCACTACAGGATGATTAGTTCTAGGAGCATTTGAAAGAGAAGTCAGTTTTCTTGCTCCGAGCCCTGCGTTGCTGTTACCCTCCTGCATTCACTGACCTTTCTGCTTTCACACACACTGACATAAGCGGGAACCATCTGCATCCACGTCATTTCTGAGAAATGATTTTAGACACCCCTGGCTTTGGGGCAGGTAGAAGAAACAAGGAGGATGAAAACAGTTTTCTCATCTACTGACGGGAAAATGAACAGTAAAGAACCAACGTACCACAGCAGAAATTGAAATATTCTCCAAATAAAAGCGTTTTTCAAAAGCTGCTCCATTTTTTCAAGATGTGGAGCAGAAAATGCTAAAACTCATGGGTATTTTTAGTCTTGATCAAGAACAGCCAGCTACGTTTCCACAACTGCAGAGCTCTCAGAACTGGCACTTTTGCAAACATCCTTCTACCCTTTAATGTGACCCACCTGTAGTAACAAATAACACAATTCAAGAATCTTTCCTATTTAGATTTCAGCTAGCTCTCATTAGGCCATTCTCTCCTTTCAGAGAAGCACAACAAGTTTCCTTTGAGGCTGGCCATTTATCAGCTCCTCTTCTTTCTCTGTAGGATAACTATTCCCTTAAAAATGTGGTTCTCAGCTTCACACAAAATGGATGATGTGTCCATCTGAAATAAGACTGTTTACTTTGTCAGTGCTTGTGGGATTAATCTTTTCTTTTTCGCTGCCATCCCCTATGGGGAACATCTTGCCAAACGCAGTATTCACCTCTCAAAACTAGCTCTCAAAACCGGCTTTTTGATAGGAGTCACACTGCAATCAAACCGGTCAAAGACTCATTCCATCTCAGGAGCAGGCATCAGTATGAGTATCATAGCATCTGCTCTGCCACAATTGGATCATTCCTTGTATCATTTCTCCTCCACAACATTTATTTTTCTGAAAAATATTATACGCTTGCAAATTTGATTGCAAAAAAAAAAGAAAAAAGCTACAATGTGTGCAGTTTTTCTTTCTTGCTGTTTGCTTGTACATATCTGAATACATATGCATAGCTCTAAAATAAAGCTGCAATACTGCAATGCCCCAGGTGTGCTCAGCGTTACTCCGAGCAGATCTTCTAATGAGACTAACTCAGGCAAGCAAGCTCCACTAAAAATGCTTTGGAAAATGGGGTCTTAATGGTAGATTTATTTAATTCAGAGGCAAGGACTTGTGTTCTATTAAGAGCAGCCTATTAACATTCATGCATGAGCATTCAGCGAGAATGAATAGATAAATTCTGTGCAAAACCATTTTTCTAAGCACTGGGACAGGAAGTATTCAGTTAAACTGTCAACTTGCTCAGAGCAAAGGAGGTCAGGCACCCGGGAATGAAATACTGCTCGAGTCGCTGCGCCGGGTTCTTGTACTCCAACATGTCTCACTATAAATCATTTCCGAAGCAACAGCCCCGAGACTTCCCAGAGCTCCCATTACTGCCACAAATGCTCCCTAGCATTCAAACTGCGTACGAAGAGCAAATCAATCATTAGCAAGATTTTGAAAACAAAATGAGAAAAATATATCAGTTGGAAGCTACGGTCTTCTCCCGGGTTCCTGGGAGCCTGGCATGCTGCTGATGACTATCATAAGTTAATCATGTAGATGAGGTAGCGATTCTTACGTCAATTCATTTTAAAACGACAGCGCTATAGGTGCGGCAGCTCACGTGCCGCTTCGCCCATGTATTCCTGCTGGAATCTGCATGCCTTGGGATGAGCTACCAGACAAAAGAACGCGCCGGCATTTTGAGATGCACACATGAGAGCCAGCATTAAAATATGGTTTAGTTACCAAGTGTCATTATTCAATATTTGAAAGATTTCAGCATAGGTTCAGTTTCTGGTACAACGTGCACCACAAAAAGCATGACTCATTTTAAAATAACCCCTGGGAAGGAGAAAGGGCTTGAACACGGCTCGCCACACACTGCCCTGCGTGCCCTCCAGAGCTGCTGCGCTGTCCCTGCACCCTGCTCTCCTTACGGACCTCCCTGCCTCTGAGGCTTGGTCGCGTTTTATTAATGCTGCCAACTCCTTTAAGCCAAAGATGCCTTCACAAAGCAATCAAAAAAAAAAATCACTGCATCTATTCTGCAAGGATTACGTAAATAATACTTTACCTCGGTTTCAACGTAATCCCCTTTTTCGTCCTGAAAGAGGCACCGTGTATTGCGCTAATGACCCCGCACAAGGACTGCCCCGAGTTCCCCCGGCTCACAGGCCAGCGCGGGCTGGACACCGGGTCCAGCAGCAGAGACGTCTTGTCCCCAGCGCCGTCCTTCCCGTTGCACGGGGCGGCTCGGCACGGGGGAGAGCTGGGGCTTAAGCAAACACCCCCGGTCCCGACGCCGGCGAGCCCAGAGACGGCGCGTTCCATCACCGCGCTGGAAGCTCCCCGCTAATCCGCCTGCCGCGCACGTCCCCGCGCAGCGGCCCGGCTCCCCCGCGGCAGCGGGGCCGTGGCGACACGGGGAGTGACGGCAGAGCAGCGCTGCCCGCGTCCCCTCTGCCCCGGCTCCTGTGCGCGGGACCTCCTTCCAGCGCGGCTTCCTCCCCGCTCCTCACCCTCCTCCTCCTCCCCAGGGGCTGCCCCTGCCCTCATCTCCCTCCCTGGGGACCCAAGCGCGGCCTCCCCCAGCCCCACATTCGCCCCCGATACTGGGGCACCTTCCTCCCGCCGTGCCCCCAGCCCCGGCCCCAACACGCCCTCGCCGCCCGCCCCGCGCGCCCGGCGCCGCTGCGCCCGCCGTACCCGCGTCCTCCTCGTCGAAGCTGTTCATGCAGGGGAAGTAGATGGCCAGGGCCTCGAAGGAGGCCGAGAGGCTGAGGCGGCTCTGCGAGCGCTCCATGAAGAGGCCGGGCGCGCTGCCGGGCGCCTCGGCCGCGGCCGCCGGCGGCTTGGCGAGCTTCGCCGCCCCATTCTTCACTCGGAGCACGGCCCGCGGCGTCTTGGCTGCGGCGGGGGCCTCGGCGAGGCGGCGCGGAGCAGAGCGGGGCGGCGGGCGCGGAGCGGGAGCGCGGGGCGCAGCGCAGCCGAGCGGAGCCACCTGCTGCCGGCTGCGCCACCGCCCCTCAGCGCCGCCGCCAATCAGCGCCCGCCCCTCGGCGTCGCCGCCAATCAGCGCCCTCGGTGGCGCCCGGGAGGCGGGGCCTCCCGCCTGGCACCGCCCCCGCGCGCTCCGGGCGGGTCCCGCTGAGGCGCTTTGAGCGTGGCCGCGCGGCCATCGGCCCCGCGAGCCGGGGCTGGTTTCCCGAGCGGGAGCCGGGGGACGCAGTGGGAACATCCCTGGCATTCCCAACACGCGCTGCATCGACGAGTACCTCACTGACACTGTCCTATTAATTAACACCAGGTGCCCCGTGCCCTTGGACAATTCCGCTCCAAACAAGGCCATGATAGCATTCAAATCCATGCACTGAACATGGTGCCCTCTCTTCCTCCCCCTTCCCAGAGCTGCAGGTCATCGCCATCCGTTGGGAAGTGTCTCCTTTTCCCAGATATCTCTCTCTGTGGCACTGAGATAAGCCCTTGAAAGCATCCCATCTCCCAAGTGGAAAGCATATACAAAGTTATTTTCCTTGATTGTTTATAAAAGGGTAAAAATATATTGGAAATTTGTTGCCCTCCACCAGGCCCTGGAACACTCATCACGAGAGAGCCTTGGATTGATGCTGGGGGAATTTGGGGTGCTACACAAGCAGGGTGAAACCCAGATCATCCCCAGAGGGACCTGCTTGACCCACAGCTCCAAGTCCAATGTGTCCACAGGAGCCGAACGCTGCTCCAGAAGCAGCAGAGACATCTCTGTGGCACCCAGCTCCATTTATTTGAAAGAAACCCAGCACATCATGGATTATTTGGTGTGACTAAACCTCAGATACGGAGGAGGCAGCGCAGGGCTCCTGACACTGCCTTGAGCATCCCTAACAAGGATGATGTGCAAGGAAAACATTCCTCACGCGCTCCCATCCACCCTGTGTGAGGGCCCACTGCCCTCTCATGTAATCTACACAAGCACCAGGCCTGGGTTTGCTGCTGCACGACACAGATTAGAGCCTAGAATCTCCATAAGACAGAAGAAAGGAAGGAAAGAGGAAGAAAAAAAAAAAAAAAGCCAAATGTGCTACAACCTGGGTGCTGCAGAACAACTGCCTAGAGTTAAAGAACATATTTAAGTGCTGGAGCACTTAATACACACGAGCTTGAGGAGAGCCAGATGTGCTGTCCCAGGGTCAGTTGCTCCCAGCTCTTGGCTCACCCGCCTGTGAACCTAAGGCTATAGCAAAACTGGAGTGCTCATGCTTGCAAGAGCAGCTTTTGTTTCCCTGCACAGTAAGCAACATAACAGAAGAAATACTGTCCATAAAAATACTTACTCTTTTCTCTGGAACAGTTAAAAGAGAGCCTTGTATTTACTGGGAAGACCTACTAGAGTCACAGAGGAATGAGCCAGGGACTGCAGCCACTGACAGGGCACAGTCTCTCACACCAGCAAAAAGGGCAGGCTAGCAACAGCAATAGGTCTTAGCAGCAGCCCAGGTAACATCCCAAGTCCCAGTCTAGTCAAACTGGGCAGGAAGAAAAGAAGAAACAGGATATAAAACCCTTTAGAACCCTGCTCAGGTAAGAGCTGGTCCCAGGTTTAAATGGAACTCCCGGGCAGGGAGACCCAGGTGAAGCCAGTTAGGGCAATTAAGACCTATTAGTGCCCTGACACCCAGAGACCTTATTACAGGTGATGTGTGAAAAGTAGCAGAGATTATCTGACTATCAGATTGCAGAATGGATTTGTCAGATTTACCAGTAAAAAGGTTTTTTTTTTTTTTTTTTTTTTTTTATCTAAACAGTTCTTTTTTTCCCCTCTAGTGTTAATAATAAAAAATCGAATACATTTTTTTTCCTTGTCATATCTGGCCAGGCAAGGATGCAGAAGTGGAGGAATGAACTCGTTACAGAAAACAATGAATCCAGGTCTGAGTTCTGAAGAGCAGGAACATCCGTGAGGAGCCTATTACCATATGTTTGACAAGAGTTTTCAATAGCACCAATCAAGACATTAGCAGCCTCTATAGGGACAAACCCAAGTGCGTTAAAGCTGTTAGACAGCTCCTGTCTATGGGTCCTGGCAGCACATTCAACCTGCAGAGCAGGAGACATCTGTGAATCAGAATTTGCTTCCAGGTTCTCAGGCACAGGAGCTACCTAGAAGTGCTGAGAGCTGATTTCTATCTGTTTAAAATATGCAGGGAAAAAATGTAGATGAAGCATGGAGATTTGAGTTCTGTAGTGTGCCACCATCACCTAGATGCGTCTCATTTCCTTGTGTTGGTTTTGTCCCCCTCTCTACGCCTCTGTCAGCTTTGTGCCCTGCTCCAGACACAGCTCAGACCCTTCAAGTCTCTGCATAGCTTCTCACTTCCTCCTAAATCTCAACGTGAGCTTCATGCTTTACTGTAGTTAGATCTTCTTAATGCTCTTTTGGGGCTCCTTCTCCCAGCTCTGTCCCCCACTTTCCTCTTTAGCATCTCCGTGGTACCAGTTGTGCTCCAGGCCCTTTCGCTGCGGAGGGAGATGCTCCTTGGAGCATCCTCAGCTTTAGTGTCATCTGCCTCTCATTTGCCTGTTATGACATTTTGCTCTTCAGGGCAGGGATCTGCCTGATCTGGGCTTGGCAGGGCCCTTTGATCACCAGGAGGACCGAAACATCCCAGCCCAAAAACATCTGCCTTAAAGCAAGACAAAATACATTAGCAGCTGCAAATCAGATGGAGAGTTAAAGAGCTAATGCCCCAGCCCACATGCTTGGAGGAAACAATTTGTTTTGGCTGCATGTTAAGGAAGTCCAGATTTGTAGGGAAGCTGGAAACCATTAGTTCCTAACTGGTCTTCTTTGTTGATCAGTGTGATAGAAAAATCCCCGGGAGAAACTTCAAAAAGTGAGTTTAAACAGGGAGGAATACTCTGCGATGCTGGAAATAAGAGTGCAGCTGGGAAACAGAATAAACACGAAGATTTCCTGCCCCCATACCTTGTCCATGGCTGCTGTAGCGCGAGGGCTCACTCGTAGTTTCTGCAGTGCCGTAGGTGCTGATGGACTGAGCCTACAAAGCTCGGATGGATTTTGCTGCTGCCTCCTCCTGTTGGCACTAGTTTCTACTTTTGTCCTGGGTCTTAGGTGTTGGAACCAGCCTAGGAAATCATTTTTATCTACCAGGGTAAAGGGATATGGTGCCTTCTGCCCCTCGTGCTCTCCACATGGCTCTGTGTTTGCAGATCCAGCCAAACTTCCTTTACGGGACCGGGGCAGTCCCAGTTGGTGGCTGTACACAATGTACTTAGGTATAAGGTCCCAAAACAGATGCAAAACCGATATCCTTGCCCTCCAGGGCTACCTGGCTCTCCCTGATTGTCTTCCCCAGAGCAGAGCTCATCACCGACTAGGAACTGAACCAACATCTCCTGCCTTAATCTCAAGACCTCCTTCAGCTTCTCACTGATATGTTGTAAGCATTCCTGTCTTCTGGCCTCAGCACAATCACGCTGTCCATGGGAAACACTCTGCAGCCGGAGAGGCTTTCTCAGCATCCTTGGCTTCCCGGGGCTGGAATACAGGTGAGCCGGGAGCGCATGGCTCGGTGCCTGCCCAGGCAACGCGTCCCACGAGCCCATCCCGAGGGACCTCGCCGGAACCCACGCTCTGTTCACCACAGAGTTAAAAATATTCCCCGTTCAGCCAGGAGCAGAAGAGAGGAGGAAAATGCACAGAGAAAACCCTGCTAAGAGCAGGTGTTTGCTGATCCGCTTCCCAGATTTACCGCGCGCGGAGCAGCTCCCTGGGGGCTGAGCTCAGTAGTCTGCTGGGCCAGAAAGTGCAAATACAGCCAGGAAAGGGAAAGCTTGGAGCTGCGAAAAAGAGGATGGAAGAGGAAAAGCAGGAGGAGGCTGAGAACGCTGAGCTGGACAGCGCGCAAGGGGCAAAGGGCTGGGGAGTTAAATGGTCGGGAGGAGTTTTGCAGCCACATGTTCAAGAGAAATGGAGAGAAATGCAAGGAGAACTGGGCTTGGGGCACATCCTGTGGCCAACAGCAAACCCCACACACTGAGTAGGAGCTCCTGTCCTTGAACAACAGATTCAGCTGCCCTAAAAAGCTTCACAGGAGAAAAGCCCACCCGGATGGGAGACCAGCGACCATAGTCTCTGGCCACTAAAAGCAGCAGCCCAAGCGGCCACAGCTGCCGCAGAGGACGATCCCAGTCCTGCAGGGTGGGAAAGCAAAGAGGGAAATGGGAGCCAAGGTGTCTTCATTTCCCAGAGCATCCTGCAGAACAGGCATTTTGTGGAAAATATCCCGAGGGGGGAGCCTGGAAGAGTGCGGAGAAGCCGCTTCCGTTCTGACGCCGGCAGAGGCAACACTGGGAGTGACAGGCGGAATTTAGTGCATTTCAATTTTAATCAGCAATTACTGTAAAACACAATAACACTTCAACTGGTGGGTAATTTCGCTCCAATCCTACATCCACTCCAACTGTAAACTTCCGACCTCTTTCCTCCCTGCTAACATATATATTCCAGCATACAGAAGTGCATGTGTGATAGCCAGCCAAGTCAGGAGGATTACGATGGCTCGGCACTACCAGGCCCAATCACTCAGTGATGCTGTGGCACCTCTCCCAGCTCCTGCTTAGAAAGATGACGTGGAAAGGCCAGTGATGATGAAGGATGAAAGATGCCTTTGAAGGGGCCACTTGGAAAGGCCCTGGGCACTTGCATGTGTCTGAACGGGAAGGAGATGGAGAGAGCCCCAACCTGGCTCCAAAACAGCCGGGGAGCAGCAAAGCCTGGGCCAGAAGGCTGAGAAACCTGACATAAAAAGGCCATGTGAGCGCTGGGTGAGCTCTGCGTAGCACATGGCAATTCAGCCTGGAGTTAACGTTGGGATTTGAGCCCTTCAGCTGCTGAATATCGAATCCGGTGGCTAAAACGTTCCTCGTTGTGGCCGGAGCGGCGTGTTCAGGGTCACGGCAGCCGCCAGAGGCCCTGGATTTCGGGCTGGCCTAGGCTCCAGCACACGCTCCGTGCGTGGGAGGCCACGCATTTGTGGAAGGGCTTCTTGAACCAAGTCTGCTGCGTCTGCGAGAGGAGGAGGAGAGAAATAACCCTGCGTGCAGCACCCTACCGATGGGCCGCGGTGCCTGTAAAAGTGGCGGCAAACGGACTTGCGTCGGGCCGGGATAGACAGGGACAGGTTTATGGAGCAAGACGTGATTCAACGTAGCGGCGACAGCAAAGTTTCATCTTGGAAGAAGAAATTGCAGCAAACACTGGAGGGTTCTTAACTCCAAAGGCGTCTCGCGCCGGCGCCAAGGCTGAGGGCTCCTGCAGCGCTGAGCAGCGGGCAAGACCCTGCAGGACGAGGGAGGAAGGCACAGAGGCCTCCTCCTCACCTAAAAGCTGGCAAAAGTTTGGTTAAATGTGTTTGTATTTTTATGGTACTCCAAAAGCTGCTTTTCCTGTTTTTCTTGTTTCCCTTTGCCCTTCCCCATCTTCACTCCCCCAGCCTGCCATAACCATGTTCCAAAATGAAGAAAAAAAACACTTATAATTACCAAAAGGGCTCCATTTGCTGTAACATTATGCACCTTTCTCATGACAGCAGCTTCTTTTGCTGAAGTTGGTAGGGATGAGGTTACATAAGAAGCCTCAAACAGACTGTTTACAGAAGACTACACAAGACAAAAAATTTGAAGCTGTGATTCCAGGCAAGACCAGGTGATAACACAAGTTTTAGCACAGAACTTCTGCCATAACCCAGCCTGAATGCAAAAATAATGTGATATACCTTGCAAAATGCCTTATCAATGTGTGTCACCAACATACTGCTCTCTCGTGTTTTGCAATTCCTCTCTTAATTCTATAATTATAAAAAAGTAAGGTTTTTTTAAATTGGGAAGAATATATATCTTCTGAATTTTAAAATTTAAAGAAGCATAATAGAAAACTCAGTGCAAGTATATCTTGAAAATATATTTTCACAGGGGTTGCTTTGATAAGTTTCTTGCTTATTATATTTCCTATCATCTGTCTCTAAAGAAACATTGGTTGCTGGTAGTACCATAAAAACCCAGCTTATGTTTTTATGTTATTACTGAGATTATAGTTGACACGAAGTCCTTGAATACGTCACTCCACTTCTTACTTCCCCAGTCTTATTTTTATTTCCATCTTCATATTTACTTTCAACATTGTTTTATATTTGCAAACTCACAAAATTCTTCACTTTTGTCAATGTTTCTGGGGCCTTGTTGTCCAAGTTCCTAGTGCCATTTGTACTGAGTTTCACACTTTTTGCTAAGAAGAATTTTTCAAGTTCAATCGAATTGCTTCCAGTCTTCAAAATATTAGACCCACTCATTCAAACATTCAGCGAGAGTTGTGTAGAAAGTTTGCCATATTTTTTAATTTTGCTGCAAAAAATGACTGCCTTCCAAGTTCAATTATTACAACATTTATTGTTACAGTCTCAAAACCTTCCTCTTTTCTACTCCCGTCCTTGACATTAAAGGATTTTGTTTTCTATTGTGCGACGCTCCATTTTCTCGACTACACTGGGATCCATCCTGGCTTTGCACTTGACCAAACAGAGTCGCGATGGTTACTCAGGGCTGCTGAAAAATTGTTTTAATAAAGTAGGACACTTGTCCTGGAGGGAAAATATGGTTTGAACGTGCTCCAGAGGCTGGTAAATCTGCAGCTGGCTGTGGAGGGAATCCCTTGTCCTACAAGGGCCAGGCACCGTGTACTGTTTATTTCCATGGGATTGTGGAGGATGTAGAGATATGGAAAGGAGGTACTTGCCACTGCTTACGCGTCACACGTCATCACCAGCTGTTCTTTGGCTTTGGCAGCAAGATCCCCGTCGCGGGGGTCACCTGGGGGTTTGTGCTCGGTTTCGTGCTGCTCCTGTCCGTGCAGCGGCTCCTGGGTCCGCAGCGGCTCCCCGTGCGCTCCGTGTCCGCGTGGGGATGCGGCTGCTCTAATCCACTTAGCGGGAGCGCTGGGCCCAGTGAAAGGCCTGAGGCCGCGCGATGGGCCGGGCTCCGCATCGCCTGGAACCCGGCCGCAAAACCAGGGCAGCGAGGGGGAAGGCTCTGCAAGGAAGCAGCTTCCTTGCTCCAGCCTTTCCTGCTCCCTGGCTGGGCCAAGGGGGATGCTCCGCATCGAGGAGGATGCTCCAGTCCAGCACCCAGGGACCCACGTCCTTTTCCAAGGTCCTCCAGCAAATGCCCGTGGCCCAGGGACCTCTGTGAAGAGGGCAATAAGGGAGCACGTCCTCGCTCCGCGTGTCCGCCTGACCTCAGGCTCTCAGGCCCGCAGGACCGTTTGCGTCGTTACTTTGATCGGCGCCTTCCACAGCGCTGCCCTTGCCTTGTTTTCCGGCTCTCTGCTCCGTGTAAAACAAGCAGGAACAATAATTGCCTGCATCCGTGTGTTTTGGTGAAGGCAGGAGGTGGCAGAAGAATTTAAATGCAGAACCCAGCATGCTGCAGACACAGAAGGAAAACCAGGCTTTGCAAAGTCAAACAGAAGCAGTTTTGTCCTCTTGGGAGCTGCAAAATAGGTTAGGATGCCAAAAATAGCTGCTGCTAGTTATAGATGCTGCCGCTCCTTCCCCGACACGCACAGACTGGGGGTTTGACACCCAGCACTTGCTCCTTCTCCGTAGGGTGACCGTGATCTTCAGCCGTTTTCCCGCCCGGCTCCAAGGGCAGGACACACGAAGCCGATCCCGCTGCTCCGTCCCGGCAGCCGGCGCTGCTCTGACTTGCGGCCTCCCTCTGCGTGGCCACCGGGCAACGATCCCAGCAGCTCAGGTGCTCCCAGGCTCTTCCTCCCGCTCTTCATCCCGTGGGCAAGCTGGGCAAATCCCCATGGGTGGCGGGAGCTCCCTGCCCTAATCTATGACGCCCGGTTGCATAAGGCGACACTGAGCAAATGGCTTCAATTTAATCGTTTCCTCCTGTTTCCAGCATGGCAAAGCAGTCCCTGCTCCGGCGCGGGCTGGGGACACGTGCTGGCCATGTCGGCCTCGGGAAAAGCTGGATCAGCACGGGAAGCAAAGCGAGGTTGTGCTGCCGGTCTTTGTTCCTCATCCTGGTGGAGATGCCATCAGGACGTGACGCGCAGCCCATGTCATCCCCGCTGCTCGCCCGGCATTGCAGGCATGAAACCGCGTGCAGGCGAGGGCCTTGCCCACGGAGCGTCCTGCTTTCCAAGAAGGGACGTCCCAAAATGGGTGGGAAGCCAGGGGAGATGCTGGGGGGAAAGGAGAAGTTCAAGGAATTTGCAAGCGAAGCTTCATTCCTGCGAGACCCCGGTGAGTCCCCACCTTTGGGATGCAGGAGCCCATCTCGTCCTCGGCGCTTGTTCCCTGGGGATCACAAGGCTTTCCTGGTGCAAATGGAAAAGGCGGCATGCTTGGAGCATGGGAGGCCAGACCTCACCTCCGCATTATCTCTCGTTACTGACCTTCCGTGCAGCAGCAGCGATATTAACAGGATGCCGCAATTCCGACCGTCTCCATCTCCCGGCTCCCTTCTCATGGCGCTTCCTGGCGCGCTGACAGCTTCCTCCAGATTAATTAAAACGAGTAACAAGCTTAGGCTTCTCATCAGGGTAATTCCAAAGCTAACGCCACCAGGAATCCAGCCCCCAGGCGCTGCAGAGGGTTCGGGTAAAACCAGCTCTTGTCTCCATGTGCTTTTTTAGCTCCGTTGGAAGAAAGATGTGCTCTAAAGGTCCATCCTTGGCCGGGAGCCGCCAGCCAGGCCTGCAATATACAGCTGTAAATAGGCCTGTTCCACACACCGAGTGACACTGTCCATCAGCCAGAAAGAGGGGACCAGCATGGGGGTCTGAGGGCTCAGGACCCCTCAGGCAGGGAAATATTCAGCAAATGCATCCCACACGCTGGGGTTTGCATATGCCATGGGAAAGAGCTTCCTTCAAGCAGGGAGTGCCAGGAGGCAGCATGAGCCCAAAATGGGTTTTGAGGAAAAAACTAACAGAAACGGGTGTAAGGGCCACACTCAGGTCTCTGCAGAGCCTCGAGGCAGCAGCTCTCGGTGCCCAGGTGCCGCCGGGCAGGGGCTGCTCCCACCTCGCAGACCACCTTGTGCAAGCGAATTGAGAGCCTCAGCTTCAAATCTCTTAATTTGCCCAGAATTTTCTCTTTAATAGTATTCATGGAGGGAGCCATCTGGACAAGGCGCTTTATTAGCTTAGAATAATTTAACTGCTTTGCTAATCTCATCCCATTTCGCAGGGTTTGCTCCAGTTTCTGCGCGGGGAAGCCTGGGATGGGGACAGGCATGGGGGCAGGGACAGAGCAGCTGCCATGGAGCAGGCCGCATCCCTCCGGATACGCAGCGGGAATGAGGTGTGGATGTGCTCTGACCCAGCTGCAAACTCCGTGGCCCTATTGCCAACCGGATCCGCAGCCCTCCTGCCTCTCCAGGGCGATTTCTCCAGAGAAGGATGGGATGAGGACACAGTGGGAGTGTGTGCTGGGGTGGCCGTGTGTCCTACAGCCCCCGGGGAGATGCCACCGTGGGGACAAGTCTATCTGCTTAACATTTTGCTTTGCATTTCCCTACCCCTGACTGTGGCGTCCCCAAGGGAATGTTCCTGCATTCAGCCTCAACTGAGACCAGCTGAAAATCAGAGACGCTTCGACACTCGGCCAGGCACTTCCAGCATCCACGTGTGACAAGGGAGGATGTCTCCGGGGAGCAGGTGTCCCTGAGGGCTGAGGGCTTCTCTCGAGTCCTGGGAATACTAGGGAAATTAGATGCTTTTTGCCTCCTTTCGATGCTTTCTGGAAAATTACATGCCTTAATGACATGCTCGTGGGTGGCTTTAAGTAGTCAGCAGCCCAGATAAGATCGAAATCCATTTTGTTCGTGCATTTGCCCCTGTCAGAGAATCTGAGCTATTTCTTTTGGATTTAGGCCCATCAGGAAAAAAAAAAAAAAGAGTCTGTTCCCAAACAGCCATAGTAAGGTATGGCTGGAAATATAAAGAATTAATAAAAACTTACTCAGTAATTTGGTTCTTAATCCCAAACAAAATCTCTCCCCTCAAATAACTGTAGCCACTGCAAGATTAAATACTCTCTACATATTGTTTGTAAGTCTGATACCCTTTATCAAGCTTAGCTGGGTTTTAGGCTCTTAAATCATGGCTCTGTAATTGCAAATCTTATTCTGTTTATGATGCAAAGAGTTCCCAAGAAGCTCTTGAAAAGATTTCCTGGTATTTTACAATATTGCGTGACACGGATATGTACTTGGAAAGAGGGGGACCATGGCTCTGTGACGAGATGCTGGGAGTGCAAGTCTAGGACTGCTAAAAACAAGCGGTTCCTGTTCTTGTTTTACCACCAAGCAGCAGGTCTCAGAAAAATCAGGACATCTGCAAACTGCTCTTAAAAAGACTTTTCTTAAAAGAGGAGGTAAATGTTCTTCAGGCCCAGAGGCTTGGGGAAAGGCCACCCCGCTTGCCCTGGGTTTCATTTTCCACCAGTAATTAGCAAAATCCCAATCCACAGTGGAGAGCTGAAGAGGTTTTTATTAGTGTGGGATGGAAGGTAAAGGAGGCAGTGATGAAAAGAGGCCTGAGAGCCAGGAGACCTGGTGCAGCTCCAGACTCTCCCAGACGACCCTCAGCAAGTCCTTTGATCCGTAGATCCCGCCAGGAAAGGCAGACAACTCCCCCGCTCGCCCTCCCTCGCGCTCGGCCGGCAGCTCCTCGGGCTGGCGTGGGCGCTTGGGACGGGGGCCACGTCCTGCTTCCATGCGGAGCCCTGCGAGGACGTGCAGGGTCTGCGGCGCGGGGCGCTCCCGACGTCCCCTGCACCCGGAGCCCCCATCCCCGAGGGGCACCCTCTGCTCGTTGCACTTTGTGGCTTTGGCAAAGCAGGGTCCTGCGGTCACCGCCCTGGTGACCCGTCCAAGGGGCTCCTGGGGTCTGGCAGGGCAAACGCGCTGCAGACGGGGCTGCTGCGGCAGGCAGCCTGCTCTGCGCCTCGCGCACTCCGCAAATGTCACCGTGGGGCTATATTTAAGTCCCCCGTTTGGATATCATCGATGTAATGTCCCATGCTCTCTGCCCGGGCAGCGCCATAATTAATGGTGCCCTCGCTCGGGCTACAAATGGAACATGTGACGGCTCAGCTAGCTATAAATCACGACAGAGCTTCCATCTGGTCCAAAGTCTATTTATACCTCGCTGGTCCCAATTAACTTTGAAAGCTGGGGCTGGTGCTTAAGCAGAAAAATTGTTCTTGAAAAGTGTGACGGGATATGCAGCAATACGAGCAGGACGGAAGAGCTGACGGCTGCTGCTTGTGTGCAGAGAGGGACCTGCGTGTCCTCATGCTCTGGGGGCCAAGGCACAGCCCGCCAGGCCCGGCTGGGCTTGGAACCAGCTCAGCACCAGCTGGGAGAGCTCACTGACACACAGAGGTCTGGGGGTGAGGGCTGGGGTTGGATCACACACGTCACCGACTGCTGAGCGGTGCCCATCCGCACCAGGCATCCCTTGCTCCCCACCAGGGTTTTGCTCCTGTGCTGAGCTTTAGCAGATCCAGAGATACGAAGCAGAAAGATCTCTTTGGAACAGCATCTACCAGGCTCTCACGGTGGGAGCATCTCCTCCATGAAGCCTGGTCCACCAGGCTGCTTTTCCTTCGCTGTCAGATAACCGCACCAAGACAGGCACAAGAGGCTGGTGCCCAGGAATGCTCCCATGTCTGACCTACCTGGCCGTGTAACTGCTGCTCTTCCAGAAACCAAACTGCTCGCAAGGAGAGGAAGGGGACTGAAACGTGGCTACCCAAAGGAACCCGTCACAGCCCTAACATAAACAGCACAGCATCACCCTAGGCACATCCAGAGCTCTTAAATGCAAATGCAAAATCTATCGAGGACAGCTTGCCTCATTTGGAAGAACTCCTCAGCAAAGACTCCTGTACTTTATTCCCAGAAAGCTAGAAGATTTCCTGGAGACCAGCAGTGCCACTTTGCTCGGCTATTGCCTTCCTAACAGCGCGTAAAAGCTTGTGCCTGGTTCTTGGACACGCTGCTCCCTCCTCCCTCCCTCCTCCTCCTCAGCTCTTCTGCTCACGCAGCAGTTTCGCTCATGGAGTCCTGGCCGCATCCCAGCTCAGGTAACTACCCGCTGTCCTCTGATATTTTGACAGGATATTCGTTCTCTCTGATTTCCCATCCCAAACACCCGTGCAGTGCGCTGGGCAGCTTGTCACCCCAGGTGAGTTTATTCCTCCTGCAAAGGCAGCGATCCCAGTGTGCCGAGTGTCAGGACTATGCGGGTTTTGTCAGCACAGGATTAGGGAGATGCCTTTCCCGGGAAGCCCTGGTGGGCTTGCCCAGCTGACGTGCTGCCCATGCCAGGGGTGTTATGTACCCTGCTTTAAACCCTCCCAGCAGGTCACGAGCAGAGCGGTGGCATCAGGCCCTTCACCTGTGCTGCAGAGGCTCCCTCTGGGCCTGCGGGTCATGGGATCCTCCAGCTGCCCTCAGGCCTGTTCTTCACCACGCACCAGGGCGGGGGTGATCACAGTGCTGCCATTTTCCCATGGCAATAAGAAAGACCTTTAAGGAGGAAAATGTCCTAATTTTTAATGGACCAGTCCTATTCTTGTGCTTCTTGTGCTTTCGGGGCTCCCTGTGACGAACCTGGACCAAAGTGTGGCAACAGTTGGCTTTTTTCCTTTGAAGTTCTCCAAAGAGTCTAATTTGCTGTAGCATTGTGGGAAGAAATGAGTAAGTTTTTAGAGAAAAAGAAAATAGAGGAGCCCAGTTCTGTTTCCAAGGAAGAAGTTCCTGGTAGTGGAATTCAAAAAAAAAAGCAAAAAATAGCAAAAAAAAAAAAAAAAAAAAAAAACATCTTTACTTGTGTTACCTGCCCTCCACCAGGCATCAGGCCTGTCCTGCCCTCGGAAGGGAAGGAGCCGCCTCTGCCTGCCGGGCTTGCCGTGGCAACGCGGCCTCTCCACGAGCACCGCGGTCACTTCCCTCCGCTCCACAGAGTAACACGGCGGGATCAGCCTCATGCTGCTGAACTCAGCCCGTTTACAGAGGGACACGCAGGGACAGCCGTCCCGCTGCCAGCGCCGGCTGCGCAGCCTCGGTAATAACGATAATAATGCTGCGTTCGGCTGGGCCTGCTGCTTCCTCACTCCATTCCCAAGAGGCTTCCTCACGCAGCGGTTTGCTCGGGGCTGCCTGGAGATACCCTCATCCCGAGGGCAGGGCAGGCAGTGCCGATGTCTGTCTGCAATAGCCAGGAGTCTGCGGGAGCGAAGAGAGGAGCAAAATCAGACACATGCCATCCTTAGTGCTCATCAATAGCTGTTTCCTCTTAAAATGGCCGACTCCTCTAGCTCTTGGAGAGTTGCATGGGGCAGTTAAAAAGGTGAGAGGATATAAGGATATAAGGAAAATAAAGACAATCACATGAAATGACAAGCTAGTGAGTTCCTCCCCAGGATGGCCTTGGTTTACAGAAAGCAGACACCAAGTCTGAGCTTCCATGGGAGGGATCAGTGTGTAGTTCCTGGCTAAATCATGAACGTGAAGGCCAAACTCAGCCTTGTGGACAGTCCAGGAGGGATCAGGGCTGTGTGGGCCCCAAAAGATGATGAATCTTCTGGGGTTCACAGGGAATCGCCAGAGGGGCTGAGGGTCGTGCTCAGCATCTGCTTGAGCTAAATGAGTCGGGATGAGGCGCGGTGGGGCCAGCGCACAGCTCCAAAGAGGGAGCCCTGTCAAAATGTGCCCAAGGCCTCAGGATGGCACCTCCCCTGCTGGCTTTGCTGTGACTAGTGCCCAAACGCTGCGATGCACCAAGGCACCATCTCCTCCGGGTGACGGGTCGTTACCAGAGCAGAGTGTCCGGGCTCTGCGCTCACAGGGATGTGGGTGGATCATCCGCCATGCTCCGTACCCGCTACCCCTGCGTGGGGTGGCATTTGTCACCGGCCTCCTCTTTGTGCGTCTCATTCGCAGCCTCGCATCAAGCTGTGCCCGGGCCGGCTGGCGGCAGATGGTCTGTGCGCAGCGGCAAGGCCCGACAGGCTTGGCCAGGCTTCCTGCTAGCA
Organism: Tinamus guttatus; assembly: GCF_059628265.1. Classification (NCBI taxonomy): domain Eukaryota; kingdom Metazoa; phylum Chordata; class Aves; order Tinamiformes; family Tinamidae; genus Tinamus; species Tinamus guttatus. The sequence goes on from NW_028288728.1 coordinate 1,688,374, forward strand.
CGGTCCCACCACCAGGAGCAAATCCAGCTCCAAGCTGCCCTCCCCCTCCTGCCGTGGGGCAGGGCTGGGATCAGGGACTTTGCCTTTGCTTCCTGGGCTGCTTTCTGGCCAAGCACAGAGGAATCCGTCGCCATGGCAAAAGCGGAGCCATCGCGCAAGGAAGGATCATCTGCCCGCTGGTCTGGACCGTCTCCATGTGTTGCATCACACCCCGCAGTGCACTGTATGTTCTCAGCGGCAGGGAATATCTTCTGGATAAAACCCAGCTCGAGCAATGCAGAGCTGATAATAGATATGACAAACGATGATGATTACGAGGACAGTGGCATCACAAGTTCTGTGGTGCCTCTTTTGATTTGCTTCTGTTATTTGAGCTAGAAATGCTGAGAAATTTGCAGAGGCACATCCATGTAAAGAAGAAGTAGGCATCAAAGGAACTTACTACGAAGGCAGTTTGAGCTCACCTGCCCAAATAAACCCCTCTGCACCTTGCTGCCTTCTGTCCCGTGCAAGCACAGTGTCACTGCCAGGCTTTGGGGGACGCTTCCCAGTGTCTTTTCCTGATATATTGCACTCATTGCCTGTGTCAAGTTAATGTTAGGAATCAGGGTGCTCCATGGACCCACGGGAGGCTCCCAGGCACCAGGAGGGCTGTCAGGGTATACCAGGATGGAGACTCGGCTGCCTTCCTACCTCCATGGCTGCTCCCAGGACGGAGGTGCCAAGCGGCAGCTTCCTTGGTGGAACATGGTTTGCTCGCGGTGCAGCAGGTCCTGTCTCGAGGCTCCTGCCACCACAGCAACCTTGGAAAAGAGCAGGACTGCAGCCTGCTGTCCTGCCCCTCTCCTGCCAGCTCTTGGACACTATTAGAGCGCCCAGATAAAAGCCCACGTCTGGCAGTCACAGCACTGACAGCTCTTTCACCAGCTGACAAGCTCCCAGCATTGCCTGTGTCCTGGGAAAAAGCCTTTAGTCCTCCTTCTGTAGCCCTGGCCGCAGAAATGAGCACTCAGCACACATTCATCAGACTAAAGGAGAGGAACATTTGGACGTGGGGCCTATTTGTGGCACAGGCTCTGAGTCGTCAGAGATGCAAATGATGAGATTCAATTGAATCCATTTGCCAAGTGGGATGGACCTGAACCCCTCACAGTGGTGCACATTTGCCTCTATTACTACCTAAAGATTTTAAATTAAGATTTCATGAGACTCCGCACCGTTATAAATGGTGCTGAGCTAATTTCCTTCACTGGACAGTGATTTATCTCACAGGGTTGATAAAATGACTAAGCAGAAAAATGCCACTGTCACTGAGTTGTAAGGTAGAAGGAACAGAAGGAGGTGATGGATTTTCCTACCAATGGACACACCAAGAAATGGTTTCTTCCTGATGTTCTCATTAGCCCTCTCTCACTCGTCCTTGGGAGCTGCTGAGCACCCATTCTGCACCAGAAAAGAAAGCAGCAGGCGCCCTCCTGCCTCCAGATCCCACCAAGACACCCATTTCTATCTCACCCTGGTTTGAGGCAGATATATTCAGAAGGAAGGAGTCAAGAATACTTCAGAATACTGCAAAGATGGGATATGACCACATCCAGCCTTGCCTTCTGCAAGTTTTTATACCTTCCAGGGGTGATACCTCTGGCAGGAATGGCTTGGGAAGAGGCAAGTGGTGGCACCAGGGTGGCTGGACACAAGCCTTTCTCCCTCCCCACCCAGCTATGTGGTGAATAATTTGGAACAAATAACGTTTCTTGATTAATTTGCCCTTCTGTCTGTCTGTGAGTAGGTTGCAGACTCCTCTACTTTATTCTTTCTTTGAATCTATTATAGCGGTTTTTTATTATTATTTTTTCTTGAATCCTTACTCTCAGGAAAGAATGCCAAAAATTAGCTTCGTTGCTGATCATGAATCACATTAAATTGCTTCTATTCCTTTACTGGATATGTTGGCTGCTTCCCAGTGTATGTTACTGCTCAGAGAGAAGAAATAGCAACTGAATGGCAAGTGAGTTAAGAACACCAAGGAAAAAGGCAGATCCAGATATGTAACATGGCCACAGTCTTCTTAACTCCCCCAATCATGAGATGAAAGCACAAAAATCTTAGTGCAGGAAGCAGAGCAGTGGAGGGTTGAGGCTCCTGTTGAGTTTCCTCAGACAGATCCCCTTTTTCACACAGAAATCTTGCAAGCAAGAAAAGATGAGTGTGTGCAATTCCCCATGGTTTCCGAGTGCCTGGAAGCTGCAAGGCACCCGAATTCCCAACCAGATGCTGGGGCCGCATTCAAAGCAATCCCGGAGTACGTGTGCAATCCGTCCGACAGACCCTGGAGAGGAAGGAGCTCCCTCAGCGCTGACACTGCCTTCTAAAAACATTTTGCTCCACACATATCAGATATACCGTACGATGGCATGGCTCATTTTGGGAAAAAAAGATGGAGAAGAGAAATATGAGAGCCCTAACACCTTACTGCGAGCATGGTGAAAGGCTTCATACAAATAGAGATACGGGCTGCAAGCTTGAAGATGGTCAGAGGAGAAGAGAAGAAGCAGAGGAGGCCGAACTGGCCAAGGCTGAGGGAGGCACGGGGGGTCGTGTGGCACTAGAAAGGTGTCCATTTCCAAAGCACTTGTGTGGGTGTAGATGAGGCACTTGGGGGCATGGTAAGGATGGGTTTATGGGAATAATTCTATGAAGAATTCTATGAAGAACTGTGACTACTGAAAACATTTTTTTTGTTTCCCTCCTCTTAATTAGCTATCTGCACCTTTCCTCTGTGCTGCTTACGCAGAGGATCACAAACCAGCACCATCTCTAAATACGGCTCCGATCAATACGTCAAGGCAATTAAAAAACAGCAGCACAAAGCGGTGTGCACAGCTGTGTAGCGAAGCTTGCACCATCACAGCTTGCTCAGCAAAGCCACCGAATCACAAATAAGCAACAGAAAATGAAAAGCAAACTTGACATCACATTTTTTTTATGGATCACCACATGCAGGCCACATTGTTGGCTCATGAAATACTATCTTTACAGAAGCAGAAATACTTTTTTCCTTGTCAGGATGCCCAGTGCACTTATCAGCCTTAACAGCCCTGACCAGCCTCACCTGGGGCTCCCACCTAGCCCTGCCCATAGCTCAGGAGCTCTACTTAAGCTCAGCCCAAGGTCCCTGCTCCCTTCCTGAGCTGTGTTGAGGAGTGCTGCTCTCTAGTCCTAGAACAGCTGTGCCTGGCCATGGGCATTTTTAATCCAGACCTGCAGGCTGCTTTCTGGGCTTGACCTCAGCCCTGACTGGTCACCAAGGACCTGCCTGGCAATCAGCAGAGCTGCCCATGACCTGTGGGGAGGCTTCCTGGCTTGGTTTCATACCTCCCCATCATCAGGAACTTGTGCTTTGGTCTGGAGCCTTGGTTGAACCTGGTCACCCCTTGGGGCCTGCCCCGCTCCTGTGGAGGGACAGGCTCTGCTGCCAAGGACAGCAGCTCACATTCTCCTCCTCTTTCTTCTGCTCTTCCCTGTTACCTTCTCCAGATGTTGGCTTCCCCACCTCCCCGTGTTTCTGTGCTGTGGTAGCAGTGTTGTTGTAGCCCTTCATTAGGTAATAAATGAGGTGCACAGTGAGCTCTTAAATCCAGGCACCCTCCTTCAGAACCCTGTCCCTTCAGGACCTTGCTCGCTTCCTTGTACCATGGTAGTTACAACCCTGAGACTCTAAGAGCTCAAGAAGGGTGTATGGGATCAAAAATTCACGTTTTTCTACCTCTATCAGTTAATCCACTAAAATATACTCCCTTTTCTGCATCACAGACTGTCCTCTGCATTTTTCCAGCAGATGTATTGCAGGTTTTAATACAGTATTGGGACATCTAGTGGTTGGTGTCACTTCCACAGTTTCAGGGCTTACTGCAATTTTGCAGTTCTTCCAGCAAGGCAGCTGGCAGGAAATGGGTTTAAAATAAAAAGGCACACTCTATTCCTGGGGCTACAACCCAGTCTGGATACGTTTATGTTGGTGGAATGTTTATGGGTGGATTTATGAGGGTTTTGATATTCTTCTGCATCTCAAACTTGACTAGGTTGGGAAATGATGACCTGCTATTTTCATTCCATGATTTCTTTACTGGGGTTAGTTATTTGAGGGCTATTTGAGGGCTGACATTATTGCAGACAATTAGATAATGTTCTGTCAATGTTGTAGGGTGGGGGGTGTTATGATTAATTCTAGGTTTATTCCAAACAGATTTACTGAAGATGGCTCTCTAGTGTAGTCATAGCAAGCAAATCTTGCTGCACACTTGTTATTAAGTCTTGGTTTCTTAGCTTACCAATGGTTTCTTGTGAGAAATTTTCTTAATTCTTGCAGAGTATCCTTAAGGCATCCCAAGTCAAGGACAGAGTCACTGCTGTGCAGGAGAGCTGTATGGGCATGGAGTTTGATTCATGATCATACAGTATCTGGCTTGGAGATACACCTTTGTGGTGACCTCATGCCATGCTGGAGAAAATATACCCCTTTTTGGTGATCTCATGCCCATTCCTGGCCTCACCAGTTGCAACCAGTATCACTTGGTTCCTCCTGGTCATCCCTGGGCACTGTCAGTTATTTGTGGTCAGCTGGGGCCTGGGCTAAGGGGTGAAGGGAATCGTTGTGCTCTGCTACAGTCAATCCAAAATGCATTAACACGTTTGCATATGCTGTCCGGGCTTTGGCTGATCTGTGAATATTCTATAAGCAAATAGAATTATAAGTTTTGCATGCATATAGACACTACAGACAGTCAATTCCACATGATGATGAGCTGGCAATGTTCCTGTGTGACCTTGCTGAGAACGTTCAGGTGGTCCTGAATCAGCCCCATTGACTTATTTCTTGTTCTCTGCCTGGAAAGCAGGACTCGCTGCCCTATGCTTTTAGGAGAACAGCGCTCATAAAATCAGTGATTTCATTAAAAGGTGGGTGTAGAGATGACTATTTTGAAAGCTACTCATGAAGTCAAAAGACAAGTCTGAATTGTTTTTTAAATAGCACAAGTGAATCTGTAAGACATTGGCTTGCATGAAGGCAAACTTTGAGCCACCTCAAATGTCCAACCATTGCTCTCATCAAGAGGCTGCCATGAAGTAACTTTTGGTCTGTTTTCCTCTGTTTGTGCCTGGGGTAGAAATATGGTTTGTGTTTGGAAGTGAAACACTGTCTTCTAAATACTTTCCATTAAGTAAAAATGTGAATGCTACAGTGATTATTGGTGTGATGGGTTTTGTTCTTATTCTTATTCTTTCTCATTTTGTCAGTTCTGACTGTCTTAAAGTTCAGCAGAAATCACTCTGGAAAACAGAAGCAGTATTTGAAATTTGTGTGAAAATCCCTTTCCATTTTATGACAAGGGATCTGTTCTAGTAATGCTGAATTTGGCTACTGAAGTTTCATGAAGATCACTTAATGTTCTTGGTCCAAAATGCTTTTGGAAGAGATAGTACCTTCATCATAACAGAACAGCTCTTTTTTTGTATATATATGTAATAGGCAGCAGGAGCAAAAAGTCTTTCACTTTCAGAAAAATAGCAGGAACAATTCCAAGAAAAGTGCAATAGCAGAGCAGGTTAGGACTGTTTAGTTTTATTTTGGAGAGGAAAAAAAGCCTACTTCTGCCATGATGAAAATGAAAGAAGGTTTCAATTGATGCTGTATAGCTTGTCAGTTTAATCAGTATCCTTCAAATACAAGCTTTTGAGAAACAGACCTTCAATTGGAAAAAAAGCTACTAAGTCATTTTTGGGGCGAAAGCCCTAAAATCCTGTCCTAGGAGCTGAATGCACTGAACCGTTGGCTTGGGCTCTGGGAAGCAGAAGCAACTATGAGCAGTAGATAGAAATAATCCATAGTGGCCGTGTTGGGAAGAAGCTGAAGTCACAGCCCTCAGTGCTGTGATTTGTTAATCCTTTTATCGGACCTCTGCCATCCCAGAATCATTCTCCTGTTTGGGCTGCTGGTAAGTATTTTCTTGGAAGCTTTGGACTGTTAAATTAATGGTCTAGTGTCTGGTGTTTATTAAGCAATAGACACCTTGAATTGCAAACGAGAGTAAAGAACAAAAATCCCCTTAAGACTGTGTTATTCCAAGGCTCTCATCCTGATTTCCTAAGGAAAAATCCTAAGGAAAATGAGAGCGGGAGCAATGGGCCTATTCTTCTGTAATTGCTCCATCACGCAAGGACTGGATTTTTTTGGACAAAGTTGGAAGGAGGGAAGCTACTCAGAAATAGATAAAAACCCACCCTATGCTATTGGCTCTTTTGAAAGTCTGGATTTGTACAGAATCTAGGCATAAAATTTTCCAATATTTATTCCAATTGGAAAGAAGGTCTTCAGAGCTCTGTGGCTTGTATAGTTTTTAAAACTTAGTGGGGGGGGGGGATTAAAAAAGGTTTATTGTCACATATGGCCTGGGAACAGGTATATGTTGCTGTGAGAAGCTGCCTTTCCCAGAGACATTTGAAGAAAACATGTGCCAGGCTCCCATGCCTCACACCAGGGAAGGAGCTCCAGCACTCGGCATCAGGAAGGGCTTTCCCATATTCGCTTTATGGGTCCCAGCCTTGTCAATCCCCATCAGTCTCCAAAGGGATTCACCCTCCTGCCAACAGAGCCTTCCCCTTCGCTTCCCCTACAAGGAAGGTCACTGCCCTGGGCCTCCTGGGAAGTGAAACATCACCAAAGACTTAGGGGACCTAATCCTGATTATAGTACAGGCATATAAGTTTTTCATGTGTATGTTTTTATAGATCTTTCTGACAGAAATTGTACCTCAGAGATACCCGGGAGGCAGCTGGTTGTGAGCAAGCAGGAGCTCTGGGGTCCCGGGCAGCCCAGGCCTGGAACGTGCTCTGGATTGAAGATCCCTGGGCACTGGTGTGAAATACCAAGAAGAAAAAGAAATTGGAAGTGAACTGGTACTAGACTCTTTTCTAAAGATCAGAGTTCCTTACATGATGAATACTTGCCAAGCAACTCAAAATCAAGCCTTTCTTTAGGGCTTATCAGAAATGGCTAATAAAGATAGCTCAGTGTTTGGGAAGCTGCTGCTTCAACCCTCTTATCTTGCTGGTTTGAAATTGGATTTGCTTAAGGTTGTTCACTTGGTAGCTTTGAAAGACTTGCTGTTTGTTTGTTGGTTTTAATTTGGCTAGGCATCAGGCATGATCAGATATATACCCTACTCCACAGGTCCTAACAGCCATAAAATCTACAACACCATTCCATTCCACTTATGGCTGCTTCTTGCACTGCTGCTATTTACTGAGGTGAATATAAATTGCCTGTATTTAATTCATGGCCTAGAGTTTCAGTAAATTTCCCCAGAAATAGCACTGTCTTTGGGATAACACTGCCAGAATTGTGTTCCTAGAGCTGAATTCTTATTTCATCCAAGAAATTTACTCTACTTGTATTTCCTGTCATTTTATGCTGCTTAGGGTTGTCACATTTATGCTCTATTATGTGCTTCTCTCTTACTTTGCAATTATGCTCTTCACGGTGTTATCTAAAGGCATCTTTAGACACCTCCACATCAGAACAGCTATTTGACTTCAGTCCAGGTGGCATTTAATAGGAAAACTAATAAGTCATTTGCCTTCCTTGGAAAGGAGAGAGAATTGAAAGATGCCCAGCATATTTAGTCTAGTATCTTGCTGTCCAGATCACACAAATAAGGGATCACAAGGAAAAACTATTCCTCTGAATTAAATATTGAACCTAGTAATAATGCTAATATTCAATTCTATGCAAAATGTCTATCCCTGATCCCAGTTCAATTGCAGATTGAACCTCCAATTTGGTTCAGTCCATTGATAAGTACTGTTATTACTTATATATTTAATTCTAGTATTAACTTCATCACAGCTGTCAATGTCACTGGCAGCTTATGTAGAAAGGAAATAGCAGACAGCTGTGAGATGTAAAATTCTTCTTTGCAGGCTTTTCCTATTGCATAAATATTCATTTGAAAAAAAATAGTCATTATTTTCCTCTTTTGTTCAGTATTGCTTCTGTTCAAGGCTCTTCTGCTATCTCCAGTGGATGCAACTGCAATCAGTGCCATGAGTAATGTGGTTTTTTAATATATCTGACCAGACTTTTGCTGGACATCCAAGCCATCAGTCTCTACAAGGAAGGTATCTGTCACAAACCATTATATTAATTCCCTTTGGATCCATTAGGTAATACAGTTAGTGATCTGTGAGATCCACCTGTAGAACAACAGAACTCAGGATATGTCCAAACTTTAAAGCTCAATAGAAAAATGAAAAATAGAGGGAAAATGTATAACAAAAGAATTGAGAAGTGAATTTTTTTCAGTGGATTATTAAACCTTGAGTATTTTTCTTACAGTATGAAAGAGCAACTCTCCATTGACAGAAAGCTTGTTGGCCAGGGTGGGGAAACTTAAATTGCAGGGACTGATCATACAAGGCCATCAACCATTTGTATCTGGCATCCATGTTTGAGATCTATTGCTTTCAAAAGAAAAATGGCAAAAATGAACACATCAGGATTTTATTTATATGTGACATAAGCTCTTGCTAAATTTATTTCTTTGAAGTGTTTTAATAAGTTTGCAGTATGGCTGGTGCCTCAGACACTGTGCTTGGAACCAATTATTTTGGCAGATAGTGTCATGTGTGCAGCTTTCCAGCTCCAAAGCTTCAGAATCTGGTTAATGCAATGAGCCAACATCAGGCTACAACTTGGTGAGAGGAAGAAATACATAAGATAAGTCAATGATATAAAATGCACAGGAGAAAAAAAAGTTTGCTCAGAGCAATTATAAGAGCTTTGGGAATGAGACTGAAGGAAGAATTAGGACAAGGAACTACAAAGACTGGATACCAAGGGGACAGCACTGAGGAGACAGGGAGGGTGACTGTGTTGTGGGAGAGGCAGCAGAAGGAGATAGGCTCACAACTGACAAAGACCCCTGATATAAAAGAAGGGCCAGAAACCTGGTCCTTCATTTGAAGATGCAGATGCTAAACTGCTTAAAAGCTAAACTGAGCCAATTCTTTGGGCTTTGGCCCTTGGAAGCAGGCTAAGCAGCTTCAGCATGGGAAGGACTCAGAGGGTGCAGAGCTGGTTAGAAGAGTGGGATAATTTTGTTGTTTGCTCCCCTTCTAGGGAGTCAGGGAAGAACCTAAACTTTCTTTCTATTCTTGATGAAAAAAAATGGTTTGCCTTACACATTAGGCATAATTATGTCATGTATGACATACTACCTGAATTCCTTAAGGATAAATGTGAAATGTGGTCACTGGTTCAACTATTTATCAATTAAAATACATTATTTTGCTACATATCTCGGGTTGGCTTTCATGCTGCAAGAAGCTGGACACCAAAGGGCAAGTACCTTGTGCCATCTGCTGGAAACAGAGGACTGTAACTGCCTGCATGGAGAGCAGAATCAGCGGGGCTGTCTTTAATAATGAAATTATTCCTCCTCTATGTACTATTATTGATATCAAGTCAACTTGATATTAGAGAAATATTCTATCGTCCTTTCTCTGTAATGAAACAGATGCATCCACAGAAGCAAACTGCCCTTTCACCACATCCTGGCTGTCTGCAGAGGTCTCAAAGGGTGAAGCACGTTGAGCACCCAGGTAACAGCACAAGTTTCCCAGCTCCGTAACGAGCTGCTTCCCTAATGAGGGGGCTCCATCCTGGCAATGGGCTGTCTGTCCCTTCCTCGGAGCACAACGTGTGATTTCTGTCCTTGTGGTTTTACTTCCCTGCACCTGTCTGCAACTTGCTGAGCTTTCAGCTTGGTGAGTCTGTGCTTGGCAGACCAATGACACCAGTAACTACTGGCCAGCTGTGAAAACCAAATAGGATTTGTGCTTCACTGTTTATTTCCCCAAAATGTATTGCTTTTGGAAGACTTGCAGTATATTTTCTATTGAAGAGCTGGGCAGGTTGGTTGGTGTGTGCTGAGCTTTTTTATTCGTGGATTGAGTGTGCCCCTGAGAAAAACTGTCATTTTGCAAAGTTTTGGCTCTCTTTTTAGTTTCTTGAAGCTGAGCTGGATTGATCTATTTCCTCCTCTAAAGGGTGAGGCTTGTAAACACTTGACACTGTTGCAACTTGTTTCAGAATTAAGGTTTTGTATTTATTCTAGCCATTGCCCTTCTGTGCCCATAGGAACTGGAGGAAGTGTTTCTTATCTCCGTCAGTGAACCAGGAATACAGTGATTAGCAAGACCCTAGAGGGAAAGAAAATTAACTAATATTAACATTAACTAATTAGTTAATCAGTAATTAACTAATATTAACAAAGTAGTCTCTGCTTCAACATGCACCCAAATGCAGGAGCAGTAACATGCTCTGTAAAAGTACACAGCAATGGTTTTAACTACATAAAACTACACTGTGCTGAACCTCTCTACTTGGATAATGCAATGGAAAATATACCTATGAAATTTCAAAAAAAAAAAAAAAAAAAGCTAAGGATTGTAAGCACTTGAAGTGATGATCATAATTTGAAATTGGAGAAAATAATATGGAAGAAATAGGGCAGGCCTAGTGGAAGAAGAGCTGATGAACTGAAAGCTTGGGCAGGTAGCCAGGGAGTGGGAATGAGGGGTGACCAGATGAAGAGTGGACAACATCCTTCTACAAAGGGTGGTGGGATACCCCTAAAGGAGTGTCATGGACGTGACACAAGGTAATTTTACCATTAATGAGCCCTAAGGCCTCAACAAGCGTGCTGGCTAGGGTGGAAACCTAGAAAATAAGGCCTGGAGAGAAGACGGGGGCTGGAGTGAGAAGTTTAGTCTAGATAAGCAAAATGAGGGGACTCTTCTAGCTGAATCACTAGGATTACTCGCAAGTGCTGATTTGTGTTTTTCTCCTGGCTTTCCAAGTAATTGACCTTCAGATTGAGACTTTTCAGGAACCTCTGATGAAGTCCTTTCACCACCAAAAAGGGGCATCAGTGACTCTGCCAGCACCAGTATTTTATTTGAAAATATAACACAAGGTTGGATTCCAGGGTAATTTAACTAAATATACTATTTTTGCTCCAGTAATGCTACTCTGACAAGCAGTTCTGTTACTAACTTGTGATTTTGGGAAGGGTGGGGGAATGTGAGGAATACTCTTATTGTGCAAAACGGAGCTCACAGCTAATATGAGGGGCTTAAACGCTAACCAGGGACATGATATGGCAGGTGTGTGATTACCAGTGAGGATCTTCCAGGACAAAGGGGGTTTCAAAGGGCGGTATGTGTGAGTGTGACCAGTTAAAGCTTTGGGGAAGGGTTGCGGTGGCCCTTCCAGGGGCCGAGGGACACGGCAGGTGCTGGGAGGGCACCCTGGATCCCCGGCGCGCGCTGAGGGCTGCGGAGCGGGTCGTGCTCTGCGCAGAGGGGCGCCCTCCTCCTTGCTCTGCTGTTATGGGGTGGCCGCTGCTCTCTGCCCAGCCTCGGGGAACCGGGAACCGCGGAGAGAGGGAGGACGGAGCCGCCGGGGCGGGAAGCGCCGCGCCGCGCCGCCCCTCAGAGCGCGGAGGCGGCTGCGCATGCGCGGGAGGGGCGCGCGCCGAGCAGCTGCGCACGCGCAGGGCGCCAACCCCCGCGGGGGGGGCGGAGCACCCGGCGTTGCTATGGCAGCGCCGCGCGCGCACGGCGCCCGCCGGCCCAATGGGGAAGACGGGAGGAGGGCGAGGGAGCGGCGGGCGCCGCGCCGGAAGGGGCGTGTCGGCGGCGCCGGAAGCGGAGCCGCAGCGCCGCAGGGTGTGCGCGCCGGGGGTGCCTGCGCGACGCGGCCGCGCGCTCCGAGTTGCCTCAGCCGCCGCGAGGCCGCGCCAGGTGAGCGGGGCCCGCGCCCGCCGCGCCGGGCCGCACAACAGCGCTCCCTGCGCCCGCCCGCGCGGGGCCCGGCCCGGCCCGGCCCTGCTTCCCCGCCCCGCTACCTTCCACCTCCTCCTCCGGGGCGCCTCAGGCAGTTGGGGGGGGGGCGAGCGGGAGGTGGCGGCCCCGTCCCCTGCGGGCACCGCGTTACCGGCCCGAGCGGCCGGGTCCCCCACCCCGTGCCCGCCTGGCCCCACCCAGCCTGAGTCACTCGGTGTCCGGGGCGCGGCCGCGCGCACCTGTGCGGGGCCCCGAGCGGGCGGAACCGACCCCCCGCCCCGCACCGTCGCTCTCCGAGTCCCCTCCCGCCCAGCCGTGACCCCCCACCCGCGGGGTGGGCACAGACGTGGGGGCCTCTCTCAGCTCTCGCAGAACCGGGAGCCCTCCCAGCGCTGAGGGGGAGCTGCTGTTTCCATGGCACTCGGCGCCTCCCTTCTCGTGCGGTGCCGTGAGCACGGAAGGGCCTTCAGCAGTCACCACGGGAGCAGCGTGGTTTTATCACTTATTTCACCCTAATTTTATCACTCGCTTTAAAATTCTGATTATTCATCCCCGTTTATTACTAGAGGTGAGTTTAGGCAAGGCAGCAGAGGGGAAGAAGGTCGCTTGAACTCAGTGCTAACGTATAAGAAGGCTGGGCAATAATCCAGGACTAACAGCTGTAGGTTTTACTTGAGGTATGTATCATCTGCAAATATTAATTGGGATGAGTGAAATACGAATGGCAGGTAATCGCTGCATTGGCAACAGAGAGCAAAAAATGCAGTGCAAAGATCACAGTATAAATTGGTTGTTTCCATTATATTTGTTCACTTAAAATAGCTTTTCTAGTGATTGGGAACATTGCATGTCGTGTAGGATTTTAGGAGCTGAATTGCTCTATACAAAAATCAGAGAGCTTAAAGATATTATAAGGCTTGTTGGAAACTTCTCACATTCTCTGCTGCAGGACACCAGTCTGAAAATTGGAGTTTCTCTTTATTAAACCTTGCTCTTAATTTTAAATGATTTGGTACTGTATATTAGCCCAAAAGTGAGAAAAGTTACAATGCTGATACCTTGTTCACTCTTGATACTAAATGGTTGCACATAATAAGATGGACTATGAGATGTGTTTATATTTTTAATATTTCCTTTATCAAAATGGTATCAATAAAGTGTTAGCACAGATGGGCTTAGTGCAGTTTTCTCAACCTAGTTATGTCAGTACTGCGTGTTGTGATCTTTGCTACTCTGATGACGAACCTTTCCTTAAAGGAGGCTTTGCCAGGTTGCAGCTTTTAGGGATGTATGTGAACAAACTCAGATGAGGATGAGTCAAGTAAATAATAATTTGAATAATTATGTAAAAAGCAAGTACTCTCATCCAGTATCCTAAGCCATCCCACTAAAACAAGCTATCACAGTAGTGTGCTTTTTATATGGTCACACTTTTTGCCCCTCCTTGCAATACGTTTGTTATTAACAAAAATGATTGACCTGTGATGTGAATAATTGGCTTAGCAAGAATTTTACACCTGGGGGAAGACTTTTTGGGATAACTCACTATTTCCACTTGGACTCTGGCCAAAACAACTATATAGTTGGAACAAGAAGGTGTAACCATGTAAGTATCCTGTACTTTGGAACCAAGCCCTTGTCTCCACCTGCCTGTCTCATGTGTGGAGCTCCATGGCTGTGCATAGTGCCCTCCTTGCTGGCCTGCACTGCCTCTTTGATGTAAAATTAAGAGGAACAATTCTCCAGTCACTAGATTCAAGCTGTTCCTGCAATATCTTTACACATATCAGTACCTCTGACAGAAAAAAATTAATTGTCTATAAAGCTTGAAAGTCCTTGAATGATATTTTAGAAAACCAACGTTGGCAGCTTTAAGTGGCCGCCAGTAATGATGGCTGAAGGGGGCTAGAGCAAGTGTAGGCAACCGTTTGTAGAATGATGGTTAATTTTATTTTAATGTTAGCATATAGATTTGGGCTGAAGACCAGGCTATCTGTTTTATCAGAAGATGCAGAGGAGGCTAAAGTAGTGTGATATTTGGGGAGAATATCACAAGTATGATGTCATTTTGCTTTTCCCTCATTAAATCTCCAGTAAATTTTACAGGTTTTGTTGTTACACCAGATTCTTGACAGTGATAGAGGAGCTATCCACCTTTTGTTGTTCAGATCTTCTTGGACACATTCATTTTCTGATAAGTTATTTAACAATATGTGGTAGCATTTAAGGGAATGTTCCACATTCACGTGCTTGAGATGATGGCGCAGGGTTTATTTGCAGTGAGAAAATGTATGAGAATGATGATGTCAGTGAGTAACCTATATGTAGTTTCTAGCATTCCCACACCATACCTGGGGCCTAAAATCGCAATAGTGAAATACAGCTAAGGGAGTGAAAAGTCTAATATTAATCTTAAGAGAAGGTTCCTTGCACTGCATTTAAAGAAGTTGATTCCTTCCTGAAAAGAATCACTGCTGGGAGCAGTGCCTGATGACACTGTCACCGACATCCTGCATGCTGCCAACACTGCAGCTCTTGTGTCAGCGTGTATGTACCTGAATTATGGGGGAATATTTTTCCGTTTGTTTTAGAAATAGCTTCTACCTATGCCAAGGCTCTTGCTCTTTGTAATTATAGAGCTGTGTTTTGAATTACCGCTTACCTCATGTGAATGTTTAATTTTGGAATGAGTTGCCCATGCAGAAATCAAATAAGGTATGTCCACATGTTGGTGATAGATTGAACTATAAATTCTGTTCCAGTCTGCTGCTTTTCCAGTCATAACTTACACAGACTCACAAAGTCTGTAAGGGAGAAAGAGTTGTGTCATGTTTGACCATATCTGGTTTTACACTCATTTCTCAGTGAGACATTAGCCTGTTAATCTGCATCTCGACCTGACCCGTTAATGACCTGTTTGTCAATCCAGTAATGGCACTGCTTTCTCCCCAGATTTTTATAAAGTGAAAGTGTTTGTCGGATAGCTTCTCATGATTGCTATAAAGAGAAAAACAATACAAGAAAAATCAATGACTTAATTAGCATCAGAGGAACAGGTCATTGAAAGCAGCAGACTTCAGGCCAACGTAGGCTTATTGGTATTGTCCTTCCAGTTCGATACATTATATAAGCCAGACTTTTTTTTTCAGTAACAGTTTTCATCTGATTTCTGCAGACTTTAACTGCAGTTACATCTGATCTGCTTTGACTTTGTTCTAAACAGCTCATAAAGACTGGAAATAAAGCTACCAAGCAGGTGTAGTCACTGCTGAGTAGTTCTCCTCAAGCTCTTGTGATCTTCTGAGGAGCAGCTGTCTACACGTTTTACTCCTCAACTGTCAGAGACCTAAGCCTCCAATTCTGTGTATTTGTTCTCTTTTGACAAGTCTATATTCATGCTCTGACTTTAGCTGCTGTTTCCAGGATGCTCACACCATCCCTGCCTTCTTTCACTGAAAGCAACAAGGTAGTTTTAATGTGTTCTGTAGCTTTGGACATCTGCCTCTGATGTGTTATCATATATTAGAACCTTGTCTACATAGTTAAAAAAGCTCTTGGGGGTGGGAAGTAAGCAGTTGTAACTTTTAGTATCAGTATGGATGCTATTCTACGCTTTAACTGAGGGTGAGAGAGTTTAGGCTGTATGGGGGAGAGATTTTTTTTCCTCTATGCTGAGTGTAGGAAGAAGGATGATTCCAGTTTCTGGCAGCTGAGTGATATTGGCTCCAACTGCTGGCTAGTGGTTGGCATTTCTTACTGTAAAGCTTCCAGCCCAGTTTCAGGACTACTAATCTGCAGTTTGATAGCTTCTTAAGCTAAGAAGGTAGAGAATTTGAAATGTGTACCAGTACATTTGAGACCTGTATTGAGAATGATGCAGTTAATACATCTGATATGGGAATCTTCTGCATAGGATGAGCAGTTTTCGGGACTCCTCTGTGGCTGCGATTTGCCCATCTCCACTCCTTCCATCTTCCCTCCTTCCCCTTGCCAGCGTGGCCTGGTTCATTAGTGCTAGAACAAACCCTTCCTTTTGGCCTCCTGTTCGTCACCTTTGTGTTTTGCTCCTAGCTGCAGGTAACCCCTGTTAGGTGCCTGCTGTTTGTGGCCTCGGACTATTTTCAGCTCTCAGCTTTGCTTGTTGCCACTGATCTGTTGTTAGAACGTGGCTTTCATCTCCCTCAGGGGAGAGCACAGTTATAACTGATAGTTGCTTCTTTGCCTTTTCAAACATCACTCCTTTCCTTGTATCTCTTTTTCCTTCTGGCAAACACTTCCCTCTTTTGGAGCTCAAGCCAGCATAGCTCTGCAAAGCTCTTCTCCGAGCTTCTAACAAGGTAAGCAATGGAGAATAAAATAAGGATTTTAACAGTGTTCCTTTATGCAGCACCCTGTGAATAGAATACTGGTAGGCTTGCTGTCAGGTGACAGACTTTTTGATGTGGAGCAATAACTTTTTCTTTAACTGCATGGAAGTTACATTGAATGCATTGTGCCAGAGGGCATTTTATGGTTTCATAGAAACCTGCTAATGGTGCAGATATTAAGATAAATTAACTAAATAAATCAGGCCCCATACACTGTTTTTTTTTTTTATATACATAGCAAAAGTAAATACTTCAAGTTCTGTAGAACTTAAATTTCAGTGTTCACTTTGAGTAAAATTTAAGATATACATAATTACTGAATTACTGAGGAAAGTTGTTTGAAGAAAAAGAGCATTTGGGTGCTTTGTGCTAGTGTTTGGGCTGTGTAGTCGATGTGCTAAACTGGTTTCTAGATTTCAGCTTTTACCCAATAGCTCTTTCTGCCTTTGCACTTCCCTCTGTGATTTCCTTAATTTATCCTTATATGAACTCATTGACTGCCAGGAACTGACTTATATTTAAAGATAAATATGTCAGTGAACTTGATAAAAGAAACTCCACGCCATTTCTAAACTAAACTCTATGCTGTTTGTAAACAGAATTCTACACAGATGACTTGTCTACAAGTTAGACCACTATTGGCAAAGTCCAGATCAAAGATAATACTGACCTTTCAATGGCAAAATGTAAACTATATTGGAGCTACGAGCCTCCGGACTTCAGCAAGCAGCCTCTTCTACAAAATAATTGCATTCCATAGGAGCAAGAGGAGATGATGATTGCGATAGAAATGCTTCAAGAAGCTATGGATGCAGTGAGGCAAAAAGAACTTTTTTTTTTTTTTTTGTTAGATGTCTTGTTATTCAAAATTGTTATTTAAAATGGGCTCTTGTTATTTAAAAAAAAGCATTATTTGAGTGTAGCTTGTTCATACTGAGATTATGGTGAGTGGATAAAGGGATGCAACCACAAAGTAGTCCCTAGCACATAATCTAACTGCTGAATGAAGGGTTTTGATAGACAATTTTGATAGACACAGTGATTAAAAATGTCTTCTGTCAATGGTAAATGATCTGGTGCTGATTTCCTTAGGCCTCTCATATGCTCTTGGTATGATAGGCTTCAAAATAGGAAAAAGACATTACATCACAAACTGCACTCCTCCCTTTCCATGCTCAGTAACTTGTCTTTTTGGTAGTGTGCAGCAGCCAGTGGTAACACGGCGTGTCCCTGTGGTAAAACCCTCCTGAGGAAAAGAAAGCCAAATTAATCATGCGTTGCCAGCTAACTTGTGATGCTGCTACCCACAGTCAGTCTGTCTTGTTGAGGGCTTCAATCTCCAAATCCGCATGTCACCTCTTAATAAGTGCCAGAATCTACGGAATTAAAAGAAGTGTTTGGAATGGAACTGATCTGCTGAATCACTGACAAGTCTGCCAAGGGCTCTCTGCTCCAGAAGGCTGGTTTTAGTTTTACCTTCCCCATTTGGGGGGTGCTCTGGGCTACCTCCACACAGGAGCTTAGGCTACAAGGAGGAGTGAGCCTGACTGGCACACATGTAGTAGGGGGGACGTTTGGTTGCTCGTTCTGCTTCAGCTTTCATGTGAAATGACATGGCTTGACTTTACATATTTGGTATTTTATTTGCTAATGCAGCTTAAGCTAGAGGGATTTAATATCCTCAAATAAGCTGGTAGCTGTGACTCTGGCCTTGGAAGCAGGAAACAGAGCTGCGGAGCCCTTCCCAAACAGATTCTGGTTGAAGATTTGGTGTACAACTTTTCCAGTATAGTAGGGTGGCAGGTGATACTGATCTTAGTCACATATTACTGGGCAATATGTGTGAGGCACTGGTGGTGAGGGCCTGTCAATCGTGTCCCTTGGAGAGCCATGAAAACCCTGGAGCAGTGGCTTTCGGTCTGCAGAGAGCCCCAGACCCTCGTGTGATGGACATAAGTCTATGATAAACTTACTGTTCTTGTTTACTTTTTTCTTCTTCTGTTAGGAGTTTTCTTTAGGCTGTTAGATCTCAGGTTGGAAACTTTGGATCCAGAAGCTGGGAATCATAATTGGGCTTTAGGGAAAACTGCTCAGTACTAATAAGAATGACATTTCTGGGCCTATGTAAAAACGGATGTTTACGTACTTGGAGAAATTTTACTGATAAATCTGGGGCGTCTGGGAGTTACGTAAGATATTGAGGTCCACTGTCTGTGATTAAAACAACTAAACTTCTTTTGTTTCTTCTGTCAACCTGGGCCTAGGTGACTATATAGACTTGCTTGCTCCATGTTGGCTCTGTCTGGTGGACGTAAGCAACGCTCAGCTTCCTCACTGCCACGTATTTTGCTAACTTACTTTTTCATTGCTTAAGTACTTCAGTCTACACTTAGCCAGGGGCTTTGTGGTGATGTGGGGTGTTTTTCTTGGCTTCAATTGCTAAACGTGCAGTATGAGAGATGATAAAACAAGTTGCTTCCATATAAGCAATTGGTTTAGTAGCAGTGACTATCATGTGGACAATCTCCCATGCAGTTTTTCTGAATGTCAGGGGCTGCAGGGGTTCCTGCTGCGTAGGACTGTCCCTTACATACATGTCAATGCATGTCTAAAGAAATAAATCTGGCAGAACAGTGTATGGTGTGTGGCTGCCACCAGTTACAGCTTTACAATGTGTGGTTTATTGGAACCCACAGAAAAACCTTTTGTAATGTTAAAGCTTCAGTGTCAGAAGATGCTGTCCAGTGAGTCGATGCTCTTAAACTGCTGCGGTTGTAGAATAATGTGAAGAGAGGGGGAACAAGAAAAACAACAGCTCTTGGGTGACACTGCAGTGTGTCCCAGGCTTACCCTTATGGGTGGTATAGAAATGGAGAGACATCTACATAGGGAACTTACTGACATGCTTAACCTAAGGTCAATATCAAGGACATATAAGGTCCATATCAAGGTCAATATCAATTTTGTTGTGTTTTAAAAATAACACTTACATGCTGATTGTGCATAACATCTATGTGCGAAGGATCACTTGCAAAAACAATTAAATATAAAGAAGTACAACAAACTAAATACAAAAAATAAATTATTTTACTAGAGTTGATAAACTCTAGTCACTTAGTAGTGACTTTGCTTCAAGCTTCAGCAGTCACTTCTGTGATGCAGGCAGTCAGGAGACGTTTTCTCTCTCCTTCCTCCCCAATTCCAGGGTAGCCATGGACAAAAGCGAGTTGGTGCAGAAGGCCAAACTGGCTGAGCAGGCCGAGCGTTACGATGACATGGCTGCTGCCATGAAGGCCGTCACCGAGCAGGGACACGAACTGTCCAACGAAGAAAGGAATCTGCTCTCGGTCGCCTACAAGAACGTCGTCGGCGCCCGTCGCTCCTCGTGGCGTGTGATTTCCAGCATCGAACAGAAAACAGAGAGGAATGAGAAGAAACAGCAGATGGGAAAAGAGTATCGTGAGAAAATTGAGGCTGAATTGCAGGATATCTGCAATGATGTTCTGGTAATAATCCAACAGCAAAAATAACAGTAGTTAGTACTGCAGTATCCTTAAGAGAGGCTTAAGGAATTCTAGCAGTAGACATTGCAGCAGCTTGCAGGGAAATAATTTTGTATAGCCACGTAAGTCCTGTTCGGGCTCCTAATTCACTTAGTTTTTCTTGTGTAATTTACTGGATTCTCACTTGTTACAAAGTTGCTTTTTTTTTTTTTTTTTCCTTCCCCATTTTAAATTGCCATGTGGAAGACCCCTAACTCCTGGCTAGTGATAATCATAAAAAGAAATTCAGAGCATGAGCCTCCTAAAAAGCCTGCCCCTTCCTTAAATCCTCTGGCATCCTGAGGCTTGCTTAGCATGCTTCTGGTATATAAGCTGTATGCTTCTTCTTCCAGATCAGATTCCTTGCTGCTTCCACTTAGAAGAGAGGTATCCTTTTTGTTGCTGTTCTATTTGTGAAAGATCTCGTTGAGAAAGAAGAGGTGCTGTTAGGATTCACAGCCTTTGTATTTTCTTCTTCTGAATGTACATGTGCTGACTTTGCTGCTACTCAGAGCTTTTCTTCTGGAGCTACAGATAAGATCATTGTGTTCTAGATAATTTCACTGTTCTTCACAGAACTTAAATCTGCGGGAGCAACGAGACTGGTGCTAATTTCATGCCTATGCCTAAGTCTTGGTTAATGGTTTAACAGTTCATATTTGCCATTGTAATCATGGCTGCTACAGACATCTTTCTGACTTAAGATATTTGGTGTTTGCTTTCTCAGGAACTCCTGGATAAATACCTTATTGTCAATGCCACGCAGCCAGAAAGCAAGGTCTTCTATTTGAAAATGAAAGGCGATTACTACAGATACCTTTCAGAGGTGGCATCTGGGGACAATAAGCAAAGTAGGTAGAAATCTCTCAATCTGCTGTGGCCTGAACAAAACAAAGTATAAAAATACTCACTTTTTTCCCTAGTTTGAAGTATGTTTCTTCTTTCACTACTGCTCTGTAGTATTAAAGACATGCACAGTGTCAGTCACTTGTAGAAAACTAGACTCTAGTGAAACTAACACAAGTGGTTGACAGAAGTTGATCAAATCAGGCAAATTCTTCTTGCAGCCTCCAGCATTGCAACTGTTTTTAGCATGTTTGAAAGTGTAACGTCTTTTTCTTGATGCAAGGAATAGGAGAATGAGTTTTTGTTTGTTTTCCTGGACACATGGGTTGCCTTATTGCTATGTCTCCCTGTTTGCTATTGTCTCCCATTTAGACTATGGTTTTAGCTCACAAGTCTTTGCTGTTTGCAAGCTTTCTGCATTCAAAAGTGGCATCTTGATTTACTAGAGTCTCAAATCATTAATCCTGAACTGTTAAAGCAATGTTGAACTGTGCCTGACTTCCCAGTAAGTGGCTAATGTGGTCTGCAGCTCACTGTTTTAGCTGGCCATTGCTCCAGAGCTTGTTGTCACACCACCCAAAGTCAAAGCTTTGTCCAAATAAAATAATTCTTCCTTAACACTCCATTCATTGGTAGCTTTTAAACTTAAAATCACCGGCAGAAGCTTCTGTGCATATGTAAGTGTATGAATATCTGGTCACAGGAATTGTTTCATAAATAGTGTAGACCAAGTATATAATAGCTTGACCATTAAAATATAATGATGAGCTGTGCCTTGATGTGATTGCTTCTTGCAGCAACCGTAGCAAACTCTCAGCAAGCTTACCAGGAGGCTTTTGAAATTAGCAAGAAGGAGATGCAACCAACGCACCCCATTCGACTCGGTTTGGCTCTCAATTTCTCTGTCTTCTATTACGAGATACTAAATTCTCCTGAAAAAGCCTGTAATCTGGCAAAGACGGTAAGAACATTCTTCGTCTGCCAGTCTTGTGGAAGCCAGGGAGATAACTACAATATTGTGTATACATACAGCTGTAGATACAATAGTATTTGAGGATGGATGTTCTTTCTTAAACTGAATTCCTTAAAAATGTTGGCATCTTTAGACTGTTGTGGCTTTGTTGATCTCTAGTGGAACATGCCTGATTTTCTGGCAGTGAATAGTAACACAGCAAACTTATAAGATCTACTTAAGATGACATGAATTGAGAGAATGGGAAGCCAAGTGCTTTGTCTTGCATGTTTTTAGGCATTTGATGAGGCGATAGCAGAGCTGGACACGCTGAATGAAGAGTCCTACAAAGACAGTACTCTCATCATGCAGCTGCTTAGGGACAACCTCACTGTAAGTATCAGAGCAAACTGCTGCACTGTGCTGTTAATTCTTGAGGCTACTGGACTCCACTAAGTGGAATTTGACATCTGAAGATTTATGTAGTTCTGCACAATTAAAAATGTCTTATTCTGAGTCACTGACTCTACTGTCTTAACTGCTTCTGTGAATTGCATTTTGTTAGACTTGCTTGTTTAAATTAGAAATCGCTTGTTAACCAGTTCAAACAAGCTCAGCTCTTCAGTAACTCAGAGTGCAGTTTGTGTTTCTCAGCAGCCTTTGAGAAACAGCAACTCTCAACAGCAGCTTGAACTTGCTTTTTACTCATAGTTGTCTACCCATTTTTGTTTTTAAAAAGCCAATGATATCCTTAAAAAGCTGTTTAACACCTTTCCTGTTAATTTAGGTGAGAAATTGGCACAGCTACTGCTAATCATGCTGTCTTTCCTTTCCTGGAAGTTGTAACTGCCTGTGTACTTTCAGCATAAACATGTGTTTCTGTTTTCTTACAGCTATGGACGTCGGAAAACCAGGGAGATGAAGGGGACGCCGGGGAGGGGGAGAACTAATGGCTGTCACGCTTCACTATATGTTCAATGTCACCCTGTATCCTACACATATATCCCTTTGTGCGACAAGCAAAAAGAATAGTACATCGACTTTCACAACCTCAGCGTAGCAGAAACTGTCTGTGGGGTAAAAACGGTTGGTTGGTGTTTTGTGTACTTATAATGGAGGTCGGTTATTAGAATGGCATTCTGAACTTTCCTATTATGAACATTTGCAGTTATGATTACCGTGTTTATATTTTTAACTGAACACTGTGATTATGGGTTTTGTGATTGCCATTGACTTTACAAAACTCTTATTGGTAGAAAAGTAGACATCAATTATGTAACTCTGGCAAGCTTAATTTGGCACTAAAACAGTCGAAGTACAATTCTGTTGTAAAGTTGTACAGAAAGTTATAGAGATTCTATTGTGACACTGGGGCATGGAAGGAAAACAATCCAATGTTTGGCATTCCAGTTAGGCACACTGCTATGAATGAGTTTACCAGGCACACTCTGTAGACATTTTTAACCACCTCTGAGACACCGCTTTCAGTCAAAAGCTCACTTTGTCAATCGTATCTTTTGGGGGATTGGGTTTATTTGGGGTAGAAGGGTAATGGGGGGAGTTAGCAGCTTGATTTCCAAACTCTTTATGCTGGCAGATAACTGGGATTTGAGTTTTAAAAATGATTTCATGCTCATACAATGTGCATGACTAAGCCCCTGCCCACAGCAATAAGTTACCTAATTATACCTTAAATGATCTTCAGTAGTAAGACTTCTTGGTTCACTACCATGGACTTTGCAATAGGAGAAGATTCAATTTTTTGAATGGCCTTATTAGTTCGGATGATACCATAAAATGATACGCCACCCTTGCATTACTTTCTTCTTAGATGAATTGAAATCTCCATGGTAATCCCATTTTGAATTTACTCTGAAAACCTCTCAATATTCCACTGAGCCATCTTTAAGATTGCTTTATAGATTTTTTTTCTCCCATTGAAGTGTTTATCCTCAACCCTGTCACCTGTTTAAACTTCATTAAAGCAACTTCAGACTCCCACATAATGCTTCATCTTTTTTCTCATTTCATTTTTGTTTTAATATGGCTGATGTCAGGATGGAGGAGGGGAGACCTGAGTCTGCTAGTGGACAGGTTTCTTCCTCGGATGTTTGAGAGCTGCCAGTGCTGTTGCAGCCTTGGGCTCTTTCTCTCTGCCACTTAGAGACAGTTCCCGAATCCAGCTCAAATATTCCGGATTTCCCATTTATTGTACTGGAATGCAGACCTTATACATTTGCAATGCTTGTAACTTGTAATATTTGAGCTCCAAGTATCCTCACCTGCTTACATTCTCAAACATGTCCCATTAAATACACCTAAGAAGAGTTGTGTGAACAAGGCAGTGAAAAAGATTAGGAATAGTCACCTGTCAGCCTCACGGTATCATCCCTGTACCTTAACATTCCACTTAGGATAGGATCCATCTGTTTGTCTGTCCATCTGTCTGCTGAAGAGAGAATTTCATGCACTGATTTTAAAGACTCCCCTCTACTAGCTGAACAAATTGTGCAGTTAATACTTGGCGCTTGATAAATGCAGTAGTGAATGTGGAACCGAGCCTGTCTGTATATCTGGTAGCTCTTTTCGCTTTGTTTTTACTGACCAGTATTCTGCCTAAAGTTTGCTTCTGTGATGGTTATATTGCCTAGCACACACGTGGTTGTGAGAATAGTATAGCAAAAAGAAATACCTGGTTATTGATGTACTAGATTTGTGTATGTCTTTTAAACAGTTCTAGTTTCACCTTACACAAAATAATCAGGAAAGTGTAAAAGAATTCAAAAGTGAATAAAAAAAATTTTATCATTTTTTGTGTCTGCTATGTTTGCCATATTTGTGGCAAAAAAGTGTGGTAGTAGAATCACCCCTTTTATTAAATGCTCAGATCTTGCATTGTTTGAATTGATTCATGGTTTCTAAAGGTACTAATAATTACTCATTCATCTTTCAAAGAATTTCTCACCCACCTTCCTGAATTTGTAGTAGAGAACACTGCTTCTCTCCTTTCCTGTGCTAGGGTCATGCTTATAAATATATTGTTGTTGCGGCAGTTGAAAGAAATACAACTATAAATATCTTCCTTCAAGTTGCTGTGAGCCATTGCCTCTGGGAGCGCACTGCACACGGACAGGGTCTGTTCCAGCACTTGCTGCTTTTGGCTATTGACACATAATGCTTTTTTTCCTCGGGGAAACCTTGGAACGCTGAGCTCTTCAGCCAGGTCTCTACCCTTTGCACACCCAGTTGCACTTGTGGATTGTAACCTGCACACACTGTAGCAAACCCCACTCTTGTCAGCTGCCCTAGAGAGCAGCCTGTGGGTGCAAAGGCACATTTAAATGCAGGTATTTTCCTGGAGAAACAGTGTTAGGAGGTGAAGAGCAGTAGTCAGAGTATTGATTTTGGCCTAAAATTGCCAAGCAGGTTCTCTGAGGCCAAAACACGTCCTTTTGTTCCGAGTGCCTCTTTCCCTCCTGCAGTGACGCTCCACAGACCTGTGCTTTGCAGATGCTCTTGCCTCCTGCAGAGACGTTACGCAGAAACCTGCCTAACTAGCTGCTGAGCAAGCCGAATCTGTCATTTCAAGCCATGGTAAAGAATTGTCTCCATTTCTATCTGTAGTTATTGGTGCTTTATCACTGCCTACCTTAATAAACATATCTGCTCCCAAATAATTTTAGTGTACGCTAACTCCCAATCTTTCTCTGTTAATGACATAGCTCCAAAAAGAGTGACCCCCAGGGATTGCCAGCTGGTCCTGTGCAGCAGAGCACTTGCCCTGCCTCAGGTCTTCCAGATACCATCTTCCATCCTCACTTTCCCCCTTGAGGGGAGAGGGAAAGGCGAGAGCTGTGGGGAGGTGAAAGGGGGCAAAGAAGCCAAAGAGGAAGTGATCTTAATTCTTCAAGTGACCACTGCATCCATCCCCTTGGGAAAGGGCGCTCCTACGCTGCAGACGTGGTAGAGGAGGATGTGGTGTGCGCATGGGTGTAACCTGTAACGGATCCAGGTTGGTGCTGCCGCTCACCGGAGCTCCGCGTGGGCCAGGTCAGCGCGGAAGCACCGGGAGCCGTTTGCCAAGGTGAGTTTTCTCCTGGTTTGCTCCTCAGCTGGCCCGGCGGGTCTCCAGGGCGCACGTGGGGATGAGGTGGAGCAGGGCGAGCAGGGCTGGCTGAGGGCTCGAGGAGCAGAGGCTCCTCTGAACCGCTTTGCAGCTCCAGTGCAGGAGCTGCCGTTTTAATGACAGCCAGCAGGTCTCAGGTGACCGCAGACGTGTGACATCCCCCCTTGCTTCCCTCTCCCCCTTCCAAGTGCAGAAGCAGAGGCTACAAGGACAGGGTCTGGCCGCAACACGGAGCCAGGCACCTTCAAGGCCCGGCAGCCCCCAAACGCTGCTCCGTGCTCAGGGGCTCCCAAGGCCGCTTCCAGCTGCACCGCGAGCCGCGGACCGACAAGTCCCCCCTCCCGCTCACAAGTGTCCGCGCTGAGCACGGCTGGGGGTGCTGAGCCCCGTCTCCCGGTTCGGGTACCGGTTGGCTGCGGTACCGGCCAAGGGCAGCGCTGGGCCCGGCGGCGGGCGAGGCCGTTCGCTGTCGAGCTCGGGAGCGGCCTCGGGCCCCGGCTCCTGCGTGGGAGCCCGCGGGGAAACGAACGGGCTCGGGGGGCCGGGCCGGGCCGGGCTTGGGGCGGGCGCAGGCGCAGATGGGCCCGGACCGCCCCGACCCACCCCGGAACCGCCCCGGACCGCCCCGGACCGCCCCAGACCGCCCCGACCCGCCCCAGACCGCCCCGGACCGCCGCGCCAAGAGGCGGCGCCGCGGGCAGCCGCGGGCAGTGGAGGTGCCGGAGCGCTCGGCGTGAGTGCGGGTCCGTGCGGCGGCGGCGGCGGCTGCTGCTGCTCCCGGCGGGGGTGGAGGCGCTGGGGCCGCTTATTTACCGGCCCGGGGCCGGGAGAGGTTCGGCCGCCCGGTGCTCCCGGCTGCGCCGCGCTCGGACCTTTCTGCCGCTCGAAGCCGGGCCGCGCTGCCGGGTCGGGTTTGTGCCTCGTTCTCCCCGCTCTGCCTTTCTCCTCCCCTTCCTTAAACCTCCGTGTCCGGGCTCTCCCCAGGGCTGCAGGGGCAGAGCCGTGTCCTGCTCTGCTGTTGCCGCTTGCACGGGGACCTGGAGGCCGTGCGGGGCAGCGGTGCTTGAGCCTCAGAGCCCGGTCCCTTTGCCAGGGCTGTCACCTTCTGAGCGAGGAAGCGCCGGCTGCACCACTCCGTGCACCCGTGTTGATCTGGAGCTTTGCTGGGGTGTCCTGGTGGTGCACGGGGGCTCAGAGCCTCGAGCTGAGAGCTCCAAGGGTGGGCTTGTCCCAAGTGGTGATGGCATCTTCGTGTGCTTGATACCCAATTCATGCTAACGAGAGACCGAGCATCACTTTACCTGCACTTGTGTCCTTGCTAGCGAGCTGAGAGGCCGGGATGCAGCTCGAAGAGGCCCTGGGCACAGACGTGTCTGTCCCTTGCTGGATGGGTGCAGGGAACTTTGTTGGCCTCAGCCGTCCTGCAGCCTCGGGGCTTGCCCTGAGGAAAACGGGTTCCCCAGCAGGGGAAGGGCTCTTTGCTTCCGAAGGATTGGAACTCCCTTTATTTCGCTGTCCGTCTCAGTGCTTGGGTGTTGAAAGGAAGGAGCTGTGTGTGCAGAGCACACGTTGTTCCCCTGGATGTAGGGGCTTTGTGTCTTGTGCACGTCCCTATGGCTGGGCTTTTGCACTGCTATTGAAATGTCCCTAGAAAATTTGACCTGTAGAGTCCCTGGGACGTTCCTGGTCCTGACTTCTGTGGGAAATCCGCGTTCCAGTTGCTGTAGCATGACCAGCTCTGGCTCAGCAGCAGGCAGGGATCAGCTCTAGCAGCCTGCGCTTGCCCTGCGCCGTGCGCTGCCGCCCAGTGAGCGGACCCGTGTTCCCTCCCAGATAAGCTCTGCAGGCCACCATGAACGCCAGCGGTCCCGGATACCCGCTGGCCTCTCTCTACGTGGGAGACCTGCACCCGGACGTGACCGAGGCCATGCTCTACGAGAAGTTCTCGCCCGCCGGGCCCATCATGTCCATCCGGGTGTGTCGGGACGTTGCGACGCGCCGCTCGCTGGGCTACGCCTACATAAACTTCCAGCAGCCCGCGGACGGTGAGCAGCGCAGGCCGCGTCTCCCCACGGGCACTTGGGGCGATGCCGCGGTGGCAAACGGAGCTCACGACTCCTGTGGGTGTTGGTGAGGCCACTCTTCAACGCTGGCGGCAGGGGCTGTTCTTGCACTTAACTGCAGTGATGCCAAAATGACGGCGCAAACCTGGAAGCTGCTGTAGCGTAGACCAGGCAGCAGCGAGGGAGGGTCTGAGCCCGCTGCCCTGGGACCAACCTCTGTCCCTGGCACAGCCTGACACTGCAGTGCAACGAAGGGGCCCGCAGCAGCCTCACGTGCCTGCAGCACTGTCATCCAGAAAGATGAGAAGGAAAAAGAGGCTGGGGCTGGGGGTGAGGAGAGCAGACCCACCCCGGTATCACAGCTGGCGTTTCCGCAATGGGCAGTGCTGGGTTTGTCCCATCGCATTGCTGGATTCACTTAAACTTCTGCCCGGCAGCATCCCTGAACTGCGTGTCCATCCCGGCAGCTACGAGCCATGGGCAGGGAGGTGTCCGTGCTGTGCTCCCCTCCCACTTGTGTTTACTCTTATGCTATCATCTGTGTGTGTCTTTCTGCCAGCCGAGCGAGCCCTGGACACCATGAACTTCGAGGTGATCAAAGGCCGGCCCATCCGAATCATGTGGTCCCAGCGAGACCCCGGGCTCAGGAAGTCGGGGGTTGGAAACGTCTTCATCAAGAACCTGGATGACTCCATTGATAACAAAGCCCTGTACGACACGTTCTCTGCCTTCGGCAATATCCTGTCTTGCAAGGTGGGTATGGGGCGCGTGCCGCAGAACCCAGGTATCCCTATAGGAAAATCCTGAATATTCTGGGCAGCGTGTTCTAGCCAGTTCAAATTCATGTGTTCTGGTTTCCCTTCTTTAAATTCCCCCTATTTGCTTGAAGAGAAACCAAAAATTTCTGTGCCCAAGGTAGGGGAAGGCCGTGTGTGTGTGTGTGTCCATCTTCCTGTCAGTCTCCTTGCTCTGCTTTTTAGGTGGTGTGTGATGAAAACGGGTCCCGCGGTTATGGCTTTGTTCACTTTGAGACGCGTGAGGCAGCGACTCGAGCCATCGATACCATGAACGGGATGCTGCTCAATGACCGCAAGGTGTAAGTGAGGGACGGGGAGCGCGACCATGCGGCTGCCCTTGGCGCTGATCTCCTCACTGGGTCTAGTCGCTTGGGAGGAGCTCGGGGGCAAACACCTTTTGTGAAGGTTGCTGCTTGCCCTGTGTCTTTCTGCGTCTCCCCGCTTCCCTGTCCCTTCCGTGCTCTTCCTTTGGCTCCTGTGCTCTCCAGCACACCGAGTCATTCACGGCTAATGTCGCTGTGGGTGTAAGAGAGGTTTGGAGCCCATCCTGGCTGGGAGGAAGGAATCCAAGTTGGGCTGAAGCAGCAGCACTATCGGGGTCAGATAATCCGGGGAAGGGAGAGCATCTGACTTTCTTCAGCCCTCTGCTTGCATTACTTCAGCTTTGATTTTTGTGGGATGCTTCAGTTAGTCTCCCCATCTGCAAATGCAAGGGGCTACCAAAGGGACTGGCCTGTACTGAGATGGATGCCCTGTCACTGTCCTCCTTCAGAGGCTGGGGAGGGTTTTGTGTTCCTGTGCTTGCTTGTTGCAGATTTGTTGGCCACTTTAAATCCCGCAAGGAGCGTGAGGCGGAGATTGGGGCTAAGGCAATGGAATTCACCAATGTCTACATCAAAAACTTCGGGGATGACATGGATGATGACAGACTGCGGGAAATATTCTCCAAGTTTGGTAAGTTACCTTGGTGGAGCAAAACACCCTGCTGCCTGGAAAGCTGGAGCTGGGGCAACCACAAAGACAGACGAAGGAGAGGGGTAGATTCAATGCAGTGCCCCCTGTCTCAGCTGTGTGTCCTGGTGTGCTTAAAAGCCACGTAGCCAAAGCACTGCAGAGACTTAAACCGTCAGGACACTACGTGCCCTTTCATGTCATGGTGGGGGATAGCTGGTGTTGGGTGCCATCCCTAAGCAAGTTCCTACCTTGTGGGTAAGAAAAGCTGCTTGAACCTTTGCTGAAACCCAGCTGCGGTCTGGTTATAGGAGCCCTAGGATGGAAAGTTGCCAAGCCTGAATTCAAAGCAAAAGTTGCTTTTTCAGTTTGGACTTCTGGTGGTGAATGCCTCTTAGGACAGGGCTTAGCAATGTGCCACTGTACAGACCTCACTCGCTCTGGTATCGGCTCAGCTGCACTGGGTTCACCTGAGGCACTTGCAGGTTGTGTTCATGTGTTCACACATCAAGGACATGCATGTGGGCTGGCATATTAGCCACAGAAACGGAAATGCCAAAACGTAGTCAATATGAGGTTTATAACCTTAAAGAAGGAGCACAGGCCTTTCATTTCAGTGTCCCCTGCAAGAGGGCTTCTAAGCAGCAGCTGTCGTCCCTCCTCTGGTGACTCTGGTTCTTTCTGGAGCTTTGCACCCGTGCAGGCTCAGCGCGTCCCCTCTCTGGGCACGCTCCTCCAGACTGATGCCTTCCTTGGTGTTGCAGGGAAGACGCTCAGCGTCAAAGTCATGATGGACAACGCTGGCCGCTCCAAGGGCTTTGGATTTGTCAACTTTGAGAAGCACGAGGAAGCCCAGAAGGCAAGAGGCCCCTTGCTATGGGTTGGCAGCTCCCATGCCCGACTGCGCTGTCCTGGCAGAGCATCCCCAAGCCTGTCACCTGCTTAGATGCCACTGCCCACCGGTGTCCTAGGGTGGAAAGTCCTCTGGCTTCTTTCCCGTGTGGGTTATGGGTGAGGGTGCCGGGCTGGCCAGAGCCTGCAGCGCTCAGAGCTCCTGCCCTGCTCGCAGGCCGTGGCTGACATGAACGGCAAGGAGATCAACGGGCGCCTGGTGTACGTGGGCCGGGCCCAGAAGCGGCTGGAGCGCCAGAGCGAGCTGAAGCGCAAGTTTGAGCAGATGAAGCAGGAGCGAGTGAGCAGGTACCAGGTGAGGGCCGGGGGGCAGAGCCGCTCCGTCCCGCAGCGCTTCTGCTCGGCCATGGTGAAAAGTGCAGCTTCAGGCCGGCTCGGGGCTGTCCTGAGCAGAGCTGTGCACTGGGGCATTTATATAATAAGACTAGTCAATCTATATGGAAGTAGTATTGGATAAAGACCTCTAAACCCAGATGATACTGGCTGGCAAACAAGTGGATCTTCTTTTTTTTTTTTTTTTTTTTTTTTCTAGAAATTTAAAATGTTGCTCCAGAGATTAGGAGGCTTCCTGTGGTCCTGGAGCAGTTTTATTGAAGCAGCCTGAGCCTGCCTGTTAGTGAAGCATGTGTGCAGTCCTGGCTCCTTTTCCACTAGTCAGTGATTCCCTGCAGCTCTGGAGAGGGATCTTGTAGGTTGTTCCAGCTGCAGGCTAAGCTGCTGATACATCAACTTCAAAAGCGACTGTAGACTCTAGGAGCTTGTTGTACTTTTCTGGGGAAGCTAATCTGCTTTTCTGCCTCTTTGCAGGGGGTCAACTTGTATGTGAAGAACCTGGATGATGGCATAGATGATGAGAGGCTGAGGAAGGAGTTCTCCCCCTATGGCACCATCACCAGCGCAAAGGTGAGACCTGCACTGTCACACGAGATCCTGGGCTAAGCACAACACTTAGGGAACCCCCTTCACACTGCCCTTTAAAAGGGATCATGGTTATCATCCTGCTCAGTTATAATCCCCCACTTGTACCCCAAGAGAAGCTTCTCTCTTGTTTGTACCCCAAAGCCTAGAACAAAGGATCATGTGTTGCTTGTACCCAACAAAAGCTCTGTAAATTATCCCAGCCCTGATGAGCTGCAAGATATGGAGTCTCAAAGCTGCCTTATCTGATTGTTGCACACCTTCTTGTGTGGTTTGGGGGCAAGGTGACAGCTCTGTACAAACGGGAGCCCCTGCCTGCCTCATGCAGCCAGGCTAGGAGCGAGCTCCAGCACAGCCCCACATCGAGCCGTCCCCTCTGGGTCACAGCAGATGCAATCGGGTACCTGTCACTTGTGTCCTGGCTTGGCCATTCTGCTGCCAGCCTGGCACGGGGGAGCCTGGTGCCCTCTCGTGCTGCGCGTCCCCCTGACCGCTCGGTGACTCGCGGGTGGCGTGTGGTGATCTGTGCACTTAGCTGTGTTGTTCTAATCCAATTTTAGGTGATGACAGAGGGTGGACACAGCAAAGGGTTTGGGTTTGTATGTTTTTCCTCCCCAGAAGAGGCTACCAAGGCCGTGACAGAGATGAATGGGCGGATCGTCAGCACCAAGCCTCTCTACGTTGCACTGGCCCAAAGAAAAGAAGAGCGGAAAGCAATTCTTACCAACCAGTACATGCAGAGACTAGCCACCATGAGGGCCCTTCCCGGCCCTCTGCTTGGCTCTTTCCAGCCCCCCGCAGGCTACTTCCTACCCCCCATCCCTCAGGTGAGTCCCTGCTTCTGTTCCCAAGTGGCAGAGGTGTGTGGAAGGGCAGGGAAGAGACCGAGATGAAGCCTCAGCAAGGAGGAGGGTTATAGAGGTGCAGAAACCCATGGGGAGGAGATAAGTGGACTCGGTGGAAGGAGTGAGTCCGGGCAGCAGGACGGGAGGTGGATCTTAGCCCTGCGCTGGAGTGTGCTCCCAGCTCGCCTTCAGGGACACTCCTCATTGGCCCTGATGTGCTTCTGCTCACAAGTCACCTTGGATAACGTGTTCTCCTTTTGTAGCCACAAACCAGAGCTACTTTCTACAGCCCCAGCCCGGTTGTCCCAGTCCGCCCTGCCACTCGCTGGAGTGCGCAGCCCTCCAGGCCGCCCTGTGAGTCCGCTCTCCCTGGGTGTGCGGAGCAGAGCTGCTCCACCCTGGTTTCTCTCTGGTTCTCTGGTGCTCAGCTAGCTCAGGGATTGAGGTGACCAGCACAAAACATGCAGGTGTGGGAAGTCTGGAGAATCGTCACACATCTTGCAGCATGGTCACTGGTGACGGGCACGGGGAGGAAGAGCAGTTCGGGTTCACCAGAGATGAGGCCATCCCTTGTTTTCCTCCACCCAAGAGGCGCTTCCCAGCACGTTTCTTTGGGTGCCTGTGTCGCGGGGCGCTCTGCTAACTGCGCTCTGTCCCCACAGCGGCGTATCCTGCAGCTACCCCGCTCCTGAGGGCTGCCGCGCCGCCCCGGCGCCTGTTCTCCAACATCAGCACCATGAGACAGGCGTCCACGCAGGTGCCACGTGTGCCCCCCCAGGCCCAGCGAGTGGGTGAGTGGAAGGACGTGGCTCGGGCTTGGCTCTAGCAGATGCACGTTGGCAAGGGGGGTTGCTGCAAGCTTGTGTCTGCCTCCAAAGGTGGATGGGCTTGTGTAGCTGTTTGTGGAGGAGTCCACATGCCAGGGGGCTGGAGCAGTGTCTGTAGTAAATTTGGGGGAGGGTTGTAGTCTGGTAATCAAACGGGTCTCTGATGAGTAGACTGGCCTCGTTTGATGCTGCTCCTTATGTGCGTTAATTAACGATGACGGAGTAGCCATGGCGGCATAGACGGTGCTTGGGCTAAGGCTGATAGACAAACAGTGAAAAGACCTCATGAATTAAAGCAAAGGCTCTTATGTGCTGAGCTTGTGAGGCCCTGCTAAAACGTGGTCATGGTAGAGGTGTCTGGGGCTATGGACTGAAAAAAAAACAGACCCTGCTGACATCCCTCACCCTGAGGCCCGTGGAAGAACTTCAATCCCTTGTCCATCCCTTTCCTTTTCTTCCACTTGTGTTAGCCTGAGTGATGAGGGGGCTTGTTGAGCCGTGGAGGCCCAGACATGTGCAAGGAGGTCGCTGCTGTTCCCATCTCCCCTGCAGGCCAGGTTTGAGCAGGGGCACAGATACTGTGGGCTGGAGGCCATGCATGTGGTGAGCAGGTAAAGCCTGAGGTCCCCCGCAGGTGGGACCAGCTGGTAGGGCTGCGTTACTAACAGCCCTCCCAGTTCTGTGCAATTTTAGCCCAGCTTCTCTCCTTGGCTTTGAGCCTTATGCCGCATTGCAGGCAGGGTGGGCACCAGAGAGGATTTCCTCCTGCCAGGGTCCCTGCTGGCAGAGGGGGGCACGGGGCTTTCCCTGGTCACTTGGGCATTGCCTGGTTGCAGACGTGTGTCCCGCCGACCCCCCCCCCCCCCACTTAC
Organism: Tinamus guttatus; assembly: GCF_059628265.1. Classification (NCBI taxonomy): domain Eukaryota; kingdom Metazoa; phylum Chordata; class Aves; order Tinamiformes; family Tinamidae; genus Tinamus; species Tinamus guttatus. The sequence goes on from NW_028288728.1 coordinate 1,722,299, forward strand.
GAGCGCTCCTGTCCTCGTTGCAGCCAACATCGGGACGCAGACGGTGAGCGCCCGGGTGCCGTCGTCGCCCACGCTGGCGCGGGGCGCTCCGCAGTACAAGTACTCCGGGGCCGTGAGGAACATCCAGCCCCTGCAGACCGTGGCGGCCGGGCCGGCGCAGCAGGTAGCGGCTTCACCTTCCCTGCAGCCACTGAGCCGTGGGGGAAGTGCTGGTCCCGCTGCTGGGAGCCGGGTGGATTTCGACCTCTGCACTGGCCCTGGGGACCCTGCGGCTCTGGTCACCCTTGGTGCCATGGGGACATTCCCTGGGGCTGCCTGCGTAGCTAGGCTTAAACATCTGGCTGCTGTGGCTGTGTGACAACAGTGCTCTGCTCTGGCATTCCTGGGATTTGGAACCTGGATGCGAAAAGGCAGAGGCTGCATTCAGGAGGCAAAGTGCCCCATTCTGCGCCATTCCCGTAGAGTGCTCGATGTGAGGATAACGCAGCAGCTCTGCTCTGCCTCCCTCCTGGCTTTCACCAATAGGTCGTGATAACCCCAGTGCATGCCCGGTAGCTGGCACGTTGCTTCCAGCCTTTCTGAGTCCTGTGTTTTGTCTCCAGGTTGGAGAGCCCGCTGTGCACGTGCAGGGGCAGGAGCCGCTGACCGCGTCCATGCTCGCAGCAGCCCCTCCTCAGGAGCAGAAGCAAATGATAGGTGGGTGCTGCTGCTGCCCTGCTTTGGGTGGCCCTGGGCATAGCCAGCTGCCCGAGTGTGGGGCTGCGCAATACACAGGCTTGAGTGCACCAGGGAAAACTGAGCTGCTGGGAGAGGCTGTCAGCCTTTGTGGGACTGCTCTGATGTGGTGCTGCATTTAAAAAGAAGAAATCCAGGCTAAGGAGGGAGGAATGGGGAAAAGGCAGCCAGCTCCCCGGCAGCGTTAGCCCCCCAGCAGTGAGGCAGCATCTGCTGAGCTCTGGAGAAGAGCTCTGCCCTGCCAGTGCTGCCAGGTGCCAGGAATATCTGAAAGTCTTTGAAGCCCTGGGCCATGCTGCCTTGCTGCTGTCCTGAGCTGATGAACAAGTGGGTCTCGCGGCCGTCTGTGGGCTCTAGGGGTGGCTGCCTCCCTGCCGACGGAGCAGCCGGTGCCCACGGCCTGGGAGCTGGAGCGCTCATGTTGGACAGCAAGGAGGCCTCCCTGCAGCATCTTCTGTGGGCATTTGCGCAGGCAAAGAGAGCAGGTCGTGAACCTCTTCTCTGGGAACCTTTGCACCTGCCAAAACTGGCCCTCTTGGCTGCATCCTGGCAGGCACGGACCACGCTGGCCGTGTGGCTCTGGCCTTCAAGGGTGGCCCCATGTCCTGTTGCTCTGCTCCTGCTGCTACCCGCTTCCCTGCAGCAGCTTCCACCTTTGCGGACACTCTCTGCACCAGACAAGCCGAAACACCGGCCACATCTGCTCAGGAGAGGCCTGGGAATAGAGCAATTAGGTGGGAGAGGAGGCTGGGCAATGCCAGGACACCTGGGCCCCATGCAGAGCCGCGTGGGGTAGGGAAAGCTGCAGGGAGAGCCTGGGAGTTGGGTCTGGCCTTGCAGGGGGACAGTTTGACACCGCTGGGAGCTCTTGCACAGTGTTCACTGATGTCCTTGTGGTGTCTGGAGCAGGTGAGCGCCTCTACCCTCTGATCCAGGCCATGCACGCCTCGCTGGCCGGCAAGATCACCGGCATGCTGCTGGAGATAGACAACTCGGAGCTGCTGCTTCTCCTGGAGTCCCCGGATTCCCTGCGCTCCAAGGTACGAGGCACTCAGCACCCTAACAAATTACATCCCAAAAGACAAAGTATGTGGTGCTGTGAGCAGCAAACAAGAGTGGTGTTTTTGGAGAGACGATGGCCACTAGAGTTTTTTTGGAGAGATGATGGAGAGACATTTGTGGCCTTTAAAAGGGCAGCTGCTGCTCTTTCTAAAGCAAAAGATGAAGAGCAAAAATGAACCCAGCTTGATGCACCACATGTAGGCATGCCTGCCCTTCAGCAAAAGGAGGTGCTTGGAGCAGCCCTCCAAAAATATGGGACTTGGAGAGCAGCTGGGAGGCGGATAGGAATAGGAATTGAGGAGGAAGGGTGGGGTGAGGCCACAGCAGCAGGAAGCTGCAACGCGGTGTTTCTTGGGCAGTGCACCCCTGTGTTAGACAGCGAGGCCTTGTCCCCGACGTGTGCTCTGCTTTGACAGATCGAGGAGGCTGTTGCTGTCCTGCAAGCGCACCAGGCCACCGAGGCGTCGCACAAGAGCAGCGCTGCCGCCTTCCTGCAGTGACCGTGGTGGGTCTACTGGGACCTTGTTGCTGCCTCTGGGTTTCATGTCCAGACCAAGTGAGGCTTGAAGGGCTATTTATTTTGGGCTGCAATGTTCTGCTTAAGTCACTTAATTCTCCATTTCCTGTAATCATGCTAAAAAGTCATGGTGGGGTGGGGGGGAAAACCCAAACCCTCATGTAGGACTATGGAGACAAGCTGTGACCCCAGGGAAGCAAGATAAGGAAAGGCTGCTGCTTGTTTCTTAGTTCTAGCGGGGACTCACAACACTAGGGAAATCCTCAAAGAGGCTGTTGCAGGATTTTGTCACTTGGTGTCATTGTAGAGGTTGGAGCTCCCTTGTGAGCCTGAATCTGTCCCTCCAGCAGAAGTCAGCTCTGCTGGTCAGTAATGCGTGATTCGGGCTCCATGCTCCTCTTGCAGAGAACATGTTCTTGATTTGTGGTCTCCAGGAAACTGTGTTAATGCAAGTGCACAGCTGACCTGTGGAGTAGGGTTAGACTGTTGCTTTAACAGTGGAAAATTGTTTGTGTTAGTTGGGTTTTGCTTGTTTGTTTTGTGTAGACTGGAGGAATGAGAGCGCCTCAACCACTGCCTTTGAAGAGAAACAGCAGCAGCCTCGCCGCGTTTGTTGGAATGATGTCCACACTGTTTCCCTGGTCTTCAATCCCCCGTCCCACTTTTGTGTGTCTGCACATTATAAACCTCACAAAATTGCTCCCTCACTGTGGAAGAATTATGCCTCTGAGAACCCCCGAGTTAATTCTCCCTTTGGCACCGAGACCAGTTTAGGAAATGCGATGTGGAACCCAGCCTGGTTCAGTTGTCCAGGAAATGACAAGTGTTGATGACTCACCACTTTTAGTGAATTTATTGGGTTCTGTAATTTTATTTGTTCCTGTAGCTGACACTAATAAAGAACTGATACATCCACCCCGATGTATGTGGCTTTGTTTCTTCTGCCGAAGACGACTGCCTTGTGTCTCCCGTGCAGGTGGAGAGAAGGTCTTAGGACAGGCTGCTGCCGCGGCGGTGGCCACAGTCCTGCGAGCGGGGCCAGGTGTTGGGAAGGATGTGTAGGATCAAATGAACAAGCCACCCAACTAACAGCTTCTCCAAATCTCCTTTAAAAAGCATCACCTTTATGTAGTCTTCCTTCTGTAATAGCTACCTCGTGTGATCAAAAGACACCACGCTGAGATGCGATGCGATACAGCCAACGTGGAGGCCCGTCAGGGACTTCATGAAGTGACTAGCCAGGGAACACTCACAGGAGAAAGTTTAAATTACAGCTACTTCAGATTCAGACTCAAACTTGGTCTCACATGGGAGAGCCCCGCCTAGGCCTGCACAGCGCCCTGGCCAGAAAAGCCCTGGTCTCAACACTCCTGCAGGTATGAAATGTCTAAGATATTAGTGCTGTTTTCTACCCTCAGCCTCTCCCCAGGCCTGTCGCTATCATGGAGCTTGCCTTAATGCTCTGCTCTTCCCAGCTAGGAATGGAATTTCAGCCCCTAGTGTCCGTAAGTACTTGCTGCTGGCAACATACTGATCTTATTTGACTGCTGCCTTTAGCTTATACCTCCGGTGCACAACCCTCCTTCTTTCTGTTCAGCTTGTTCAATACTGCTGCCTTGCTCGCTCCCCCTTCAGCTGCTGTATGTGAATCTCACTCCAACTCACTCCTGAGTAATTCCTCCTACCTCTTGTTTTCCTTCCAGCACTTTTAACAGCACCACACACTTGTCCTTGCATTGTCTGTTTTGCCCAAGTGGGATTCTGGGGTTGTTCATGTATGTGTTGGTGAGGCTTGTATGGTTTTGTTTTCTTGTCTTTACTCTGCCTTATAAAATATTCCCTTTCCTCATAAAGGATGCTTCAGCATGAACTGCATGCTGTTTAAATAGCTTATAAACTAGTTAACTAGGAGCAAGGTCCTGCGTCTTTACTTTTTCCTAGTGTGTAACTGGAAATTTCTATGCTTGGGTTCTGGAAGGAAAAAGAAGTGTAACTGGGGATGAGTAATGCATCAGAAGAGCTGGAGCAGAGCTGTCCAGGCAAGCTGCAGTCTGCTGTCTCCTAGGCTGAGTCTGCAACTCTTTTTTCCCTGCCACCTGGGTGTAACAGACTAGTCCAAATGTGCCTGTGCCACTGCCTACAGTGTTAGATGTCCTGGATCGGGAAGCCCGAGCAGAGCAGGGGCTAGGGAAGCCACAGCCATGGGAATGGCCTAAGAAAGGACATGAGCTGACATGAACCTCTTGAAATTACAAAATGGAGGGCACTAAAAAGCCCTGGATTAGCTCTGTGGTTTCACCTCCTCAGGGAAGTCTGAGGCTTCAGCAAGTCTGGGCAGGAGCAGCAATGCAAGCCGAAGGTGAACGCAGTGCCCCACGCAGCGCAGACAGCAGCGCCAGCGTGGGACAGACGGGAGACGTGATTCCTGCCTCCTACTGCACCTTGGTGCTGTACCTGAGCTGCATCTCCCTGGTGGTGGTGGCACCTCTCTGGAGAAAGGCAAGAGAAAGCCCCCCAAAAAGCATTCTTTTCCTTAAAGGGGCAAAATACATCGTTATGATGTGCACTGGCCAGTCCTGATAAGAGTTATCCTTTTAACAGGCCTGCTGTTGACTAACTGAAGACAGTCAGTCTTTCTCGTGTCCTCTGAGACCTTCCTTTGCTTATCTGTGTGCTGCTGCCCTCTTCTTCCCCACCCTGAAATCCATCAGGCTTAGTTAGTTTCTCGGGGTCAGTCAGTATTTACTGGTTGCAGGATCAATGGAGCTCGCAGAACGAATGAAGCCATTTGTGTTCCTCTGGGAAAGGTGGTTTGGGGCCCTGGCACATCACAGAAGATAGAGTACAGCCCTGGGACCTACAAAAAGCTGCATAGTGTCAGGGTGAAATAAGAATTCTGTCTTGTGAGTGCTGCTTTAACGGCATTGGAGTGGTGCCTGCTTTCTAAGTGGAGTAGCTGGCAGGAACATGGACTGCTAGGAGATGTGGAAAAGCTGGGAAACGGATTATCACACCCACTGTGGGGTACAAGAGCTTGTCCATAGTCCTGGCTGGGAGGAATCGGTTGCAGGAGCTTTGGTTCTGAGCTGCAACTACTTCCCTGGTGCCCACGGGCATGGACATAGTGCTTTGAGTGCAGGGTTGAAAGAGGGTTGGAGAGCCTGTTGTCACTGATAACAAAGTGGCTTTCCAGGAGGAGCTGTGTGCAGCAGCCCTCAAACTCCTCTGACAAGGTGGGGACAGTATGAAGCATTCCATCAAGTACAAAATGCAGCTGTAGACTGAAAATAAACATCACTTTAATGTAAACTGGCTTCAACAGTCCTTAAAATAACTCTACATATCTCTTAATCTACCCTTTTAAACTAGTGCCATCAATAACCCATGAGAGGAGGAAAAAAAAGCCCACGCACACGATAACCATGCATGTGAATAATAAGCCAGGCCTGAGTGGGCTGCTACTGCATTCCCACCTCAGCAGCAACTGCTACAAAAGGCACGGGCAAGCTCAAGTTTCAAAAAAGCTGTAAAACTCCAACCAGAATTTTAAAGAAATAGTGCACAGTGTAGCAAGGCAGGTTTAAGTTAATTAATAAAGAAAAGCTGCTACTACAACTTTCTGCCCAGTCACACTAAGCAGCAGCAGTAAGATAAGGGTCTGCAGGAGAAGATAAATGTTACTACCGGGCAAGTAGCCTGGGCTCTGTATTAAGAACAGTGCACAGAGCAGTAGCACCTGCAATTGGTGTTTCTGCAGCAGTTTCACAGCTGTCTTATTTAACAGAAAGCAGCACAAATTCAGGAAAACTATGGCTCTTGTTTCCCTCTGTCACTTATATAAGGACTAAAATAACCTCAAGTTTGTGGCTTTTCAAGGGAACAGCCCCTTCACCTGCATCCCAGACACCACGGAGTCCCTGCAGCCAGTCTTTACAGGCAAGCTGAATCAGGAGAAGCTTCCCTTGAGCCAGTTAAGTTAGTCCTTTAATGCCTCTCCAAGAGGGGCATTACAGCCCTGCATGGTCTTACAGGCAAGTAAGTGTGTGATGGAGACGGTCCTGCCTGCAGATCCCTCCAGGGCTCCCCTGGCCCCTCCAACCCCCTGCCCTCCCCTCAGAGCCCCGAGGGCCTCCCCGAGCCCCTCAGCACCACTGCCCGCCCCCTCGAGCCCCCCTAGATACCCCAACCCCACCGCCCTCCCCCGGCCTCCCTGCCGCCCCCTCGGCGCCCCGCGGCCGCCGCCCCCGGCGCCGTCGCTCGCGCGGAGGCCGCAGGGGGTGAGGGCTGGCGAGCGGGGAGCGACGGCACCGCGGGCAGCGCCCCCGGCCCCCCGCGCGCCACCGGCGCCTCGAGCAGCGCCCGCCCGCGCAGCGCAGCGGCCCGCGACACCGCCCGGGCGCCGCTCGCATGGCGCCGCCCCGCTCCTCCCCGCCGCCGCCTTCCTGCGGCGGGCGGAAGCGGCGCGGCGGGCGGCTGGTCACGATGGAGCAGTGAGCGGCCGCGCCGCCCGCCCGCCGCGCCATGGAGAGCGTCCAGCTGCGCCACCCGCGCCGGTGAGTGCGCGCGAGCCGCCCCCGCCGCTTCCTCCCTCCCTCCCCGGGGCCGCCCCGCGCTCGCGGCGGCCGCGTCCCGCGTCCCCCCTCGGCGCCGCAGCCCGGCCGGTGGCTGCGAGCCCCGGGGCCGCCCCGCGGAGCCTCCCGCCGCCCCGGCGCGTTCAACGAGCGGGGCCCGGGCAGCGGCTCCCCGGGCGCCGCGGAGCCTCGGCCCAAGCGGCGGCAGCGGCTGCCGCAGCCCGCGGCTCCTCTCGCCGGCTCGGGCTGCTGGAAGCCTCCGGTCAGCGCGTTGCCGGCGCCTTTTTCCCCATTTCCTCGATACTTCAGGCCTCATTTTAACCGCGGCACAAAACTGTCTACCTCTCTAATCACCAATTCTTGCCCTCTTTGGAAATGGCAGCTACAGTGGTCAGTTCTCTCTATATATACACATTTTTTTTTGTTTCCTTTTCTGTTCTTCCTGCCCCCTCGTTGTTCTCGTGGGGCCGAGTAGCGGCTGTGGGTTCGTGCTTATCTGCGCGGGGAGCCGCGGCTGCGCTCAGCGTTTCGCCACTTCCTGAGTCTGCTTCTTCACGCGCTTCCTTCGCCTCAGGAAGCCGTTGGGCGGCCTCCATGGGCGCCCCGCAATGAACCTGGCAGCGGGGCGGCCAGGGGGTTCTGCGCCTGAGGGAGGCGGGGGGAAAAAGTGACGAGTTTAGGGTCAGAACTGCGGGGTTTGTGGAGTTTATAGGGGCAATAAAAACTTCTGTTAGTTCTTCCTAGTGGCAGCCGTGAATTAACGTTGCTTTAATGTAAAGCTAAAGACATCTGGGAAAAGTGTCTTAGTGTGTCCTCTGCAAACTGATGTGAGCTGGTTTGAGGTCTTCTTTTGAAGCTTTTTTTTTTTCCCCTCCCCTTATTCATATATTTCCACCTGTTTGGGGATTGTTGGATAGTTAGTAAAGTGGTTGGTTTGGGGAACTTTTGCCCCTGCCTCTCCTTTTTCTTAATATAGTCAATAGCTCTAAAGTCTGGTATAAATTATCTGGGAAAAAAACACGTTTCTTCTTGCTTTGTGTATGGAATTTCTCTTGAAGCTGTGTTAACTGCAGCATCATGGTGCATAGAGTTGTACACCTGCATGTTTGTTTTTTTCCATGGGAAGTTATTTCAGCTGATTCTTATTAGCTTTTGCACAATATACTTTATTGCAGATCGAAAGTTCTTGCTTTTACCAGAGTTTGTATGGAGTTTTATTTTCCTCTCAAACTACACAACATCTAAAAATTAACATCTTTCAGAATATGAGCAGCATGAAATAATAATGAGGAAGCCTTGGTTTGGGTGTATATCACAAGCTGAATGAAGAGTCTTAGGGAATATTAAGAATCAGAACTTTTCAAATGAATTTTTAAATCATCAAATATAATTTCATTGCTGTGGTCTAAATTCCTATGAAATTTTATAGGGCTTAAAAATAATTATACCAGAATCCGCTTAATTGCTAGACAAGCTTCCAGGTTTAATCTCCCTCAAATTCTATAACTCCTCCTACCAAAAGGGGTTAACAGCATGACCCAAATGGTAATCTTTACAAACAAAGTATACAACAATTAATATATTAGAAAAAAAAGGCTCTTGAGAATAATCTTCATTGCACAAGCTCCTAATTCCCATGTGGGTGACCAGTTATCGGGTTATGTTCAGGAGTGCTGGGGAGGGAGGGTCCACATTTCCCATGTGTCGGATGCTCAGATGATTTTGGCGAGTCTAACACCAGAACAGTCCCACTGATTGGCAGAAGTGACCATAAAATGCTCTCTGAGCAACCTAAAGAGGAGTTCGTAGTCTAATAGTTCATTCCAGACTCCTGCTTTATGTGATCCTAAGGGACAATCCCATACTTTTTTTCTGGCACACCAGAAGGTTGTTCTGCCGTTCAGGGACCTCGTCAGGCTGGAGACACCTCTCCAGATGTCTCCAGGTGGCAGATAGGAGCCTGATAAAGGGAAGTGCAGAGCCCTTCACCCAAGGAGGAATAACCAGTACAGGCCTGGGGCTCATCTGCTGGAAGGCAGCTCTGTGGAGAGGTTCCAGTGGGTCCCTGTGGACAAGGTGGCCATGAAGCAATGCGCTCGCGTGGTCAGGACAGCCAGTGGTAGCTAGGAAGAGCATTGCCTGTGGGTAGAGAGATGATCCTCTCCCTCTGCCAAGCCCTGGTGAGGCCACATCTGCAGTCCTGTTTATTCCCCTACCCCTTAGTCTTTTGCTGGCTTATGTAGATTAAGTAGATTTTTAAAAAATTATGCTTTTGTTTCAATGCAGTCCAAATTGCCATAAAATTAAATGCTGTGTTCTTACATACGCAGGCAGCTGAAGAAGTTAGATGAAGACAGTTTGACCAAACAACCTGAAGAAGTATTTGATGTATTGGAGAAGCTTGGAGAAGGGTACGTGTTCTCTCTTAGTGTCTGTTTTCTATGGTCTCTGATTTTTCACTTTTTGTCTCCGAAAATACAGCATATTTGATGGATTTGTTGTGCAAAATGCAATTGTAATTACAGACCTCAAATACTTTGAAGCTCTGTGATTCTATGATTCCAACTCCACAGGCAGTGTAGCAGTGGTTGGCTGCTTTGCGTCTCAGTGTGTGGTTATTTGTATTATTGTAGTGATTCCAAACTAGTGGAATGGTTATTTAAATTAAATTACAAAATATTTTTAGCAGAAGAGTAGTTAATTTTTTTTCTCCAACATTTGCACTTGCAGAAAGTTAAGCTGCAACATTTGAATTTTTAAATATTGTCCTTCTTTTCAGTGTTTGTTTGTTGTTTTGTTTCATAGTTCCTATGGCAGTGTGTTCAAAGCTATTCATAAAGAAACGGGTCAAGTTGTTGCGATTAAACAAGTTCCTGTGGAATCTGACCTGCAGGAGATAATAAAGGAAATATCCATAATGCAGCAATGTGACAGGTAAATACATGCTTTGAAATTCATCTTCAGTATATGAAGAAAAGTATGTTGTGATCTGACATTTAATCACATGGAAGCCATGATGTTGCCTTAAATGTTTTTTAAAAGGCTGAATTTGCATGATCAAGTTACCTCCTATCAACTGAGTCGTGTTAACTGACCATTTGGGTAGTGTGAATGCAAGCAAAGGTGAGACTAATTTAGCTTGCAGTGACAGAGCATTGAGCTGAGTTAAATAACCTTGCACTTGCTGCCAGCAAAGAGCCAAGTGTTTGGGCAGTTATTGCTCAGTTGAAAACTCATAACCTGACTACACGGTAGGGCAGCGCTGCCTGTGTCCAAAGGAGGTGATGAATTATAAGCAAACATCAGTATGAACGTAGAAAACTGCTAAGAGGACAGATTTTATTTCCAAGGGCAAGCAGATGAGAGCCACTAACGCGTGGCTGCTCTTGCACGTGCTGTGTGCTGTCCTCTGCCCGGGTGGCAGAGGTGACCTTCCCAGAGCCCCTGTGCAGGTTACAGCATCACAGTAACTCCTGCCTGCAGCTCTGCAGGCTTGTGGCTCTCACGTCTCCTGTTCTTCACTTTGCATCTTTCCTATGGGAAGGGGTGTTACCCTGACCTGGCTAGTGAAGAGCTTGTCCTGTTTAAAGCTATTTTTTAATGGAAATGATTTGCTAGAAGCCAGCAAAAGAAAACTTTTCAATAATTTGCTCATGAAAAATCTTGCTGTGTTGTCTCAAACTGTTAGTAGGTTAATGCAAGACTTAAAATGAATTGTTTAGAGTTGTGAACAGCAGAGGGAGTGAATCCCTAGAGACTTGTATTTTCTGCACAGGTATTAAGGGATACAGTGCAGAATAACTTTATTTTTTGTTGGTCTGACATTTTCCTTTGGAAAATATTCACTGGAGATCAGCTTAGTTGCACTTTTTGCTATTTAAGTTTGTACCAACAAAATCAGGAAGATGGTTATTGTCGTTATGATATGCTGTATAAGCTGGTCTCCTTTTATGGCAGGCAGACAGCTGAGTGTGAAAGTGTTATGCTAGATTGTGCTGGATTCATCATACTTTTTTTTTTTTTTTTGGTTGTACAAACAAGGAGATGCATGTGGGAAGATTCCTGTTAATAAAACAGTAACTATTCTCCAGCATTTTTTTAACATTATATTTTAATTTTGATTGGAAACGCTTTATCAGAGACTGACATGGCTTCTGCTTGCCACAGCACTGAGCCTGTTGCAATCCTGTTTGGAAAGATAACCCAGGTGAAGGTTAATCGCTCCTTATTTTTGCAGGATTTATTTTCAGTTAGTCCAGCTCCCCAAAGGGGCTTGTGGACAGGTCAGATGGCCAGCAGTGCTAGGAGGAGATTCAGCAGGACTACAGGAGCCCTGTGCAAGTTCAGACCATTTTGGAACACTTGCAATTAGGGTTTCAATGTCGCTTTGACTCTGATTTTCTAAAATATGTTCTCTGAGGCTTTGCTTGTGCTTATTCAGAAATATCAGTGAATGGTGTTTGACTCTTTGCTGTCTTCTTTTTGCAGTCCTCACGTGGTGAAATATTACGGCAGCTATTTTAAGAACACAGACCTGTGGATAGTCATGGAATACTGCGGTGCTGGATCAGTGTCTGATATTATTCGATTACGAAATAAAACTGTACGTCCTCCTTCCTTTGAATGCTGTAAACACGAACATGGGTGTGCAGCAGCTTGCAGAAACAGAATAGTTTGTGCACTAGTTTCCAAGCATAACTCTCCCGAGTGTTCATTGTCTAACACTGACGTTGGCTGCAACATGAGATGCAGGTCATTTGTTCCCCTAAAAATGAAGAAGCCAGTTACCTTAACTAAATAACAGAATTTGATTAATTTAGTCAGTTGAGCTGATTTTGCATAAGATGGGCTGTTAGCTTACTGGGAAATGTAGTTGATTCTGAATAGCAAATTCTGCTCTGCCTTAACTTGACTGTTGCAGAGTAAGAATAGATAGCTGTGAAAGGGTTATGGCACATGAAACATGGTGTGCCTGTGTATGCAAGCTGGCTGCAGTCTAATTCTACTACATAACGCTGTAAGCTGTTAACTGAAAATATATCTAATTTTCCATTAGTCATTATGGCAACCTTTAGTGAAGGTAATTAAATAGCAATTAGTGAATCTCAGACACACAGACTATTACATGATAGCATTAGATCTCAGCAACTGATAGCTTGGCTGTAACTCTTCTTTTCTTTAGCTCACTGAAGATGAAATTGCTACAATAGTGCAATCAACACTCAAGGGACTAGAGTACCTGCATTTTATGAGGAAAATACACAGGGATATCAAAGCTGGAAATATATTGCTAAATACAGAAGGACATGCCAAGCTCGCAGATTTTGGAGTGGCAGGACAACTTACAGTGAGTAAAAACATCATTTTTGGTTGTGTACATTACAGTTCCTGTTTTGAACCTGCATCCAAGGTTCACCTTAAGGTTAACCTCATTATACTTCTAGTGCATAATTGAACAAACTTTGAACAGTTCCAACCAACTTGTCTTTAGCATTTTATATCAACGTAATAAGATGTTGTAACAGCAACAGATTAGAGCAGCAGGACTTCCTCTTTGAAAGCACCTACACCTGGACAATTGTTTGCAGTAGCATTTGCTGTTTTCTCCAGGATATTTGAAAGTTCTGTAAGCATTTTTCAAATACTCTTTGTAGCCCTCTTGCTGAATCTAATAATGTATGTAAGTAATGGAATGCTAGTAAGAGATAATTAGTAGCAATAGTTCATTAATGAATGCTTGTGTCTAGTACAGGAATAAATAGCTGTTGTGTGGCTCTTTATCCTGGTCCTTTTTTTTTTTTTTTTTTAGGATACAATGGCAAAACGGAACACAGTTATAGGGACCCCATTTTGGATGGCTCCAGAAGTGATCCAAGAAATTGGGTACAATTGTGTTGCAGACATCTGGTCTCTGGGAATCACTGCAATAGAAATGGCTGAAGGGAAACCACCATATGCCGATATCCATCCTATGAGGGTGAGAACTGTGGCCTTCTAAAAGGTGTTACTGGCTGGAAGTTATTTGTCGTTATCGCTGGCCAAATGATCATGTGATGCCATCTTGCTTTTAACTTAAAGAAAATGATTTCTCATCTGTCAATTCTTTGCATTGTGGATTAAATTAGGAAAAAAAAAGGATGTCCATAATGATCTTTTATCAAGACATAGCTGTATGTCACAATGTTGGACATGAGAAGACATGTTTTCATCAGTATATTTTCTAAAATGTTTTTTTTTAAAGTGATTCTATTATTTTATTTGCAGAAAAACCCAAATTCTAAGCCTTAAAAATAGCAAGTTCGTTCCTCCCGGGACATATAATGACTTAGAAGCTTGAGCACCTAGTAGGAAGGGTCTGATTTTTTTGCTACTTGATCCTTCTGAGTGAATTTATATTAAAAACAAGCTCTTAAGAAGCACCTGTCTCAAAATGTGTGTCATTGTTTAGCACTCATATATATTTCTGCATGCTTATCTTGTATTCTGAGGAGGCTTTAAACCCTATTTGGAAAACTGAGATGTTCTTCTGTTCTCAGGCAATTTTCATGATTCCCACCAATCCGCCTCCGACGTTTCGGAAACCAGAGCTCTGGTCAGACAATTTCACAGACTTTGTCAAACAGTGTCTTGTTAAGAGCCCTGAGCAACGTGCCACTGCCACGCAGCTTCTGCAGGTCAGCCTTTCGTTATTATATATTTATTTTTTTACCAAATTTAAAAACCTCGCACTCAACTTCAGCTTTTCAGTTCTTCCCTGTGAACAAGGCAGCACTCCAGCTTCCTATGTCTGTTTTCTGGGGATTGTTTCTTTGCATGTTAAAATTCTTATCAGCACTTTGTGCTAATGTTTTATGCTGTTTTTGAGTTGCCATAGCACATCTCGTAGGGACTATGGGGTTCCCTTCTCCCAGCTGTCCCTCCTTTGGAAGTTTCCGCTCCTGCAGTTCTTAAAGCAGTTGCAAGTTACTCCTTGATGTAGTAATGAAAATATTGTTGTCTATAGCAAGGGAAGGCATTTCTGAGTAGAGTGGAAGGCAGAAGTGGGAACCACCATATCAGTCCCAACATAAGCTGTTCCAGCTTGAGCCACAGCTCATAGGTTAGCAAGGAGCATCTTTGGTGTTATTGTTATACCACAAACGTCTCCGTTTGCCCGTGAGCTTTACATGTAGTAGTATCATCCACAGAAATTTAAAAGCAGAATTTTGTCAAAGAGCAGAGGACAACCTGCATTTTTCTCAGATTAGTATTATTTTTAAAAAACCGTGGCTTTTTATTCTTTTTTTTTTTTTTTTAATTCGCTTTCCTGTGTTGTCTTTGTATTTTTGTGACCCGTGAGGGGAGCATTTGAGTTTGTGTTGTGCTCTTAAGAGACTGTCTCCTAAAGCACAAACAAAGGGTCAGGCAAGTGAAAGTGTTGATTAGAGGAGTGCAAAATTGGTGATAACCCGTGTAACTGGTTTTATGCAGCTGGGCTGTTAAGTAAAGAAAGTCTGTGGGAGGGGAGTAAACCCCGGGTGTCACTGCAGTAAAGCCTTTGGAGTATGATCTTGTTGAGGGAGGGGGTTATCCCCGATGCTGTAGGAAAGGGTTGAATTGCCATTTTTAAAATTTGGTATTTGGTGTTGTGTATTTTGATTGGTGGTAGGCCATAGCAGCAATGTTTTATTGTTACATCTTGATTCAGATGCAGTGTTGATTTGTTTTTAATATACTTCACAGCACCCATTTGTTAAAAGTGCCAAAGGGGTGTCAATCCTGCGAGATTTGATTAACGAAGCCATGGACATCAAGCTGAAGCGTCAGGAAGCACAACAGCGTGAACTAGATCAAGATGATGAAGAAAACTCGGTGAGGATTTATGAAAAAAATGCAAAAGTGCCACCGAAAGCCTTGTGTGTATACACAGATATCTATACAAGGGGAATGTCTTTCGCATACCATTCTAAAACAGACTTCACCTGTTGCACAAAGTGCCAACTCCTGCTACGTTCATATGACTTGGCTTATTTTTTGTTTTGTTTTTTCATTGTTCTTTGCAATAATTGCCCATGGATTTGACTTCTCTTGAGTTTTCTACTTTATGGTTGCTTAACCCAATGCTTAATCCCTGCTTCATCTTTATATTCAGGTGAGGCAGCATGAATGGCTTACTAGCTTATTAGTTCACAGTATAGCTAAAGACCTGTGACTGAAGGGAACTGCATAATTATGTGTGAAAATGGCTGTTAACTCATTTTCCCAACTGCGTTATGTTCTTCATACAGTAGTGAGTTGTTTTTTTTCTTAATTGAGGATTCAGGTCTTAGACTGCTCTCTTAGTACAAAATAATTTCTGCATTACACTGAGTATGATAAATTGTTTTGCTGTTGTTGTGCTTTAGAATTCCCCTTATAGAAACTTTCTACTACACAGGAGCAAGCAACAGAAACTGGAGGTGAGGGCATGTGCAGTGTTCAGGGGATTGCTGTGAATTTGAGTTCTGGGCTCTATGTTTGAGCATGTGGACATGGAAAGCATGCTGAAAGCTGTCTTGATTTGAGCCTCTGTCCGTTTCGACCTGAATAAATGAAATGGGCACTAAAAAGCATTGTATGGCACTGTCCTTTTCAGATTGTTAGACCTGAATAGCATGTTCCACAGTGAAAACTAGAGCTGTGCTGAATACATTGTTCATCCAACTTTCCAGTTTATGACCACCGATTTATTCAGTGTGGAAGTAATTGTGTTGGTCGTGTTGCCATGATGTTGATGCTGATGGATTATTCCTCACTTGTGTCCTTCATTTCTGGCTGACTGAGAGCTGGTGTCACTGTAGTGGAGTTGAGTAGTCTCCATTAGTTTGTGTGCTTTCCTGAAACTTCTTTACTCCATATCTGCTAGCAGAAAAATACGAGCACTTTCCAACTGCGGTGACATTTCTGCTATCATTCTTTCTTGAATGATGTGCAGTTTAAAAAATAAATATGTATTATTTTTCTCGCCTACCCATCTCCACATAAAATATACATTTTCTCCATTAATTTCTCCATTAACATCCTGTGTAGTTTTTCTTCCTGCTACACGTTTTAAGGTTTAAGAGGTTGGTGAGTTACATAGACGTCCTAGGCAGAACAAAGAAAATGCATGGAACGTCCGAGTGTTGAAGGATGGGCTTCCTCCTGCTCATGTCAGGTGGAGCGTTGTAGTTGGATGTGGCAGACCTGGGTTTTCCCTTTAGTACTAATTCCAATGAATAAGCCCATGGTCACACACTGATTAAGGAACTGGGGACTTTCTCCTTGCAACAAAGCTAGATCTGTTAATATTTAGCTCTTAGATGAGATGCATAGAAACTCATTTTACTAAATTCAGGAACTGGTCTAAATTTAGGAAGTGATCGTTGTTGTGATTAGGCACCAGGTGCATATTTTCAAGAAACTAAATAGATTGTGGAAATTTTGGCCATGCTCTTTTTGAAACCTTACTCAGGATAGATACTCCCTGGGGAAAGTGTCTCCGGAGAACCCTTCCTACCCGCTTGTGTTCATCCGGACTGTTAATCCCTTGAGCCTTGCCACCATTAACTCAAAACTTCCATTTGATTCCTGAGTATTAATATTATAGGAAGGTAAGAAAGAAACAGTTTTGATCTGAAAAAAAGTTTCATTTATTTAAATTCTCTTTAAGGATAAGCAAATTCAATTTGTTTTTGCTTCATTACTTCTGAAGTTTATAGCAAGTAAGACTACATAAATCTTAAAGGCAGACTTCAAAAACGAGGCTGATATTTTTTTCTGTCATGCACCTGTGCAGTCCATACTCGGAACTTTTGCTGCCTAACGACTTTCTCTAATGACTCTTCAGTGAATGATATCATTTTTAGGTCTACTATTGTAACTAGCAGTCTGAATAGAAATGCTAATGACTGAATGAATACTGTAATCTGCTCTTAGGGACAAGTTACCAGATCAGGAATGAGATCTCAGTTGTGTTGAGAAGCTTCTGGTGACTTTTATGCCTGTGTCCTTTTCATGCTGTCAAAAAAATGTGAAGACCTTCCCTTATCTCCTTGGAGATGACAGGGAGAGTAACTGTGTGCATAAAGCAAAGCGTTCCATCTTGTTGACTTCCATGTATATTTGTAAAACCATTTGAATTTGTAAGACTTGTTGGTATCCTTGGGTACAATCACTCTTCTTAGGACTTCCACCATCAGTAAAAATGTATCCATGGCTTCTTTGTACAGGAAGAAGATGAGACTGATTCAGGCACCATGGTGAGAGCAAGCGGTGATGCAACCAGCACCATACGAGCTGTCAGTACGTTGGGTGGCGGGGCCAACACCATGATAGAGCACGACGGCACCCTGGAATCCCAGCTGGGTACCATGGTGATAAACACGGAAGAGGAGGAGGAAGAGGGCACCATGAAAAGTAAGAAAACATCTTGAACAAAATCCCTTGGGGGGCTAACATCACTAACAGGTGTGTTGTAGTACATTGGAGGGAAAGCAATGCTAAGTATATGCTAAAAGGTGTCGAGCAAAAGCATTCAGTTAAAGGGAGACGGATACGTAAAGCTAAAGATGTCTAATTAGTAATGAACTGCATGCTGAAAATTCTTAGTCATCACATTCTTCAGGGCAGCCTGAATTTTACTGCAGCTATAGCCTAGCTCATTCTGATAATGTGTTGCTCTATCCTATGACCTAATTCACAACCAGCTTTGATAATTTTGGTAGCTTATTGTGGTGTTTTTTTGTTGTAGAGAGTGAAAACTTTCAGGCAAGTATCCCTTAGCAGTAGAGAGGAGGTGCCTTTTTTTGGTACAATTCTTACTTAAGCCCTTTTTGTTGTTGTTTTTTATTTTGTTTTGGTTTTGTGCATTACAATTCTGAGATATTCCAGTAGAAATCTGTGTTGTCCTAAAATAGAAAAGTTTACTAAAAAGAAAAGTTTACGGTCTCAGTAAGTTTTACAACTATGTATGTTCTTTTGATCCCTGCTGGTCCCTGGAACCTCTCACAGTTTGACTTGGAAAACAGTTTAAAATGTTTCCTTGGTTAAAGAGAGGGCAAGAAGAGCCTTACTTGGAAAATCATGACTAGAGGGAAAAAAAAAAAAAAAGGATTCCTAGAGAAATCCATTCCTGCAGAGTTGAGGATCTCAGCGGTGTTGAGGCAGAGGTGGATGTGGACACCTCACTGACCATCATGGCTGTTTGCTGGAGTGTGAAGGAAAATGCTGAGTGAGGCTTGGCAGTGCAAAACCAAGACCCTAATAGGCAAGACTTGTTCTTTCAGCTTTATGCACTTCCAGAGCCTCCCTTGGTCATCTGATTTTAGAGCTCTGGCTCTTATGGGAGAGGAAAAACGTCCGGTGGAGAGTTTGGAAATACTCTTTTCATGGGAAATATCCTCCTGTGTTGAAAGCTCTTCCCATGTGGGAGCCCTCTAGAGTTAGTGGAAAAATATTGCCCGAGTAACAGAAGGTGGGGAGTGTGAAATTTTACTAGTTCCACTTGAAAGAATTTTGCAAACCTTGGCAAACACTTATTCTGCATGTTTGAAAAGTGAAGGCAACGGCCCCTGTAGCAGAGTGTGGCAAGAAAGGCAATGCAGTAATCCTGTTGGATTTACACTTCAACATTGCCCTTTTTGTGGAACAAGGGAACTCCAGCAAGGAGAGAAATGGGAAAATCAGGTATGTGTGGACATTTATGGTAACTCAGAGGTCACCCCGAAAGAGTGGGGCGTGTTAATAACCTTGACTAAATCAAATGAAGTTGCTGTTTCATTATGAAGAACAAGTGTCGTTAGTTTTTCATTACAGATGGGTAGTGCTCCGTTTCCTAACAGGTTTTATGGTCTCTTGTGCTGCTCCTGCACTGGCTACCAAAGGTGCAAAAGTAACTTGCATCTTCAGTTTATCTTCCTGTGTTTAAAAGGTATTTACCTTCTCCCTGTCTCCAAGGCCACTGTTCTCGTAACTCAGATGCATTTCATGCTCTCCTCAAAACTCTGCCCACCGCAGGTTTTTAGGATACTGTGAGTCTGCCCTTTGCAAGGATGTGCACAATTTGTTTTGAGTAGCACTGGTTGTGAGTATTGCCATTTTTTAATTATATTATAGCATTTCACCTCAAGAGGGAGCTCCACAACAAGCTCTAAGAGATGCACATCTGTGTGGCTGGAGAGGGTTTCTTATTTAGAGAGCAAAACAGATCACGAAACCTCCAGAGTTCAGATTTCTTAACAACTTTGTGGTCTTCCCCTGCTGCTGTGTAGCGGTGGCCAAGGAGGGAAGTGCCTGAGCAGCCCTGCATCCAGGGGAGGCATCTTGAGATCCTGGTGCTACCCGTGTCCCACCCCGGGACCACTTTGTGTTGACAAGTTCAGCACAGAATTAGCAAGACCTAGCGAAGCCCAAATGCACTCGGTACTTTCTGTGCTGCAAACTGTGCTGCATTTTAACTTGTAACTTGATTCCAAGAAGCTTGTTGTTAATGAAAATGGCTCGGTGAGATTAAAATTTAACTTTTTTTTTTGACACCTCATTCCCCCTTTTTAGCCAGTAGCACAATCCTGCAGTCCTTGCTTTTGCACACAGAGGTTCTGCAGTTGCTTCTTGAGGGAATGACCATGTGTTGCCTTCTGGCACCTTGCAAATACCCTTCCTAGGAGCTGCTTGTGATTCTGTTTCTTGGCTTATTTGCATATTCATATTATCCTAACATTAAGTTGTTTTAAGTGTAAAGCTCATAAACCTGCTGCAGAACCCACCGAAACAAATAGTTTTTTATAATCTTAAGTATAAAGATGATAAAGCTATTTAGAAACCACCACATTTGAGGAAGCTTCATAGATTCATATTTTCGAAGTCTGCAGTTCACTTGGCAATTTGTGTTATGACTCACAACAAAACCTGTTTTAAGTCAATAAAGAAGCTCTCATTTTTCTTGCGTTGCGTTACTAGAAGAATTTAGCTTTCTGGGGCTATCGAACTGCAAGCTTTTAGCTGATGATCTAGCCCTTCCTCCTGATGAAAAAGAAAAAAGTCTCCACCAGTGTATATGGGACACTGAAATGTGGTGTTTTAGACAGGGCTGTCATATATCTTTACTCAACGACTTTTCTCAGTAGCCCTGAAAGTTTATATTCCATCTGTAATGGAATATAGGACTTCCTAAAGGTGACTTGCATAAATCAACTCATGACTTTTCAGTCTCGGAATACAAGTTTTCTTTAATTCCAATATTTTACATTTTAGGGGAAGTTTTGTTAATCTTGCAGTCAGTCGAGCTGTTTGCTTAAATTTTCATTTGCTTGTGTGTTTTTTGGTTTTACCTGGACCCCCAATATAAATATGCAGGCCGCATTTAAAACTGCCCCCCGTTATGCGTTTTGAAAGCACTCGAGTGACTGAAACTACAGATACTAAGTTGCACAATGATTCACTTTACTTATAAATCAATCATTAACTGACAAGATGTGGATTTAAGTTTAGCAGTTCCAGAAAAACTTTAGAAGTAGCTGGAGGACTAGAGATGAACAGTTATTTGTAATAACCAACATTTTCATTGTGCTTGGGAGCTGGAGTAATGTTCAGACTATGAATATGTCTGAATTCCTGCTTTTTTTCTTGTAATTATTCTATATTGGTAGACCCTGTAGCCTTTTGGTCTTAATCTGCTTTCTCAACTTTTATTACTCACTCTAAGGATTTAGGTAATGGAAACTTGATATGAGTTTGTCTCAGACTTAGAGAATGGAACATAATTTTATAGCAGATAAATGTATTGCTTTTCTTGGACTGAAATGTGATCAGATCCAAGTAAAATAGGATCTACTCTTTCTAGTGCTTGAATCTGACTTATTTTCTGTGTTAAAGTGCTTCTTACTTGTTTAGGCACCAAATGAAACAATAGTTGGGAATGTAGGACTGGGTTAATGCAAGTTGGGCCCTCCGTTTCTTGGTTTCCGATGAAGCAAGGATGTGAAAAAGAGAGAAAAATGAGTTTCTGTCCATGTGGCACATGCTCTTCAGCAGAATATCCAGTGCAGAGGAAGACCAGATGCTGAAGTGATGTTGTCACCTCTACCTTGGTGATGCAGTGTGCAGGTGGATATGCTTAATAGTCTGTAAATTATTAAAATGAGATTTTCTGACAGTTTTGGGGTGGTTTTGGTGTTCTAGATTTTATCATGTCCAGGCTGGTAAAAGTTGTGTCCTTTTAAAAAGGTGTTTTCTTGTTCAAAATTGTTTGGATAACGCACAGCTACACATAAAATGCTATAGAAAATAGCTGTACATTTTGTCAACATTTGTCACATGTTCATCACAAATGCTGGCTGTGTCTTTTCTGTCTTTCTTAGATGATAATTCTTGATAGCAGCCTCTACTACCCCACTACTTAGCCATGTTAATGTGCTGCACTGCAGCTTTGTGCTTAAAATAAATTGGTCAATTTGGGCATAATTAGATCATAAAACTGCAAGTGTTCAGCATTTAAATAACAATCTGGCTTTAGAAACCCCTGCATTGCTTGAATTCTTCTGCTACTGTGAGGAATATTACGTTGCCGCCCTTGAGGTGTTGAGAACATAAACATTTTCAGGCAGGTCTTCACTTTTATTAGGTGCATCTCTGTCCCCAAATACTGCAAATCCATGTGCACACAGACTGCGACCTACCAGTCTCTTCCAAGAATGAACTTGCTTCCTCCTGGATCCCAACAAACCATGGAGAAAGCTCTGCTTAGGAGCGGAAAGAATCCCTCTCTAAAATCTTAAATTTCTTAGTTTCTAAAACAGAGAAACAAATTCTTTTCCCAGTAGTTTTTCAAGCCTCGGGGGAAAAAAACCTACATTGCCATGTTGCCTTCAGGCCTCTCTGTTTGAAGGAGAAGGTGCTGGCAGATCCTTTCTTGGCTCTGTGCTGGTTTGGGAGCCTCAGCTGTTGCCCACAGGGTGCTGGACCTGCTGGTTGTGCCCTGTCCATGAGGTTGTTTCTCATGGAGACAGATGAGAACCTGACCTAGGTGATGCAGGGGATGAAATGTCGTTCCCTTATTTCTTGATGCACCTTCGCATCTCCCTGCTTAGGTCACTTCGTGTAGTTGTTGAAGTAAATCAGTAAATAAAGCAAATGAGTTGAAAAACAGAGATCTGTTGCAAATTTGTGGTAGGGGAAGAAGAATTCTTTGTGCTTATCATCTTTTTCTGAGTTCTTGTATACAAGAAACACTTCCAAAGGGCAGGTTACCTGGTGCCTTTCATTACTGTGAGAGCTTTTTCTTCCTCAGGAAGGAATCCTCCATTTTATATCCACAGCTTTGGGTAAATGTTGGTGCCTTACATGACTCTGATGCTTTATATTTGTTACAAAAGATGAGATAAAATAGCCAGAATTGCTGCTGAATTTAGGAGCTCCCCCTGGATAGAAGGGTCTGTCAGTCAAGTTCTGCTTCAGTTTAATTTGAGGTGGGCCACGATCATGGGAAAACTTGTCCTCATAAGACTCAATGGGTATGAAATGTTGTGTAGGCTGCAATTAATGAGGGGAAATTTCAACTTATGCTGCCATGGGATGAATTCATTAATGGTAGAGCGCTTTTGCTCTGGTTGAATAAGTTGGCATTTCTCTTTTCTGCTGCATAAAATGCCTCAGTCCTGTTAATATTGTACAAATTACGTTGTCCAGCTGCTAAAGTTCATTTGTGATTCTCTTAAGAAGCAGCCTGAAGCAAAGAAAACTACAGTTCTGTCTGAAATTTTAATATTAATGAGGTGTTGCTTGCACATCATCATCAGACATGGCTCTGTGCGTCCAAAATCCCCAAGCAGCTTAAGCCGTAAAGTTATATAACTCAAACTAAAGCAGGCAGAGGGAAGCTTCCCAAGATTGTTCAAAATGTTTGCCATGAGGTCCTCCTGGTTGTTCCCAGCCACAACTCTGACTCCAGGTTGTTTTGAGAGAAGAGAGGAAAGCTCTACCCATGGCTTCAGGAACAGGTCTTTTAGTAACACTGTATTAACTGTCTTGAATAAAAAACACACAAAATGTGCTCCTGAGGTTATGAATATCTCTCATGACAAGCTTTGTGACTGCAGAATTCACCCTAGATGTGTGATAGCAATTGCTTTGAAAAGGAATGCGTAACAAAACAAAGGTTTTTCTGTTGCTGTCAAGACTGAGAAGAGAAGAATAATTTTGGAGAAAGCTGAAATTCTAGATTCTTTACTCAGCAATCTTATGCAGATAAACCGAAGGACATTGTAAATCCCACTTCCCCTTGGAGAGTTTCCTTTGAAGCTGGGGAGCTGCTGAAACCCTTCGCTTGTGAGAGCCAATTTGGCAGAATTAACAAAGGGATTGCTCTGCTGCCTGGGATTAGATTATACAGAGCTCTGGTTTCACTGACACTGCTGCAAAATCCAAGTCCACTGCTCGTTTACCTGCTGGTGCCTCTCTCTGCAGCGCTGCGTGGGAGCAGCCAAGTCCTGCTTTCCGGGCTCCTCGCGCCTCCTGTTCCGTTTCTCCCTTGGAATGGGCTGGCTGATGTGGTTGTCCAGTAAGACCAACCACTTCCATGCCCTCATTATCCAGACAGGTGACACGTTTGGAGGAAGGACATTCCGAAAAAGAAACTCTGTAAAATCCCACTGTTATTTTCACTTTGGTGCCCTCTTTAACACTTGTCCCTGCTGTAGCTTAGCACCAGAAGGGATTAATGATGCTGAGGCTGCTGGCAGGTGCCCGGTGTTGGCTCCCTGCAGTGTCCTGCCTGTATCTGGAAGGCTAGTGGGTGTCCAGGCTGTTTGGGGTGAGGACTGTCCCACCTGGCACGGTGCCTCATGCAGCTGGCCCTCAAGGAACACCGAAATCCTCAATTAACTTAGCCTGGTACTCCTATTAAAAAGCAGAGTATCGCAGGATAAGGGGGCGTTTATTGATAACATTTTATAACACTCTCCACCCTTGGACCTGCCTGCTTTTCCCAAAACTGTTGTTTTTTGTAGACTTTTCCAAACAAGAATTTGTACGAGGCAACGCTTCAGAGCTTTCTGCAAAGGGCCTCTGTTCTCCATCCTAAGATGGGCCCAGCGGAGGGGCAGCTGAATGGGCAGTTCTGCAGCCTGGACCGGCTCCAGCGAGCTGAGCTCTTCCATTTGTGTAATTAATACAGCTCTTAAACAGATGACTGCATATTTAAATGGTAGCCATTAATGGCTCCAGGGAGCTCTCGTGGCCCATCCCTATGGGCAGCTCTTCAGGTTCCGAAATAACCGCATGGAGAAGCCGTTCTTGTCCCCGCAGGGTGACCTTCTAATAAAAGGCTCTTCGCTTGCACAGTTGTGATCTCCCATTCTGTCAAAGATTCATATTCTAGTCAAATCCTCTAAACCCAGGGAATTGAATGCTTTTTTGGCACACACACACATTTAGTGCAGTGTCATCTTTCAGCAGCATCTGATGCTGCAAATAGCAATGGTCGGTCTTGGTCGTCAGCTGCCTGTTATCAAAATCGTGATGTAGCAGTGTGATCCTCGTGTTGAATTAATGGCAGATCATCTTTAGGAAGCTGACACTGCTGCAAGTGCCAGGATTAGCAAGGAGGGCTCCATTCCTGCTGGGATGATGCTACCTGAGCTGGTGTAAGGTCTGCAGGAGCGTTTTCATCAGTCTTGCTGCATAAACACCCGGAGGGAGATCACAACAGCAGTTAATATTTCAGTCACTCTGCAACGGTATTCTGGATAGTTCTTATTTTAGACTATTTTTTTTTCTCTTCCTTGTTTGTCAGTTGGTAAATCTGTCTTTTAATCAGTTTTTGAGAAATTATTGGGTGGGGATGTGACATTAGTTGTTGACCTGCAAAAATGTACTAAGATTGGTGACAGTTGACTTGGTCATTGCAGTGACTTGAGGGTGAGCAGTGTCTGACCCAGTGCATGAATCACAGGGCAGTTCAGGCTGGAAGGGGCCTCTGGAGGTCGCCGAGCCCAGTGCCCTGACCAAGGCAGGCCAAGTTTGGAGCTGGATCAGGTTCTTGAGGGCCTCGTGCAGTTGCTCTGGGCCCCTTTTCCATTGCAAAACCGTCCTTGTTGTGCAAACCTCATCCCTCCAAGCGTTCGGGCGGATGCGGCAGTTTGTGCTCGGCGCTGCCCTGCTCCGCTGGGCCCGCTGCTCCGGCCCCTCTCCGTCGGCAGCCGCGTCCCCTCCTGCCTCCTCCCCGTCCCCTCCTGCCCCGCCAAGGTCCGAGCGGCCTTTTCCAGCATCCGCTCCAGCTCCTCAGCCTCTTCTGGGGATGGGGCCAAAATCAGGCACCGTGTCCCAGCTGCAGCCTCCCAGTTATAAGCCCCAGTGCTTCATTTGCTTCCCTTCTGCCCTGTTTCCACTTCACTTTGTGGAAACACAAGGTGATTCAATAAAGCTGGTTTTTGCATGTGTCCCTTTTTTTGATCCTGCGAAGATGCAACAGGTTGTCTCGTCGATGTGGCTAGTTATAGTTACAAATAACTACAGTCACTGGTAGAATAGGAGATGTGGGGAGGCAGGGCGATTGCTATAAGGGATTTTCTGAGTTGGTCTCTGGTAGGAGTCTTAGTGTCTTAAAGAAAATGAGAAATCCAGTGTCACCTGAGTGAAACGCTTTTAAATGCTCCTGGGCAAACAGTTATTTTCAAATCATGCAGTGCAAGCTGTCTTCAGATGCGTGGATTTAGTTTTTCTTTTCTCCCTGAATTATTTGAGACCTAGGCTAGCTCGTGATAAGCAATGTGCAGGTTCATTTGTGGATATGAAATCACCTCTTTTTACAAAATTTGCCTCTTAAACGCTGTCATTGTTGAGCACAGCATTAATAACTTAGCTCCTTGGACTGCAACAGGATGCAAGTGATCTGTTTACTTTATTCTAAATAAACGTTTTATCACTTAGCAGTAATTGGATTGCTATTGTATTGCTGTAATTATTCCCAATAGCAAATCTGTTCTCCACTTCGCAGACGCGTTTCCTGACTGACCTTCATGCAGTTGTCTGAAGATGTCTTTCTTGATCTAATTCTGTGCAATGTTTTTTATTTATTTATTTTTAGGGAACTACTGCCAGAGGTAGAATAATTTGTCTTTGCTTCTGCTGTTGTCATGGTGCAACGTGTAAGCACTTCAGTTCATGCTGGAGCTTGTAGCTAGCCCTGGGAAGGCAGGATGATGCAGTGCCTTGTTCAAGATTGCTCTTGACATTTCAGACCGTCTAAACCACACTTCCCCCAGTATCACAAGTCGAGTATCCTGTCAAGATATCTTAGACTTGGCAAAAATTTGCTCTCCCTAACGTGTCTGTAGACGAATAATGTTTTTGAGTATCTTATAGCTGAGCTGAGATTTCAAACCCCGTCTGATGAGGGGAGAGAATCTGCCAATTCTGGAGCCCTGGGTTGGTGGTTTAATGCTTCAGAATATTATTTTATGTAAGAATATTATTGTTTAAGTCTTAATGGGTTTCCAGAGTAACTAATACTCTTCGAAGCTCTGCTGAACATCTGTAAGTTTTTGAGAGCTGCTTTGAGCTTTTGCCTGCTCTGACAGTTTAGATCTGCTTCAACCGTATGGAGCTTGACAGGGAACTTCTTGCCCTGGTCCAGAATTAGGTGCATATTTGGCTATTTGATGAATGCCTCTCTGTGTTGATACTAGAACAGCTCTCGTGTGAGATTTCCCTCCTGGTGAGTGCTGATATTCTCATGGAAACAGCCTTCCCCCAGCCACCTTCTGGGAATTAGCATTTCTGCATTTTAAACATAAAACATTTTCAACATTAAAGCATATGTTTTCAGCAGCACTGTATAAAGCTGTTTAGTTTTAGAAATGTGCATATTTTGTAACACATGCAACCCAAGTGGTAGGGAAGGAGCCCTCCTTTAGCAGTCGCTCGCAGCATTCAGGGCATGAAGCTTCGGTACCTGGCGCCTTCGATGCCCTGATTGCAGGCTCGGGCAAGGTCTCCAGGATTGCAATGATTTGTGTGGTGAACTTCAAGCTTCCCGTCCCCACTCTCCTCACTTTGCAGTCAGAAATAGTTTTATATGCAAAAAGCTGCTGCAAAATACTCCATTAGCGGTACTACGTGATTTAGTGTGCTAAAAAGATAAAGTTCCTGTTGGGCATGATGTAAGGCAGTATAATCAAAAGTGCATTTTTCAAGAATGACTCTTTTTTTTTTCTTTTTATGATATGTTTCCAGGGAGGGATGAAACAATGCAGCCAGCCAAACCATCATTCCTTGAATATTTTGAGCAGAAGGAGAAGGAGAATCAAATCAATAGCTTTGGGAAGAATGTGTCTGGCCAGACAAAAAATTCATCTGATTGGAAAGTACCACAGGATGGAGACTACGAATTTGTAAGTCTATACTTTGAAATTCAATCAATGTGACAATCTTTAAGAGTTTTCGTTGCAGCTGCCTTAAGATTATTTCTTATTTTGACAGACTAATGGAAACTTGAGGAGATTCTAACTGCTAATGCATTCTGATGGAGCATTTTGAAACCTCATTTTCTTTAGTTATTTCTGGGTTATCATAATTGGCTGTTATCTGTATACTTTTCTTACAGAAATCCTGAGGACGTTACAGAGAATCTTTTGTTGCTTTATTTCACTCTTACACATTTAAAATCAAAAACAAAATTCCAGATGGCAGTTAGAAAAAGCTGATCTTTAATGTGGATTGTTTAACAAAAACAGTGTTACAACCAGTGCGTTTTCTCATTTTTTTGGTTTTCTTTTTCCTAGAGCTTCAGCACCAGGGTTTATGTTACTATGTGAATACTGACCTTCATACCTTTTTCAAATCTTCGGTCCCCCTTTTTTTAGTTAAGGTTCCTCTGTTGAGAATTTTCAGAAAGCAAAAGAGAACACGGGTTCTGTGTGTGATTAATCAAAAAAAAAAACGATTTAAGTCTTTCTGTGGGCATGGAAGACCTCTCTCGAGGTCACAGTGCCAGAAGGTGCAGGCTCTGCTCGACGCTTGTTTCCTCTGCTGCTTTTTCGGTCGATGCCACTTCGGTGTGAGCAGTTCTCGCGTTCGCCGCCGCTTCGGTGCCTGTTCGTGTTCCCCCCGGTGCAGGTTGTCACGTTGCAGTCGCTGCTCGTCGAGGTCGACTCCTTCATGTAGCAGTGCAGAAAGCAAAACCCCTCTGCCAGTCACGACCCAGGGCTGCCGAGGAGAGCTGCTTTGCTCGGAGCTTGGAATGATAGCGGGAGCCTTTCACCCCCCTTGGACAGATTGTTATCGACTGCTACATAAATCTGGTAGCTTTGTTGCTGCATTTCAGGGTTTCCTATTTAGGCTGAGAAGGATAACTAGTAGAAAGGACCTGCTGCACATTGTCTCTTGGCTTCCTTTGCACTATGTTACATTTAGCCTGAGGACTTAAAGTCACTGCATAAATATGTGTTGCTAAAATAGCTGCATTATTCCAGTCCTAGTCAGATGCCCAGTTTATCTTGTTCATCCTGGATGCATGCAATAATTTAATGATACATAATTATTTTTCAATGTGTCATATTTCCAAGGAAAAAGAGGCTGCTTTGGCAGCTGTCTACCATCCTCTGTGGTCTGCAGAAGATGGGGAAATTTGCAGCAACTCTGTTTCTAATTGGTTCATATGGAGCTCAACTCACCCTTTTTCCCCCTAAATAGGATGTTTGCCCCTAGTGTACAGTGGGCTGGAGGTGCAGGCAGCACCCAGCAACACACGCAGTGCGGATGACAGAAGGAGAGATCCGTGCAGTTCTAGCAAACAGACCCTACAAGTATTTTTAGATTTGTGCAAAGCGACTGTTTGACACGCGTGTGACCTTGTTTACTGATTTCCATTAGTACTGAATATTGCCATGTGCATAGATTACCAGCGTGCTGGAAGCAATGAAAGCAAGCAATAATAGCTAGCAATAAATGGGGCTTTGGGTCACCTTCATGTAGTAATTTGTAGGAATTTCTCTTCCCAGTTGCATATACTTCTCTAGTTCAACCATGAACATGCTGGCCTGTCTTGCATGTAAATTCAGTAATAGAGCTGACTTATCACCTGTAATAGAGCTGACTTATTGCCTAATTACATTCTTTTTTTTGTAGCAAGGAAAAATACTAGAAAGCAACTTTAATGCATACGCAAGAATATTTGTGCAGCCCTTAACCAAGGGTTGGTTACAGTAACTTCATGCCATGTAATCAGTTTGAAGACTTAAAACTCTGCATTTTTTTCTGTTTTATTTTAAGGATGGTCCAAGTGGATTTGTTGGCTAGCCACAGGTAAAAGTCACGTTTATTAATGCTGAATAATTGAAAGTGTCAATTCAATAAACTGTGTGGAATACAGGAAAAAATAATAGATTCAGTAGTTGTTAAAACATGTCTGTATTGTAACCCGGTTCTGCACCATTCAGGTAGATAGATTTGAGCAGGGTTTGCCTGTAGAGTTTGCAGGATTGCAAGCAGAGATCAGGTCGGTTGGGTGTTAGGTAAATACTAGTTCTTCCTGAGCCTTTAGAAACCATGAAAATGTCTGGTTTGTGCTTTTGCAGACGAGCTGTTTATTGCTTCCCTTTTATTCTGTATTCCTCTGCCTCCAATATGACTGGCACCTGGAGTCTCCCATCTTCCAAAAAAAAAAAAAAAAAAAAAAAAAGGAGAGGTGGGAAATGGGAATATTATTATATTAAAAAATATTTTTGCTCTTTACCCCTGTGGCAAAGCCATTTGACCTTTTCTTGACTAAAATTATTCCTCCAAAGCAGGCAAATAAGCTATTAATATCTCAATGGCCATGTCATGTTAGGGTTTTTTTTTTTTTTTTTTCCCCTAGCTGTTCTAGGCAAGATATCAAGTCATCCCCATCCACTGCAGAAAACCCAAAGATCCTGCTATAAAAGGTGGTGAGCTCCATTCCTCTAAAACGCCACGTCCAGCTGTGCCCGGGTTGTGGATGGCACAAACTCAGTGCAATTTCAGCCTTCCAAGGCCAAGGAAGGAGTTGTTATTAACTGATAAGTCAGTGCCTGATGGTATTAACGTTTATCTCCGCATGTTTCAGCAAGGATCTCTAAAGATTTAAGCCCTGTTTGATTACAAGTCTTCTTTTTTTTTTTTTTTTTTTACAAGAACATTATGATTTATTTAACATGAAAAGAACACCAAATTATGCGCAATAATTCCTCTTAAAAGGAGGAATGTAACAAACTTTAATAAGAAAATGCTGCAGGGTTAGTACGCTAACGGGCAGGATGCATTGTATGTAGAATTTATAATTGCTGTAATCAGATCTCAAAATTTTTGTAGTTGAATTTAATTTTGCCAGGGAACATTAGTCACATAGTGTTACACAGACTTAAATTAATAATGCTAGAAGAATTGTTTAGGCAATGTTTTACATTTTTCATTTTATTTTTTCAGGAGTACTGAAATATACAGCAAAATTAATTTGGCAGTGCTTCCTGCTCTTTTAAACTTGAACAAAACCATTGTTTGTTGCTTTTTTTAAAAAGCCTTTTTAATTGCTGTGGTAGGGAGTAGTCTAGTATCATTTGTGGCTACACTTGGACTTTATTTTTCCCCCCTTTTCCTTCAGGCTCTGCTTGAAGGGCCTTCCGTGTGGCCAAACTTTGGATCATGGAGTCATGAATGTTGTGTATCGTATCACTAAGAATTTGATTATTAGCAGATTGCCAGGAGTTCATGCTTTATAATAATAGCCATTATAATACTGTAAGCTTTTCAGTTCCATTTCTCAAAGGTGGTTTCACTGGGGAAAATAGGCATCAATTTATGCTCTCCTGTCAGTCTTGAATTTTGATATCATGATATAACTTTTGGTGTTAATACCTGTATCGCTGAGCACAGATTTTGTGGTAGTTTTAATTCATATGATTTTTTTCATATCTTTCTTAACTCTAACCAAATAAAATATCCTAATGGATTTTTGTAGGTAGGTAGGCACTACAGCTCTTAAACCAGACTGAGTCCTGCTTGACATCAAATCATTCTGCAGACATTGCACACCAAGCAAGGACCAAGCTTTTTCTCCAAGACTGAGGTGGTGTTATACTGTTTGGAGGTGTAAGTTAGTCTGATAGCATATTCCTGCCCTTCTGCCAACCTTCCATGGCGTGTTAACGTGGCATTTTTTCCATTTGGCTACAGGATCTGTGTAACTTCCATTCCTCGGTGTGAGGGAGCCTGTCAGGAGTTTAATCAGTGCAGGGACTTTATGTTGCATTTAGCTGCTGTCGCTGCCTTTGCTTCGCGGGAAGGAGACCAGGTGATGGGTGGATTTTTGAGGGCCAGCGTTGCCGTCACCTGCTGAACCTCCGTGGAGAACTGCAGCCATCAGCACTCATTTTCCGCACTGGTAACCTGCGTCCTGCTGCTGCAGCTCTTCAGAAACAAGATTTATGTCTCTCCTCTTAAAGTATCCCTCTTCCTCTGGGAAGACCTTGATTTGCCAGCTGCTGCTAAGTCTTGGTTAATCAGAGCTTTCCTCTTCATGTAATGATTAGAAATTGATAGTTTTATGGCGTTTTTATCCTTTTTACTGCTTGACTTAAGAGGAGCAGCCTGACTCACTGAAGCAGAAAAGCTCCGCCGCAACATTTTTTCCCTTGCAAACATAAAAATGATAAACCTGCCATATATCCCCCTTGCAAAAATAAAAATGATAAACCTGTCATATATCCTTGAGGCTGTCCGGGTTTACCGAAGCAGCAGGTGTAGAGAAGACAGGACAAATCCCTCAGCTTCTCGTGGAAGGGCTGCGGGAGACAGATGTTGTGATGGCCTCTGCTCACGCATTCGCTGGGCTCAGGTCTTGTTGTTTCCATGCAGGGACTGCTCTTCTCTATAGTAGTTAATCTTTAGCTCCCTTTGAGAAGTGTCTTGTGCTATTGATGGAGTTTGCTTTGGACAGGAACATTGGTGTGATCTTCCCCAGGGGCTTCTTGGACGGCGTCCTGCTCGCTGCTGCTCTGAGCAGGAGGCTGCCGAGGCTGCCCGAGTGGTCAAGCTGGTACTAGAGAGGGTTGAACAGTAAAAGAAGTTTCACACTTCGGGTTTTAATCCGTTTAGATGACAAAGCAGTAATAAGGACAACACTGGGGAAACACACGTGTTGAATAATGTGCATTTCTTAAAAAAAAGATATTCAGATCCTCTGGAGTTCTTGAGTTCTCACTCTCCGAGCTGGGATCACAACTGCAGCCTCTTTTAAAAACCTTTGTAGGCGTGAGTGTTTGAATGGGGCCCTTTCTGTAAGGGGATAGTAGCAATTTTCTTAGGTTTAGAAGGCATCATGTCCATTTATATTTACCTGATAGAAACTATAATTGTGTGTGTGTGAATGCATGCATGCACATAAATACCTGCAAGCTGGTTCTAGCCCAGCTTTTACCAGCTATTGCTTAGATCTTTCTTTTCTACAAGTATGATGTAAAATAAAGCAAACCACCTTTTTACTTGAATGGCAAGGTAATTCTTTCTCCTAAAGTAGTACATGAAAAATACAATTTTCTAGTTATTGAGATATTTTATTGCACTGCTAAAATCTGTGTCAGGCCTTTTTTTTTTTTTTAACCTAACACTCTTATTTCTGTTCTTTTACTTAATAGTTTGAAACAGTAAGCTGGAAAGATGCTTTAAAAAAAAAAAAAAAAAAAAAAGAAAAGTTCCAGGATCTCTACAGTGGTGAGGGAAGCACATTAGTTTAGCAGTGCCTGCAGCATTCCAGGTGGAAAGGTGGCTGCTGGTTTGTTGTGGATGTGAATGCCTTTCCTTCCAGTTTGGAAGAATTGGCTACTGCTGCACAGGGAGAGCTCGAGGCGCTCGCAGGGAAGCGGCTGCCCCTCCGCAGCGCTGCGGTCGCAGCTGAAAACGGAGATCCCGGGGGGTGAGAAACCCTCGTGGCGCTGAGGTCTGCGGGGAGGGCGGGCTGTGTGCTGGGACCAGCTGTTTCTGTCATTGCAGGTGATTTATAAGGAGGAACTGCTAGAGGGTAAGTGATAGATTGCTTATCAATAACTGTAAACACGCTGTGCTTCACAATGACCCGCGTCTCCAACGCGTTGTACTCTGTCAGGGAAGGTGCCATTTGTCTTGCAAACAGTGTGACGTCTGCCCGTTCCTGGAACATTCTCTGTCTCTGGTTGCTCTGAATGCTGCTTTGGATAGCATTTATTAGCAATCTAATATTGATGCTCTATGGCTTCACTGCCTTTCGTCTGCCCTTCTAAAAGTTCAGTTGATTAAAAGCTCGGGAATATTTTCTACGTATTTGCAGATTTGAAGGCAGTAGCAGCCTAAATGAGAGGGGCTCTCACTTGGTGGGAGCTGCTCTCTGGGTCCTTCCTAGCAGCAGGAAAAAAGCATCCTGAGGGTAGATGGATAGAGCAGATGCTGGAAGGGAAGTTGCATTACACGGTAAGCTGCTGTTTATCAGTTTATCACTTCATGATGTTTCCTGCCTCTAATGTGATCCTCTGAGCTTCAGCTGCTTTGTACTTACGTCTCTCCCGAAGCAGTTTGATGAAGGTGCGAGATGCAGGCCCCTAAACTAATCTTGCTGTTCTGCCTTTTCCCCATGCAGACTACTCGAGTGAATAATCTGAGCCCTTTTACTAAAGCACCAGACAGTCTATGCACTTGGACAGGAGCAAAAAAAAAAATCCATATTAGATCTACAAATCTATATTTGCAGATCATTTAAATGTGGTTATACAAGAGTTCTACTGAGTTATTATGGAAGAGTTCAATATATCCTTTTTCTTCTCAGAAAGCAAGTTTTTCTTACTCTTCTGCAATGAATGGAGATTGGTTATTCTAAAAAGATCATCTGAATATCTGTAGATTTGTGTAGAATAGAAAGAAGGTTCCATTATATTTTTTTTCCCCAAGAATGCTTAGTTTTTTGAGACTAGACCAAACACTTTGGGTGAATCTGCAGGGATTTCTCTATCCAAAAGCTTTTCCTCTTCATCTATCATGTATTCCCCTTTGCCCCAGCGGTGGCTGGAATAAAAATTACCTCTCCGGCATTGATTTCTTCAAACAGGCTTACTCTGATCATAAAGCGAACTTATTTGATAGAGCATTCGTCAGTTTTAGAGACAAAGACAGATCTGGAGTGAGTGATAGATGTTCCTATCCGGGTGCTATATAACTTTGGCTGATTCCTATCTGAGAAACAAGCACGTTTTAGATATTTGCTCCTGCTGAATCCAAAATGATGGGAAGGTGTTATCAGTATCAATAACAGAGCGTTATTGAAAGGAGCAGGCTCGAGGAAAAATACCTATTTTCTGAAAACAGAAGGCAGTCTAGAAGAGGCCACTAGCAACTTCCAAAACTGCTACCAGACCCCAGTGGTATCTCTTGCTAATTGAAGAAGATGTTGCAGTAAAGCGTATTACCTAGACGTCATCTCCCCTGTGAAGCATGATTTATAAAAAGACAGGTTACTGTCATGTTTTATTCATTGCTTTTAAATGTCACCTGCCTTGATTCATAACACCGTCCCTCAAATGGGTTTCCTTTCTCTCCTCCAGCCATCTGCCAAGAGTTTATAAAGCACTGCTAATTGTTTGTGCTTCTCTTAAGTGTTATATTTTCATGTTTAGTATGTTCTTCCCAGCAAATACTTTTAACTAGTGGCATTTTTATTAAGGAAAAGTGGTTCATTTAGCCATCTTGTAGTCAAACATACAGACATGTTAAAAATAAGCCTTGGAACAGCTTGCTTATCATCTTCTATGGGTTGTGCAGTGATTTCGAATCTTTTGTAACGTTTGCGTGGGGAAGGCGCTTTTCGAACCTTCCCGCAAACCTCATCAAACTGGTGGCTGCTTCAAGCCACTGATCTGATTTACAGCAAGTTCCATGTGTGTAAGTTTTATAAACCACTTTAAATTCCCATTTCAACTTGGAGCGTGTGGGGGGAAGAAACATATTTGGATTTAAAATTTATCCAAAAAACTTAGAACAAGATAATTCCGTGACTTTGTTACAATATGTGCTGTGCAAGGGAATAGCTTCCTGTCCTTTTCCATTTGAAAACAGGGTCATTGTTCACCACCTGCTTTCACTTTGCTACGTACAGGAATTGCAAACACTGCTACAGCTTGCTGTCGAGTTCTCCTTTTTGCTGTATTTCTGTATATAGCAGGCCTTCTGTGACACCAGGCTTTTAAATGAAACTTGCAGGGAGTGGGAGGTAAAGCGAGTTGTTGTTTGTGTGGAATTGCTGAGGTCATAGTCCTTAATGGAAATAGGGGTAATGTAAGCTAAAAGCAGCATTATATAAAAGTATTTCGACTTGTAAATCCAACATTGTGGACTGTCTCTGAGTCCCCTTTCCTGCCTGCAGCATTTCGTTGGCTGGGACAAGGACTGCAAGTTTTGTGGCTGGATTCAGACGGGCTCTTTGATCGCTGGGTTTGTTTCACTGCTGCCCTGTGTTTAGGGTCACGCTGCAACGTGCCTCTCTGCCCTCGGGAGAGGGGATTTAGTAATTGAAGGTGTGAAGTTGGGAACATCTCTGAGCATGCTGAATTCCTTGGGGAACTTGTTTGAGTCGTGTTGTGCCTCGAGATGGGTGTTGCCGGGGCCGGCTGCGTCCTTGGCACCACGTCTCCCCTAAAAGAGGAGCAGTGCTGCTCCAGTGAGATCTATTTGAAGTGTTTCTAACGTCTTCTTGCAGCTCATCTGTCAGCACTGATGTTTGTAGGGAGAAATGTAGCTTAACAAGACAAGCTTGCCGAGGCTCCTTCTCTGTGTGCTGCAAAAGGAGCTCCTTTTGGGGACTCTGGGCATCAGAAGCCTCCTGAAGCCCCTCTGGGTTGCCTCTTGGAGCACTGCGTCTCTGGACCATAACAGAAAAGCCTCGGGATGAACGCTGGATTTACCCTTTGTGGGTATTTTCCAGTGGCCCTGGTGCAGTGCCTGAAACTCTGTGCCATGGAGGAGCATCTCCACGTGCACCACTGGAGCCGGTGGGGTTCCCTGTCCTGTTCTGCTGTAAAGCCTGCAGGAAAATCCAGGTGTTGCTCATTGGCAGTGGTGTTTGGTGTGTTTATTTACTGGCTCACTCCCCACTTGTCTCCCTGGAGGACCCAATTCCTTCTTGGTTTGTGCCCTGCCGTAGTGCATGTAAGTGAAAGGGGTCATTATAAATAGATGGCCAAATAATAGGAAGCATTTGGGGAAGCCTTGCATAGCCAGGCGTGCAGGATAGTATGGCACGATTTTGTGGGGACAATACCCAAAAAATGTTTGTCTCGAGGCTGGGCTCCTCATTTAACCACAGCGTGGTTCAACCACCCGCGTTTGTGCAGCTATTCATTTTTAAATGCCCTTGAAACGTGTATCCTCAGTCTTTCCTCACAAAATCTTGAAATCTCTCAATATTTCTGGCATTCAAGTTGCTGGATCTTGTTTTCATTCCCTTCATGAAGGGAGGGAGGCAGGACGGTGCCACTCTGGTGTTTTGTGCCCAGCCTCCCTTTTGGGCACAGGAGGTGGTGGAGTGATGTGGTCTCCCCAGGGAGAAAGAGGGGAGAAAAGAAAAGGCTTTTAAGCAGCTCTCCTAAAGTAGAAAATAAATTAAAAGACTGAGACTTAACCTTTCTTCAACAACTGCTTTAAATTTAATACTCTTAAGTGCTAAGACAGCTTTAAACAACTCAGCCTATTTATAATGGCTATATACTATGGATAATTTAGTCTTAAACCTTTGAGGATAAGGCTGAGACTGCTTGAGTCTTTGTTGTGCATTGCAGTTATAGGCGACTGAAGTCTTCGGATAGATTAATGATGCTAATATATTAACTTAATGTGCTGCTTTTTACTAAGACAGATTCATGAGTTCTGGAGAAGTGGAGAATTTCAACCTGGAGGTACACAGAGCTATTGGATTCGTTCTTGTGGCCTTCCCTCTTTTCCTGTTAACTTTTACTTGGCATTTGTGAACCTTTTTTTTTTTTTTTTCTCCTGGCTTCCAGTAACGGGGATCTCACTCCCTGGCATTAATATTGGCTTTATTCACTTACTGATTTTAGTGCTAATATTAACTGGTTACCACCTGAGTGAGGTTTATCTTTCACAGTAAGGAACACGGTGGGATTTGAGCAATAGTGCACTGAAGGAGCAACTTTTCCTTTAGGTGTTAAATGAGAGCTGCAGTTTTGTGTATGTGTAATCTTAATTTAGTGTGATTTCCTTAACTTCCCCTTCTTTTCCATGTTTCTTTTCTTTTTCTTTATTTTATTGCAAGGGAAACCCCTCACCACTGAGTGCTGCAGTAAGGGCTGCAAGTGGGGGCCACTCTGTGGACTCGAGCAGTGGCTCTTCTGTGTTAATAGTCACAAGAAGCATCCCTAGAGTTGAATCTTCTGGGATGAGGGATCCTCAGCAATTAAATTAATTGCTAATAAATAAGTGA
Organism: Tinamus guttatus; assembly: GCF_059628265.1. NCBI lineage: Eukaryota > Metazoa > Chordata > Aves > Tinamiformes > Tinamidae > Tinamus > Tinamus guttatus. The sequence goes on from NW_028288728.1 coordinate 1,759,653, forward strand.
ACAGCCCTCCTTGGGGTAAGGGGTAGAAGATGAAAGTGCGGGTCTGATGAGGAAGGAAATTCCATTACAGACCCAAGACCTTTCAGAATAAAGCTTTGTTCAACCTCTCATATCTAGTAAATTTTATTTGGTTTAGAGGAGTCGGCATTTTCTGACAGATCATTTTTCTTAAAAAAATAAAGAAACATGGCCAGCTGTGTACTTAGCAGCTGATTTGTACAGCTAGCAGGACCTTCAGAGCCCAGTCAAATGTTTTGTTTTAACATGTCCAGAGTTATTTTGGTGCTCTTACTTAAGAAAATTAAAGCATAACCACTTAAAAAAAAAAAAAAAAAAACTTCTTTGTGGATTTTTTTTTTCTTTAGTCCAATCTCTGGCAAGTAAATGCCAGAGAAGCCATCTTTTTTCAATTTTTATTTTTATTTTTGCTTGTCCAGACAGGCTGGCTTTTAGCATGGTTTGTAATTCAGTTATTTACAAAAGTAAAAAAAAAAAGCAGTGAAATATCTTGTCTTTGTGGTTACAGGATTAGTCAGCTGCTTTCTAAGCCCCTAAAGAATTTAAGGTTTGGACTTGAAGTTTAGCACTGCAAAACAAAACTCACACAATTTGTCATTTCCTTTGTTTAGTGCAGTGCTTGAGATGTTTTCGGAAATGAGGAGGTTATTCACACTGATATTTGATGCGAAAGCTAAAAATGGAAATTTAGTCTTGAAGCTCAGAAATTGAAGTGCATTGCTCTTTTAATAAAAACTTTGTTTTTTATGACCAGTTGTGTCGATGAGCAGTGTTTTGGATAGCTTCTCTTCCTTAATATAACTTCTGTACATTACTGAGGATGATAGCAGTATGCTGAGGTCATATGGTTGTGCTGGCAGGAGCACCAAAACTTTCTCAAGCCTTTTAGGGGTTATAATCAGGAATGACAAGTTGGTTTTTTGCCTCAGAGGCTGCCAAGGCTGCTGCTGCAGCCTGTGGTGTTCCCACAGCCGCGCGGCCCTCGCTGCTCCGTGGGTAACTCAACAGCCTCAGGGCTGCTTGGCCGCGTCGCAGGAGCCAGAGCGCTGCGTGTTCACTGTAATCCTCAGAAAAGTGGTTCAGTGTTTGCAATTTTCTGGTATCTCTCTACCAGCAGAGATCTCTCCTAGCTCCACAGTCCTTTAAGGAAATGAGGGGGGGTTGGAATCTCCAAGCTGCAAAAGGGAAGGATGAGAAAGCTAAGGAAAGATTCCTCATAGCAGCTGAACAAACTTTTTTTTTAAGCCTTCCTGCACCTGCCTCTTCAGTAGTTAGTTTTTATTGCTGTTATCAAAAACGGTCTTTAAGAAGGTCCTTGCTGAACCAGCAGGATCAAGGTTATAGATGCAAATATATCCTGAAATAAGAGGTAGTTAAATAATAAATGCTATTCCATGGCATCTATTGTGCTGTGGAATGCACCAGTCCTGAGCATGGAGTGGTACTTAACACCCCGTTTCCCTTCTAGTCCCTCCAGATCACCCCGAATTGGAAGATCTCAGGTATCAGTGTAGTGACAGCCAAGGAATGAGAGGTGACTGTAGTAGTAGCTTCCCAGGGAGGAAATCCCGGGTATTCCCAGCCTCCTTAGGAGAGCAAAGCAAGGCCGGGTGGCAGCCTCCCCAGAAGCGTGTCAGGCCATGCTGCTGTGGTGGCCTCAGCCAAGAGAAGCCAGATGCCAGGCTGGAAAGAGAGGCCTTGCAGGAGGCTTCCCTGCAGGCACAGGGAATATCCCAGGGTCCCACTTCACAGCGCGAACGGGCAGAGAGCAGGCAGAAAGGGGCGACCCTTTTGCCTTCCAATAATTCTGCAGGAGTGTAACAGATACACAGGCCGTGGGTCATACACCTCATTTTAATCCACCAGTGCTCCACAAAAATAACTGGAATCCTTACCATGCTGGTAAGTTCTTTCACTTTCAGTAGCCATAAAACTCTACAGATGACAAAAGTAAGGTAAAAATAGCCCAAACACATCATTTGGGAAGGCCTGGGTTTGTGCTGTGATTGCACTCAACTGTTTCAGCTGGTTGATGGGCCTTGACTGAAGTTCACTTCACCTCTAAAGCATGTTATGAGCTACTGAAATTTGAGCATTATTTGTGTTGTGGGAAGTCATCTGCTGCCCGAATAAGGTGGCCTGAAACCCTGTGCACAGATTTGTACAGATGACACCTCTCTGCGCTCCCCTTTCTTCAGGAAATTCTAGCTGCAGTACTTTGGACTTGTGCTGGGTGCGTTTTGCCAGCGCATTGCCTAAATAATTAAGATGCATTAAAAGCAGAAGCTTGTGCTGCTGAGACGTATTTTTCAAATCCTTTGAAAGATTAATATCTGTATTTTTAATCTTGCATGAAATCCCACAGTGTGTGCATTTCATCCACAGTGAGAAACTTCACTGACATGCTAATGCTTAAAGCAGGGCAGGAATCAAGATAATTAATGTTTGTTTAGGCACAGGGATTTGTTCTGATTTACTGTAGCATCTTTAAAGGCTTCTTGACAGGTTTATGAAGTTATGGGGACCTGAGAATCATGATGATGAGTGTGCAGTCGCTGTCTATAGATAAACCTACAGATTCTTGGGTTCTCGTGTCGCTTGCACTGGACAACTTGCAGTCGATAAATAGTTAATGCCTGCTCATATGTTACATCAAGGCCTCCTTGTGCTAGAAACATAAATGAGAACACAACACTTAAAATTAAGATCAGTGATTGAAAGTACACCAAGTGGTACTGAGCCAACATTTCAGCAAAAATGGTACCAAAAAGAAAAGGCATGCTATTGCAACACCGATTTATATCACCATTTCCAAGGCATAAATTGTGGAACACCGCTTAGCATGAGAAACCATCCCCTGCATTTAATTTTGGTCAGAGAAATTGGATGCTTTTTAGTAGTGCCCTGTTTTCCAGAAGTGTCTGATATGAGCACTTAATTGATAGCATATTTAAACAGTCTTGCACGTTACAGCAGCCTAATTCCAGAATAATCCGAATTGGAAGTTGTAAGACTAAACAAATCTTGAGATTTGACACCACTCCTTAGCTTGTGCTCTTCTCCAGCATCCATGCACACTTGCATGCTGCAGGCTGAATTGTGCTCCAAGGTGGTGGCTACAAATTGTCCCAGCAAGTACATGGTCATTGCATTCAAAAAATAAAACTCTATTTGAGAAGGCAATAGCGGAAATGTTGGGTGGATATGCATGGGTGATCTGTGTGATCCTGAAAAGGTAGTTTAAGTGAGGCTTTAATATTGTAAAAGGGAAGCATCTTGGTAGCCTTGTTGACAGCTCTCTGGAAGCAAGGTCAAGTGGAACACAAGTTTAATTAGTCTCTTCCGTGAAAAGCCTCCTTTCCCAAAGGACATCTCAACACTTAATACACTATTTCAGTGGTGGTAGGATTAGCCTTTTTTTAACTGATCCTCTGGCACGCAACCGCATCTGGCATTGAATGATACCTTTGTGATCAATAGCCTCATGTGAGGGGCTCAGGTGCTCTTCCATACACTTCTAATCATGGTTGGTTGGGGTGTATGAAGTTGTTTGTTTTTGTTGTTTCCTTTCCTCCTCTAAGATAACTTGGTACTGAAGGTCTAAAGCTTGTTACAAAACCTATGAACATCAAACTGGTGGTCTTGGTGAGTGGATTTGCACGTCCATCTGCAGCACGATTTGCTTCATGCCACGAGGGACAGGGTGGGCTGAGCCCGGCTGAGTCCGTCAGGTACCTACTTGGAGCTGTGATTCTGGCTGTGCTGGTGGGGACCCTGACAGCAGTGGGGCCAAGACCCTCAGTTACAATTCTGAGCACTAGGCCAGATGCTTCTTCTCAGGTGAGCTCTGAAATGAGGGCTACCTCACATCCCAGGCAGTCATCTTCATGTCTTCTCCCTTCCTTGCTCCTTTTTCCTTCCCAATCTTCCTGCTAAATAATTTCACTATATTCCAGTACAAGCAGCTCTTAAGCGGCTCGATGTTGTCAGGGTGGCTGTTATTCTTGCTTACCTCTTGTCTAATTTGGGGGGTATTCAGCTTTTGATTACTTAGTCTTGATTTCCAGCTCCTCTGAAAATTGGAACCTTGCTGATATTTAACTATTTTGGCACCCAAAAGCAGGAGTAAACAAAATCATTAGATTCTCCACGTTTTCATCAGAGGAGCTAATTCCATGTCCCTTACGTGTGTGCATGGGCTTGCACTGTGTTTTTTTTCCTGTTTCTGTTTCTATAAAATGTGTTTTGACCTGAAAGTTCTAATTCTGAGGTCTGTTATTACAATGGTAATATTTTTCATTATCTCTAGTAGCAAATTCTTGTTTAGCATTTAATGTTTGGCATAGCTTGGATAACTTTGGTTGGATAAAAACTGTCCTAAAACCACATCTACATTTCTCATGTCTAAATACACACAAACAACTAATGAGTTATGCTCTCTGCTAATTCAATCCATGATGTTCCAGGTTCCTCTGGGTGCATCGACCGGTGGCCGGCAGTCAAGAATTGTTAAATTTAACAGTGAAACTAGGCAGAAGAGGAAAATATAGCAATAAAGTGTCTTCAGAACAGACGATGAATTTGTTTTCTCTTTGATTTCCATCTAGCTCATATTTTTTCCACTAACAATTTATTTCCCTGTGTAGTGTGGGAAGCTGCAATTTTATTACTTCTGTATTTTAGACTTCAGATTCCTACCGCCCCTTATGAAGTGCTAATTGCTAAAGCCAGTTTTTCTAAAGACTATTTAAAACTCTAAAGTTTGACATGAAGTTTGTTGATCAGTAAATGCCATATGAAGTATTTGGGCAAAAGGCAGACTGATCAGTTCCACTGGGTGTTGCTGTTGGTGGTAAACTAGGAGGATATTCAGGAATGCTCTGGGTGTGTGGAAAACAAGTGGTCAGTCTGCTAGAAATTAAGATAGTGCTCGAGGATTAAGGAAGGACGGAAAAGAGCGTTCTACCTCTTTAGGAATCCATGACGGTTCTCTTAGAAGTGCTCTAGATTTTAACAAAAATAAGGTTGGAAGAATGTATTTTTTCACCTGCTCTAGGAAGTGTTTTGTGCCCCTCGTGCAGCTGGCCTGACCTCAGCTGGAAGCTGCAGTGAGTTACTGCTCTGTGGGAACCATTTGCTGGGGAGAAAAGTGTGCAAGCTGCGGGGAAGCGGCTCGTTTCTGGATGATGATGATAATCCGTGTAGCAAAAGGGTTCTGTTAGCAGTGTGTTTTGGAGAGGAACAAATAGGAGCTGGAGTTACTGGGGTATTGCTGAAAGGCAAAGAGCCTCCTGCATTGATGGTGCGGATCGGTGGTGACCTTGGGCTGTTGGATGGCTGTTGAGCCAGGTCTCCAATGGATATGGGATAAATGGGATAAACGGTGTTGGCAGCAGCTCTCCTGTCCTGTGGAGATGAGAGCCACCTTCCTGCATCCCTCAGGAGACAGCAGGAGGCTTCCCCTCTAGACCAAGCTACACAGGTCTGGTTTGCTGATTTCCTTTGGTCACTGGGAAGGGGCTAAGGTGTTTGCCAAAGCTCTAGGCTTTGTGTATTACTATAGACCCTATGTGAAATATAAACCTGGCATTGTCTGAAATATGGTAGCAGTTATTGGATTGGTTTTAGCTGCAGTCAGAATTGCATAGGTATAAACTGCAGATCATGATGCCCTTGGATATCTAATCTGTGCCTAACTTGTCTGATGAGTGTCTTTATTCTCTTTTAGCTGCTTCGTTTCCCTTTTGTTCATTAGGATAGCACGTTCCAGGGACACTTTACCTGACTGGAAGAAATGCAAATGTTTTTAAAATATGTTCACATCGCTGATTTGAGAGGAAGGTAAAGCAGCAAAGTAGTTTACTGAGGCGGATGTTCTACATCAGAGTAGTTACTTGCAAGTCTGTCCAAGATGCTTTCAAAGGGGTGTCTTAGATACCCTGAGAGCCTTCTCCTCGGGGAAGGAAATCTTATATCAAATGATCTGTTCTCTATTTGTCCATCATTACTGTGTCTGCATGGAAAGGCTGTAGGTTGTTTCCTTCTGAAGGGCATAATTGTAGTATGTGATACAGTAAAGCAAGTCCATCTGCAGCTGGGCATTACTGCAGGGGGTTAAAAACTGTCTCAATATCTTGGGAGGAAAAATACCTATTAATTAAGCAGTTAAAATTTTGTTTTCTGCGCAGGTGACTTTGCTTCAACATTTTCACAGCTCTGCTGCCTTTCCTTGCTGATTGATCTATTTGTCCTATCTTAGATCAAACATTTTCGCTCAGTCTTTACATATGAAATGAAATTATTTCCTTTGAAAGGTTGTAAAGGCTCTTTGGTCACTGTGTCCAAAATAGATAACCGCATATAAGGACTCTTAAATTTCTTTCAACATAAAAATCGTTGCGAAGTGAGAAGGGGATGGGACTGAGCCCTACGGCTAAAACAAGCTCTAATTGCAGCTTCCCAGCTCCGAGACTTCGCCCTCAGTATCTGTCTGTCATGAGATGCTCTGTCCTTGTCCTTCTTATTTTGCTTCTGGCATTTCTCTAAGAGAATAATGTCAGGATCTCAGGAGTCTTACACTGCAGAGACTGATGTGCTGGAGTTTAAAACTTCATTTGCAGGAGAAGATCCGTCCATGGTAATGGCTTATAGCGAAGTGCCACCCAGCAAAGCAGAACGGAGAATGAGGGCTGTGTGTGCCCGGCTCCTCGGCGGGTGCCAGTGCTCAGCAGACCTGCCTAAAACATTGACAACCATCGTCTGTGCCAGGAAGGATTGTCTGAAAATTGTCTCCTATCTGCTCTGCCCTCCAGTCCCCTCATTCTGGGGGTTGTTCCCAGTGTCCCCAGCAGAGCAGGGCAGCGCTCGGGGACAGCTGGGGACCGTGGCAGCCCCAGGACCATCCGTGGCTTCTAGCAGCTGGCTTAAGCCACGAGCATTTTAGGTGTTTTAGATCCCTCCTAAAGCTCTCCGTGCTCCAGCGCTGCGTGTTGTGTGGAGAGCTGCCAGCCATTTAAAGATTTCATCTGATACAACCATTTAATAAAATTGCTCAGTGCTTGAATTAATATTTTCCTCCGTTTTTTGCATTTTGATTTGACTGCTCTGTTCCCTTGACTCTGAGGAAGTGCAATGTTGAGTAATTACCTGCTCCATAATAAATTAGTGTGAAAAGGCAACGAGTGCCATGCATCTGCTTAAACTGCTGTCTGGTAAAGTTGCATTAATGCGTATAAATAATGTATATTTTTGCGGAGGAAGTGCTTTGTCTTTCTAACGAACGCCTGGCTGATTGGAGAGGCAGAAAGACCTATACCCTTGCTAAGAAGGTTTTGTTTCGCTTATGCCTAGATTATTGGAGTAGATTGATGATCCTGTAGTTGTGAGTAGGAAATACCTCATTTTGCAGAGTTACGCTAAAGGATTTTGAAAGACCTTGTGCTGAATCAGCCAACAGATGACTTTGTGGTTTGGCAGCTGATCCCTCTGCCACCTCAGGAAGAAAGATCAGCATTTTCTTTAATATTTTTGAATGTTTTAAGGACTGATGCAAACCATACAGTTGCCATTAGGCAGCCAGCTATTCAATTATTCCCTTGTAATAGGAAGCAAGCATTTCGCTGTATGTTTTGGTTGGAAAACGGCTCAAGGAATAACAGTGATTGCTGACTAATTAGCAATTAAACCAAGGCGGAAGTGATACTGGCACTTAAATGCACTCAAGTCATTCAATTCAGACATTTATTAAAGCTCTAAAAAGGACCGTTCCTTTGTACACACAGGCCCCAAATTATTTTGCCTGTCCTTACTTCCCACGCAGGTGGCTGCTGAAAGCAGGTGGTGCAACCAGTCGCTCCCATTTTTGCTTGAGGAATCTGTAAAACAGCATTTCCAGGGTGTTTGGTGGGAGTCTCCTGGCCAGGAGAGGAAATGGGCTGGTGCTGAGGTGAATAGTTGAGGCCCTTGCAGCTCCCTTATGCTTTAGCCTTATCCTAGAGTCTTGCCTATGGGTTGTAATATTTCATAAAGGGCATGACTGTGGATAATCCAGAGTGTCCCAGGGCAAAAGTGCCTCATTAACAGGGTAAAGCTCCTCTCTGCCCGGCCTCACCAGGCCGGCGAGCTCCGGAGACCCAGTTAAACAGGGCAGGCGGAGAGGGAATTCCAGGCTGGAGAATAAATACTTTTTTTTAATTATTATTATTTTATGGAGCTCTTGTCAGTGGTTATTTTCTTTTTTGCTTGTTATTTCCTTTTGTCCCCTTTTGTCAAGCAGAAGGAGATTTAGTTGTAAGAAAGAGGAGGGGAAGGGAGCTTTGTTTCTGTGCCACTGCAGTCTGGTCTTTCTTTCCTAAACCTGCAAGGTGAAATGTGAGAGCAACACCTGGGCTCCGTGGGGGAAAGGCTCGCTGCTTGTTGCACCCTGTCCTTCTGGCTAAGCAGAGCGTGGACTGTAAAACTAGCCACAGCATCCAGGAGCCAGTAATTCCTGAGTCCCATCCAGAGAAGAGTCCAGCAGCCGGGAGCAGAGCTGACCCTCCTTTTCCTACTGAAAAATGTGACTTTCAGCTTCCTCCACTCTCATCCCCGTGAATTCGGGGATGCTTTCTGTGCTGATGCCAATATCTGTTCTTCTTTCATCTCCCTGCTAGCTGAAGACCTGGAGTGTAGATGAACTTCAGAGGAGGCTCACAGCCCTGGACCCCATGATGGAGCAGGAGATTGAGGAAATCCGCCAGAAGTATCAGTCGAAGCGGCAGCCGATCCTCGATGCCATCGAAGCCAAGAAGCGGCGGCAGCAGAACTTCTGAGAGCCGCCGGCAGCACCTTCTTCCCTCCCTAAACAATCAGCTCCTCGCTTTTGTGACTACTAAACAGATTGATTTCTATTGAAATATGTTAGCAAAATAGAGGGCAATACTTCTGCTCATTTATTTTTCCATAGCACCTTTGTGAACTCAGGAATGCCATAGAGTGGAAAGTCCTGACGGAGTATTTTATGTTAGACAAATATTTAAAACATTGTTTTGAAGGAGTTGTTTTTTTACTGTTTTTAGGTGGATTGTTTTTAAAACAGAGGAACAGCAAGGAATAGACTGGTGAAAGTTGGCTCGCTGTCTTTTCAACAGAACTTTCAGTAGTCCATTCCCTTTTATTTTAAGTTAATATGAACTGTGGTATTTAATGGTTTCATCTCTTGTGGTTTTTTATATTTTTTGAGAATGCACTCAAATTCAAGATTCAATTTCAAGCTGTTAACTCTATCTTTCTACTGTTAAGGTACTGATAAGTTTTAGGTCACTGAAGAAAGTAGGTGAGAACATGTGCAAACTGTTCCTGCCTTTGAAAGAAACGTAAATCTTTTGTTTTTTCGTTAAAGCCTGTAATAAGCCCCATGCCTTACACCATGCGCTTTAAGCAAGTGTGGTTTCTTCCAGACCTCAGTTTTGTCCTCTTTTTTGTGTGTATAGTTTATAAATTAATACTAGCACATAAACTATGTTGTGCCTCCATCAGAAATTCTATTCTGTGATTTAAAATTCACATTTACTTAAAACCAAAAGCCAATGGGTGATCTTATCTAGTACAAAGCAGATTCCTTGCCCTCTGTCTCTTTGGAAATGGCCTTCAGTGAGACCCTACTGACAGTGGAGTATGGAATAAGTACTGCAGTATTACAAGGGGTGGAAGTTCTGTGACCCTCTCTCAGGAATTAGGTACTTCTGCTCTGTGTACCAGAGGACTTGAACAGAAAATCTCCACATTTAGTGAAATCGTTTGTAGACTTCATCATTTCAAATTTACATCATTAGGTGCTTGAATACAAATATAGTTTCTCAATCTGTTACATTTCAACAAGGTTTAGCACATCAGAAAAGTTAAAATGAAGGTCATTTCTGAGGTCAAAGGTTTGCGTTTGGGGGTGGAACGAATGTGGAGTGAATCTGGAGCAAAGGCAGCTGCCATCCCCATTCTCACCTGCTAGAAAAGGGAAGTTCAGCCTCTCCCCCTTTCCCTGGGTGCTCCCTGTGTTCTTCCTCTGTGAAACTCCTGCCGTTTCTGCACCGTACGGCTGAGCTGGGAGTGGATGTGCGGCTGGCGGAGGCTGGCGCCGTCACCGCGCGCGGGCAGGAGGCAGAGCCGAGCGGGCTGAGCTGCAGGGCAGCGCGACCAGGTGCTGCCTCGGCTCGGTGGGCTGCAGCAGCAGCTTCACCCACTGCTGAGCTGGGATTTTTTATGTGCCGAGTGCATGATTAAATATTTGGCAAGAGCAAATACTGCTACTGCTTATTTTCATTTGCTCTGATAGAGGGAACAGTTTCCATGTCACTGCTGCAGTGGACCATGCTATGTCAGCCAGGTGATTAAGCTAAATAGCAGCATCACCTGATTCAAATGGTGCTAGAGAAGAAGAGGGTTCGTTTCTCACCTCTGTAGTTTCTTGACTGCTGTTAACAGGTATACTCCACTGATGTGAAAGGAACCAAGCCATTTTTATCACCTTTGAGGATCTGATTGCGTGAGTTTGTCCGTGGTGTGCAGAGCTAACACATCCATTCCATAGATAGCAAACCAGCTGTCCCTAAAGGAAAGGGAAGCAGCAAGTGGTGAGTGTGTGTAGGGGACTGAGGTAAGAATACATCCTGGGATAATCAGCTATTTGGTAGCCTCAAGTAGTGGGAATGCTTTAGAAGCACTTAGTGTCATACTGCAAGCCAAATAATTATAAACTTTCATTATTAGAGGACTAAAATCCCTTAGCCATGAGCATCCAGCAGCTAAATGTGGAGTCCAGCAAATTGCTGCGTGAGCAACAGGGCCCATACAGCACTTGCTTGCAGTGTGCTTGGCCCTAAGTGTTTGTTGATAATGAGCAATATTTCTAAGAGCCCTTTGCACCAGAGACCCGCAGAACTTAGAAGGGAGTTTTCCGTTCAGGTAGTGGATCATGGATTAGTCACTTGGATGGGTCTCGCCCCACATGGTTGGATCCCACTCTGGAGTGGGGCTCTGCTTGGTGGAGAGACCAGCACAAGGCCAGACAACTCGTGCCAGGCCGGATGAGTCCCAGCCTTTAGAGTGAACGTGTTTTTATACCCCCAGTGTGACAAATGTGTGCCTATGGCTGTGTGCTGCTCCCACATCACGCGGATCAAGCAGGTTCTGCCAGGAGTAGTTTTACCTCTGCACCGTGCAGGTAACTTTGTAGTGATCAGAGGGCATTAGTAAACCCAAGTTTTAAGTAAAACACCACAGGGTGGTGTGTATTTCTGGAATATGCAACCTGTGACTGCTGTAACTGAATGTAAGCCCTGCTGAAATACTCTGCTTTGCTGAAGTGATTGTCTTAAAACAGCAAATGAACCAAAATAAGTAACACTGGTCCAATGGCTTAATTGTCTTTGAACCTTTCTTAAACGCTTGCAATAGTTGAGACTTGATGAGAGTTGTGACACTCGGAGCTCTGATGCAGAGGAGTTTTTCTCCTTCACTGACTTGCAATTTCAGCTAGAGAAAAGGATTCCCTTTTTGGTCCCTTTGTAGCCTAGCTGGGAGCACAGGACCTTCTCGGAGCCCTCCAGACTAAGACCAAGGCTCTTTGGACTGTGTTTAAGCTGAATGCTGTTCAATTATGAAGCTGCATCTGTGTGTTCCTCGAGTCCATCTGCGTTGCTGATGGACAAAGCGTTACCTTTGCTTCGATAGCCCAGAGATACTGATGATGTCAGTCATGTGAGACTTAATAATGTGAAGTTTGTAGCTTTACCTTTTTTTGTAACAAAGAAATTCGCAACACTGGCATAAAGTGCTGACTTGAAATGCTATTTTGTAAGATCTGGCTGTTTGTATATACTACTGTTGGGTCATTAGTTTGTATATGTATGAAATAGTAACTTTTATTGCATTCCTCTCAGTTTGATACAGGAGATGGTTTGATCTTTCTCAAATACCTTGCCTTATTTGTTCCAAAGGGCAAATAAACTGTCCTTACTGAAAGCATCAGTGTCAAGACTAATACTTGTATATGAATATTATTGTTCACGAGGACAACTTTTGTCATGGGGACCTTATAATCAACTAGTTTTATGCAAGACTCCAGGAGAGTATTACAAGCATTAATAAACACAAGCAGTCAGAATGGGAAGAAAAGTGTCGAAATATGTTTTTCAACAGGGAATTCTCTAGCCTTAAAGCATTATAGATCCTACACCTCCAGGGCAGGTGGGTAGTTTGTCTGCTGGGTTCAGGGGCATGTCTACATGTTGCTGGTTCTGGCAAGACAAGGTGGAGGTTGGGGATGTTTTCCCAATGGTGACGAGCATTGGCAGCAATTCCTCATGCAGGAGGTTCACTCGCTCCAAGAGGGGCTCTGGCAGATGGCAACAGGGAACTTTGCTGGTGACATTTGCTACCCCTGCTCTGTAACTTCACACTGCAGGAACTCTGTGAGCCCGCAATGGGTTTAGGGATTAGGCAGATAATCAGTTTATCCACCTTCCTACACACACCAGGTGAGGCTCGAGTCTGTCTCTGCTAATTCTGGCTGACTTGCTGCACTTTCAGCTTTCTATCTTGGAGGAACACGAAGCTGACAGCGAGTGGGTGCTGCCTTCCCATGGTGAACTGTTGCCTTCAACGTGGTTTCCCTGAACAGTTGCTAAATCTGTCCTGAAGGGATGACTAACCGAAGCAGAGACAGAACTTCATTGAGGAGTCAGCTCTGGTTCGCAAGCCTGAAGGAAACAAAACGAGCTCCGAAATGCTAGGAGGAAGGTGGGATTCAAAGACAGGCAGACTATAACGGCATTTCCAGTAGCCAGGGAAGCCTGGAGCACGCACCTTTCCCCACAACATTACCAGGACACGGTGGAGCACGGGCACCAGGCGCTGCTGCTGCCGCAGTCACGCCGCGTTGTCACCCGCGAACCGCAGCGCGTGTGCTGCAGAAACGCTAACTGCGTATAAATAACTAAGAGCCAACAGCTGACAAGTGGCCACGAGTTGGGGCTAGCAGTTAGCTGGGCTTTTCCAGCATGATTTTTGACTCCAACGGCCAAAAATAAACAAACTCACCTCCCCAAGGAGACATAGGCGCTTATGTCCTCCTCCCCTATTAGCTGCCAGTGCTGAGGTCCAAGCATTGCTGTGCAGATGTCCTTTGTGCCCAGCCACTTTCTCACACCCTCGTTTTGTCCCATTTCCTGCTGTCTACAGGCCAAAAGAGCCTGAGCAGGCACTTAGATAAATGCCTTGGATGTTGGCTGACAGCCCTGACTTGAGAGTTGACGATTTTTCTTTGCATCAATCACACTGGCAAAATTTTAAGAGAGTCAAACCAGGAAACACCCATCAGCTGTTTCCAGACTGTAAGTGACTTAATTGCCCTTTAATTTAAGAGCCCAGGAAGGCAGCCAACTTGTTTGAAAACTTTAACACCATTCAAGTCCATGTACGAAGCGCAGGCTGCTCCGCTCCCCTCTGGGGTGCTGTTAAATTCCATAGAGCCCTGGGGCTGAAGGGAGCCCCGAATCCCCGCGCCGCCCTCGGGGCGCTCACGGCAGCCCCCTCCTGAGCCCACCCCTGTGTCACCCTTGCAGGACAGAGCTGCAGGGGGTCCCAGGGCTTTCTCACTACCAGAGGAAGGGAGGAAAATGTTACTACAATGTAAAAATACCTAAATTAGGGCACTGTGCCTTTATTGGTGTCCATGCACAATTCAGACACAGGAAATGCAAACTTCACCGATTTAATGTGTACATTCTCAGGCAGCCAGCTCTGACTTTTGTCTCCCTAAGTTCACTTGAAATCAGCAGGCCTGTGAAGGTCTGCAGATAGCAGACACCAAAAGCAATGTCAGTGAAGAGTCCTTCATTCCTACAGGTCAAGTCTTTGAAGATCTCTCCGTTTTCCGATAACCAACAGAGTGCACAGCCCTGATTTCACTGCCCACAGGAGAGAGCTGGCAAAGGAAAAAAGTTTTAGACAAAAACAGTAAAGTTTACTTTGCCTGTGTAATCAGGGATGTCTAATTCTCAGCTGCATTAAATAACTTAATAAGGTCACTCCTTAATCATCATCCCCTGGAGGCAAAAAAAGTCACTCTTTCATCAATCATTTTTGAGTGTGGCGAGCAGCTTTTGTAGAAATAACCTGATAAAGTGCTTAATTGACTTACCCACTATACAAAATGAAAACACGGTCCCTCTCAGGAAAACTGATAAGGGATTAGCGAAGGAACATGAATTTCTTGCTTGCCTCACGAACGGCAAGGCAGGCCGTGCTGGCAGCCCGTGCGCGCACGGAAGCGCCTTGGGAACAGCGGCGTGGGATGTGATCAGCTCCCACTTCGATGCTGGGCACCCAGACCTTCCCGCACTGATTTCTCCTCGGCAGAGCTCTGATGCTGCTAGATATATCTGCATGGTAGTGGGAGGATTTTCCTAGTATGGTTACTCATAGCAATACAAATCCTAATGTCTTGACAGAGAGCAGGAGGCTAAAAAAAGAAAATATCCTTCACAGTCTTCCCCAACCTCAACCTGGAGCTCTTCACAAATCAAGCCCCTCTCAAAGCCAGCAGCTGCTTGGAGCAGCTATAGCAGCTCTCCCAGGAGGGCCCGGCTTTCTCTTAACCCTGAAGTCAGGATGGATTTTTGCTTAGGAAGACTAATACAAAATGATTTTTTTTAATTAACAAACTCCCAAAGGAACAAGGATTAATCTCTATTTTTAATCTTCCTCTCCTATTGCATCTAGCTCCAGGATGCTCATCACAGTGAGAGCAGCAGGAAGCCTTTCTCTTCTTACCTGCAAATCCTGCGGAGAGGCAGCCTCGAGACCCAAACCCCTCTGCTCAGAACACCCTAGGGAGCACTTCAGCTAGCAGGGGTTAGCTCAGCCTTTCACACTGCTTCCCGGAAAGAGGATGAACCCCACACAGCACACAAATTACATAGGAAAAGCCCTGCTTGTGGAACAGGAACCACTGTCTTTAAGTAGCTGGTGGTGGGAAGGCAGCTGGGGAGAGACCTATAAAAGGGAGAGCCCCTTCCCCAGGGGGACATTTGGGGACTTGCTGTGGGAGCTCTATGGCATAGGCTAGTCAGGACAGCCCTGAGCAGGCTGAAAGCCCCTGTTATCTGCAGGGTTGTTTCTTTAGGCAGCCTGGTGCTACATGAGGGTTTCCATGGGGCTCCTCTAAGCCTGCTGGCAGGAAGGGCTGCTGACACCTCTGCCCGGGTTTCAGAGCCGCGTTAGCTGGAGCCAGGCTGTGATAACGCAGCAATAGCGCCCGTCCCAGCTCAGCTGGACTTGCCTTCACGGTAAGGAGAGCAGCTGCAGCCATGTGTGAGCAGAGCCGTGAAGCCAAGGGGATGTTGTCCAGGATGGGACAGGCAGCCACCCCAATGGGCACAACCCCCTGTCCCGGCCACCCCAATGGGCACAGTGGAGTGAGGTAAAACTGCCTTTTCTGGCCTTCCACACTGCCATGTCCCTTCCAGAGGGGGTGAAACCGTGGTCTGCAGCGCCCCACGGCTTTCCCACACCGTTCAGCCGCGCTCCCGCTTCCCAATAGCCACCTCCCGCCGGAGGGACCCAGGGCGGATTCGGAGCCCTGGTGCAGGAATCGCTCTGCAGAGAGCCAGCCTGCCCCAAGCCAGCCAGGGCACCGTGTGAGCCCCAACGCGCCAAGCTGCTGTGCACAGAAAACCAGCTTCCAAAGTGGGTCACCGAGATCTTTAATAAAATATACAGTATGCATCCCATGCATAGATAGAAAATTAATTTACATGCTCTTTTAATTCTTTGCATAATACTTTTAATTAATACATGTAGTTTAGTTTTCACATTTGAATACATTTTGCTACTGGAATATTTATGGAGAGAAGGGGAAATTCCTTCCTTTATTCAAGTAACAGTGCAGCAGGAGCTGGTCCAGCACAGATGAGGAGAGCTCGCTGGGCACAGCTCTCAGTAAGAGTGAGTGCAGGTTGGACCGCAAGACGTTGATATTGGAAGACTCGGTGATGCCAGGAGTGTGAGCACCGTCCCTTCGCACACTGCTGTACCCTGGGACCTCCTCGTTGTGTCATCCTTGGGTTTGATAATGCTGGGCCTGTGCTGCCCTTGGCTCATCTTTTCCTCCCTGTGGCCAGCAGATTACTATGGGCAGAGCCCTGACTTGCCACTCGTGCAGGCCCCACACTGTGCCCAGACAGACAGACAGCCAGAACAACCAGTTGCAAATGTAACAGTCCAGGTGACTGGGGCCATCTAGTAACCACCAAAATATTTTCAAGCTCATTAAGTAACTGCAGGATGCACATTTGTTCTAGTAAAACAGGTATCGCTTGATGTACCTCACTGTGCAGAGAGAGAACCAGGGATCGAGGAGAAGGTCCATAATGGAATGAACATGGTGCTGGGAGCAGCTCAAGTGCGCTCAGCCCCGATGCGGATCTGCCTGGGAACGGGCAGGAGCCCTGGCTGCCATCCGAAGGGCGCTGGGCGAGCTCCCTACCCACGAGGTGCTTGGGCATCTCGGTGCCAGGACCCGCAGCGCGGCCGGCGCAGGGAGCACCGTGCTCCACGGCAGAGCTGCCCTGTCCCGCTCGCCAGCAGACACTGGAGAGGGATGAGGCAGCAGAGCCAACCTGGGCCAGCTCTGCGGCAAGGGGGACCAGGGCACACACCAAATCTGCCTGTGTTTGTTCACAGGCCATAACTTTTTCCCATTGCCTACCAGGGAGCCAAACTGCCTGATCCTTGGCCAGTTTGTGGGGTGGAAGAGGTTGGGGCTGGAGTTTGCAGCCAGCAAGGTGTGAGGAATTGTGTCACCCTTCCCGCTTCGGAAACCTCCGTTGGAGCAGGAGATGCCTGCGAGGGGGACTGAGTGGGAGGAGGGTTTAACTTTACCCAAGATGTTGTGACACATTCAGGACAGAGGAAACACTCCCTTCCCTCAGTCCAGGTAGCGTCTGACTCAGAGACGCTGAGACCATTGGTCAGAATGGGCACTGGGCCCCGGGTGTCAGAAACAACTAGCGCCTGATGGACATCTCCTTCAACCCCTTCTGTCCTTGGCATGGGGTTGGATTAAGCTGGATACAGTGTAGTGGGCTAAAGAGGCAAGACGGCCATCGGGAGAACCTGGCCACCCCGGCCTGCTCTTGTGTGAGCTGGTGGCTTCTCAGGGTGGTCCCTGTGCACGAGCGGGGTTGTGTGCGAGTGCCACCGGGGCCACTGCTCTCGCTGCGCTCGCAGTGAGCAAGCCGGCCAGGAGAGAGGGGCCGGAGCACGTGGAGCGAGTCCTCGGCGCTCCCCAGGGCCGTGCTGCCGCCGTGGGCTCCGCGCGGGCCCTCAGGGAGCAGGGAGGATGCTCCGCGTCAGGCTGCGGCGGTCCGGGCTGCCTCTGCCCAGCGACGTTTCGCTCAGGGCCTCCGAATCCTGGTTCTGGCTGGAGATTTCCAGCTCCTCAGGGTCCTTCTTCTCGCTGTTCCTCACGGCAGCCTCCAGGGCCTTCTGCTTGCGGTAGAAGTGGGAAAACTTGTTGAAGATGATGGTGATGGGCAAGGCCACGACCAGGATCCCACCCAAAATGCAGCCCGAGGCTGCCAGCTTGCCGGCCACGGTGACGGGCACCACATCGCCGTAGCCCACGGTCGTCATGCTGACCGTCCCCCACCACCAGCAGGCCGGGATGGTGTCGAAGCCGACGTCCTCCTCCTTCTCAGCAGTGTAGGCCACGCCGGAGAAGACGGACACCCCCACAGCCAAGTAGAGCAGCAGGATCCCCACTTCCCTGTAGCTGTGCTGAAAGGCAAAGCAGAGGGACAGTCAGTGGGGCCAATGCCACCATCGGGGCAGGAAACGGGTGCGTAAAGCAGCCCCCCAACGCTGGGGCCCTGCCTTTGGCATTGGTGCTCCCAGCCCGGCATGTGCTCACGGGACACTGGGCATGGAGACCCCCCTGCACCCATGGGACAGCCCTGGCAATCAGCCTTTCCCTCTGCCTCCTCCTAGCAGCCCTTTCTCCACCCTCTTAATGCAGCCTGCGAGGAGGAGATTCCCAGGAGGGAAAGGAGCCCTGGGCTTCCCAGCAAAGCTTCCCAACACCAGCGCCTTTCCCCAGGACTCCAGCACTGCCTCTAGCTCCATCTTGGCTAATAACGTTCAAACACATTTTTGCTTTGCCTTGGCAGGTCCTCAGGAATCATCTAACAGGCAGCCTCGAAGCAAAGTGGTTGTGTTTTCTCGAGCCACGAGCGATGTGTGAGCACGGAGAGGATGTGTGTCCTTGCTGCAGGCTTGGCTCAAGCTGTAACCTGTGCTTTAGCCCGCAGTCCCCTGCGGTCCCCATGAGCCCCAGCTCGGTTGCTAAGGGTTGCCTGGCTCCTGCAGGAGCTCCCACCCGTGCTCTGTGCAGAAGGCAGCCAGGTGTCCTGGTCCCTCCTGCACTGGGACACCGTCTACCAGTCCAGAGACCCCCTGAGCTGTGCCAGGTCGCCTTGAATGCAGCTCCCTGCCCTCCTCTGTACACAGGATGCTCTTCAGACGTGCTCTTTCCTGGCTTGCACAGCCCCCCATGTCATGGTTTCTGTGCCGTTTTTCTGCATTCGGGCAGCATGTGGGCTTTTAATTGCTGGCATTTCTCTGTTAGCTTTAGCAAGGGGCTGAGCACACATGTTGCTGGGGTCATTGGTCCACCAGGCTGCTTGAGGGCTTCCTTCCCTTGCAGGGAGATGGGAGGACACACAGCTCAGCCCTACCTGCTCCTCTTACCCCCTCGAGCACCCTGCTGCCCACGTGCAAATTCCAAATTTCCTTTTCCTCCTCATTCGTGTGCCAAGGAGAGGTGCTGCTGTGGCCCAGCTCACGTGTGTCCAACGCGCACAGAGCAGGTGCAGCAACAGCCCCAAAACACCGTGCACTTCATCCTGGTCCCCATCGATCGATGGGGACAACACCATCGATCCACAATGATGGATGAGCAAGCAGGGGGTGGTTCTTTGGGGGAAAGTGTGTTTTTTTTTTTTTTTCCTAGAGAAACCACTCTGTCTGAGACAATTACATTTCCCTTCAGGTTTTGTTGCTTCTCTGTGGGATACTCCAAGCAATCGAAGCAGCCCCGACCATCAAATCAGCCTGCGATGCTTTGGTTTGGGACCCGTTAAAGAGCTCGGGGCTGCTGAGCTGCACTGGGGCCTCAGCCCCCATCTCCACTGGCTGCTACGTGCCCTGGGCTCATGGCTGTGCACCCGCTCCAAAGGGATCAAAGTGTGTTGCAAAGCTCCTCGAGGAGTCCCTGGATCCCATTTTCAAACTGAAATATATTCATTGCAACTTTTCTTTGATATTTTTTAATTTTTGAGCAAAATATAAGCACATGCTGGAAGACTGAGGGGGGAAAAAAAAAAAAAGTGGGCAAGTGGGGCCGGCAGCAGGTGAAGCTGGGAAGGTGACTGAGGGAGGACAAGCTGTGACTGGTCAGACCGTCATGGACCAGCTGTGGTGATGGAGCTAAATTAGCCCCAAATTCTGTCCCTGCCATGTGTCATACAAGATGTGTGCTAAGAGCTCTCAGTGCAGCAGAGATGGACATGGGGTAAAATCCAAATGATACCAAAATGGTGAATGGACTGGTGATTTCAGAGCCCAAAATATTCAGAGAGATGGAGATGCAGGGGAAGCAGAGAGGAAGCCAAAGGAGATGACCCTGAAGGAGAAGCCCTCCCCTGCTGAAGGCTTTATGGGAGACCTTATTATGACTAAAGAAAATGTTTGAGAAAAGCAAACAGCAAAAGATGTGGGGAAAGGAATTTCCATGGTCAAGACAAGAAATAAAGGAGGTGAATTTGCAGCAAGGAGTAAGAAATTATCTCATCCTGCTTCGCCACTATCACTGGTGTCTGCAAATGCCTGGTAGCAATTTCAGGTGAGGTCCTCGAGGAGGAGAGACAGTTCAAAGTCACTGAGTTTCAAGTATGTATCAGCTGGCCATGAAACAAGGACATCTATAGGTCCCAGACTGGGAGCAGCAGTCAGATTACCTTATGCATTTTTAAAGAGTATCCGTTTCGTCCCCGGGATGTGTTGGAGGGCAGAGGGGAGGGGAAATTCAAGCAGTTCGATAGCTGCTACTGCTCTGATTTACAAGCAGGGGCAGGGCCAGGGCTTGCGGCACACAGGCGGCTCCAGGAAGCTCCTGGCTGATCTTCAGACTGTGTTTGCTGCCTCTTAGCAGCCGTTTGTCCCCGAAACATGTGGTTTTCTCGTTGATGGAGACAAGCAGCCGCAGCTCTGCTTTCGGGGTGCGTTGGCCCAGCGAGCAGCCGGCTGCAGGGGCAGCAACCCCGGCCAAGCCCCGGTGAAACGGCCTCCCCAGTAGTCCCGACGTGCTTGGGGCTCACCCCACGTGAGGTCTAGGGCTGCTTTGTGGCCTCCCAGTTAATCAGAGTCTTTAAATTGGGAGCTTGGATAGTCAAACACAGGCTCCTTCCCCACCTTAGAGTGTGCCAGGCTTTTTCCTCCAACGCAACAGAAGCAAAATGCAGTGAAAGGGGCCCCGCTGGAGCCCTAGGGAGCTGGCCAGGGATAACAGAGTGGGGGCCAGCAGACCCCACTCTGGGGTGGCCACTGCTGATGCAATGAGGGCAGGGTGGCTTATTTGCTCTCTGGGGATGAGCAGCTCCTGCTCTGCTGATTTATTTGTGTGTTTAAGCCCGATGGGGGCAGATAGCAACTTCTGCAGATCTCAGTGAGGGGCTAAGTTGCTCGGTGCCTAACACTTATTGCCTGCCAGTGGGAGACAGGCATTAAACCTGAAGCTGGGAGGTCGAATAGCTATAACAGATGCCAGCACCCAGCAGGGAGGAGGAAGGGAGCGCAGCGCCGCACGGGCAGCCCCGCGGGGCTCAGAGCCGGCAGGAGCGGAGGCCGAAGAGCAACAGCCCCTGTCTGGGAAGCAGCTGGATGTGGCTTGCAGCAAATCCGTCCCCAGGGCTGCTCGTCCCCCGACAAGACCGCAAGGATGTGGGGGAAGCCTCTCATCGAATTAAATAGACCCTGGATCAAGCCCCCGGCAAGTGGAAGACCATTCCAAGTTTACGATGCACAAATGGCAGAAATCCCTCTGCTGTCTCCGTGGCAGGGGAGCGATTACGCCGCTCGCCACAGACCTCACTCCCACTTCCTGGCTGTTAACGGGTTTTATTCCTCCACTGCTGCTTTATGCACTTGCAGTAGGAAGTAAATTATGATTAACAAGATGTGGTAATTTATGTGCCCAGTAAATCACAACGCCAAGCTGCTGCGTCAGCTTCGTGTCTTCGCTCGTCCCCGTTTGCGGCTGGCTCTGGAGTCCCCGAGAAGCGACGCTTCCTATCGCGTCACTCGGTGAATCAGCGGCTCAGCAAAGGCCCAGAGCCAGGACACTCCTGGGTCCCGGATCTTGTTTGCTGCTTAATAACTTGCAAATGAGCCCAAGAGTCCCTGCCCTGCTGCACTGTGTCATCACCCTTAAATGGAGCATTGGGAGGGTGCAGGGAGCACTTCCCATGTGTACAATTTTATTTAAATTCTTCAGGCTGGTTTAAATGGGTCTAAGTGCTCTTTCCAAGGTGAATTTTCGGAAAGGAATCAGGTGCAGAAAGGACTTAAGGCTTCTTTCTTTTCAAACAGTGTCCCCAAGCCCACACTTGCAGCAGGCTTTAAGGATTTGGGCCCTTTCCCAGCTTTTCTGATGCCCTGTGGGACCTCCAGGGTAAATGCTGGCCTGAGAAGGTCCCGCTTCCCAGCAGGAGTCAGCAGAAGCCCTTTCCTGCTGCTCGTCCATGCCCCAGCCTGTCCCCGCGGCTCCTCTTTGCTGCCCGCTGTCCAGGCACACACAGTGTGTGAGTGCGGTGAGTTCTGGGGGACAGGGGGGAGCTCACAGCCCAGGTAGGGGCTGGCCTGTTTCTGGTGGGCAAACACCATCCACCCTGGGCACGAAGAGCCTGCCCAGCGCCCGCCTGCCGTGACCAGGGAGGGCTGCTTGGGTCCCTGGTGGCACAAGGCCTGGGTGAGGCGAGTCCCCGCGCAGGGCTGTGAATTCCTGTTCGCTCCGAGTCGGAGCATAACCCGGAGCACAGCCCTCATGAGGAGTGGTTGGGGTTATTTAGTCTGCAGAAGAGGAGGCTCAGGGAGACCTTATCGCTCTCTACACACACCTGAAAGGAGGTTGTAGTGAGGTGGGGTTCGGTCTCTTCTCCAAAATAACTGTGGATAGGGCAAGAGGAAATGGCCTCAAGTTGCACCAGAAGTTTGGGTTAGATATTAGGAAAAATTCTGCATGGAAAGAATAGTCAAGCACTGGAAGAGGCTGCTCTAGGAAGGGGTGGAGTCCCCATCTCTGGCAGTGTTCAAGAAACGAGTAGCTGAGCCACTTAGGGACATGGTTTAGCAGGCTCTTGGGGACATGGTTTAGCAGACATGGTGTTGAAGGGCTTACGGTTGGGCTCCATGATCCCGAAGGACTTTTCCAGCCATAATGATTCTCTAAGGAAGGCCGACGCAGTGCTCCTCAAGCTAGATTGGCTTAGCACATGCAAACCACCAGCCCAGCCCAGCACCCCGTCAAGCTGGTCAGACACCACCCAGGGCTTGTGGCTCCGCGACAACGTCCCCTTGCCAACCAAGAAATCCCTTTCTTGCCCAGCCACTAAGGGAGTAGGTAAGGACATTGACAGCTAATTTACCTTCAAGGTGGCCCCCAGCGACCTGAGTCCAGTGGAGTGCCGAGCCAGCTTCAGCACCCGGAATATCCGCATGAGCCGAAACACCTGCACAACCTTGCCCAGGTTGCCCAGCTCCGAGTCACTGCCCATGGTGACGTCCACCAAGAGGGTGAAGTAGAAGGGCAGCACGGAGACAATGTCAATCAGGTTCAGCGGGTGCTTGAAGAACTTCCTGGGGTTGGGTGAGAGCAGGAGGCGGGAAGACACCTCGAAGGTGAACCAGGAGATGCAGAAGTACTCCAGTTTGTGCAGGACGGGTTCATCTAGCACATTGCCGTTCTCGTCCACCTCCTGGTACTCGGGCATGCTGTGGATGCACATGGTCGCTATGGAAACCAGCACCACGCTGATGGACACGAAGCTGAAGAGTTTGCTGGGGATGGAGTAGCCGGGGTTCTCCATGGTGAGCCAGAGGCGCTTGCGCACGTTGCCGCAGCGCAGCGTGCTGTAGCGCAGCAGGTCGTGGTTGATGTCGGATATCTCATCAGGAGAGGTGTCCACGCTGCTGACCTCGCTCTCCTCATCCCAGTTGTGGTGGCGGCTCTCCAGCTTGCGCTCGTGGTAGCGGTAGCTGCAGCAAGAATCGAGGAAGAACTCGTTGATGCCCCAGTACTCAATCTCCTGGCAGAAGGAGAAGACGCACAGCTCCTCCATGACATGCAGCTTCCCCGTCTGGTAGAAGTGCAGCACGTAGAGGAAGAAGCCCGGGTTTCGGTCGAAGTAGAACTCCCTGGCGCTCACGTCGTAGTCATCGCAGAGCTGCAGGATGGACTCCTCCGAGTCACAGGAGAGCAAGCGGCCCAGGCGGGTGTCGGGGAACTTGGAGAGGGCGCTGGAGCTCAGCCTTCTCCTCAGACCCCCCACATTGATGTTGATAACGTCCTCCTCAAAGGCGGGACTCCAGTAATTTAAGGTCTTGTTGACCATGATCAGCAGAGCGGGTGTCAGTTCCACCTGCAGACAACACAGAGCAGAGCTGGAGGGACCGGCCCCTCTGGTGCCCCCCAGACACAGCCGCGCTACTGGGGAGCCACAGCCAAAAGACCCCGTGGTTTGGCCAAATCAAAGTGTTTTCGTGGAAGGTGCCAGTTGTGGGGGGAATTTCAGAGGGAGAAGCATCAAAACACTTCACCTGGCTGCTCTGTTTCATCCTGTGTGTTCTAGCATGTGAAACATTAGGATTATTTTTACAATATTGAAGCATGACAACAATGTGATTCAGAATCATTGGTGACTGAATTAAAAAATTGTACATTAGTAATGAAGAAAATAAATCAAAATTTTGATTTCTTGCCCGTTTCGGGTTCTTAAAAGTATCAGCACACTGGAGCTGCCTGTGCAGCTCAGGCTGCTTTTGCCAATGTAAAATGATCAGAGCATCAAGAAAACTATTCTCCCCCTTGAAGCATATTTACCCATTTCAGCTGGAGATTCAAAATAAAAAGGCAAATGCTCTATTTGTGATCTTTTACCGGACTTCTTTACCTCTCGTGTTTGCTAGGGTGAGTATTAGGACATAAGTGCCCTGTCGCTGCTCACCAAGGCTCCCTTGGAGCTTTCAACACGCCGGCTTCTGACCAGGGAAACCCTTCCCCTCTCCCTCTTGGGTCACCTGCTGGAGTTTTCCACCTTTCAGACAACAGAGGCAGAAGGAATAGGGAGAAGAGGCTGCAAGAACCACAGTGGCCGTGCTGGGATGATGCCAGAGGTCGATCCCAGTGACAGAGACAGGCTTCCCACTGCATATCCTGCTGCTTGGAAAAGCTCTGATTCCCGCAGGTACCCACTGCTCCTGGGGAGCAGAACCCTGCGTGGCCCTGTGACACAAAGGGTGAAGGGGGAAGATCCTGCGGATTCCCCTGGAGTCTGGGAATGCTGCTCAAAGCAGCAGCCTGGGCGCTACAGAGCTGGAGGAGGGACGGGCCCTGGGAGAAGCCTCCGAGCTTTAGGGGCTCCTCGTCTCTCTGCTCAAAAAGACTCAACTTTCCCAATGCTGGAGACAAAAGCCTAGGAGCGAGGGAGGCAGGGAACGCTCTGTTTCAGGGAGAGATGGGAATTGCTGCGACAGAGGAGCTTTTCCAGGGAAGACGTGCCTGCAGATGGGCTGGGATGACTAATCCAGGTTCCTTCCAGAAAGAGCTCGTGCGTGGGGGATGCGTGGGGGATCCCGCGTGACCCTGTGCGTCTGTCCTCAGCGCTCCCGAGCCTTCGTCGGGACAACGGGCAAAACACCACCAACATCCCACCAAACGGCTTGGAAACGGGTGGGCGAGTTTAGGGAACCACAACCGGGGAGCAGCAGGAGCCAGGGTGGAACCTCAGGAAACGGCACCGCTCGGACCTTCCCCGTCCTGCCGCGCGGAGCTGCCCGTGTCCCGCGGGATTCGCGGGTGGGTGTCGGAGCCCCGGGAATCCCTCCCCACGGCGCAGTGTGAGGGAAGGGCTGCGCTCCCTCCGGGGCTCCCTCTGATGCTCCTGCTTGATCAGAGAAATGATTTCTGCCCACAAACGCCTTTCATCTGCGAGCCTCGAGCAGCGGGTAACAGCGTGATCGCTCTTCCTTCGACTACTCGTGACAGGATGAGCTAAACTCACCCTTAAAACAAAGCCAAGGTGTAAACCAAACCTGGCACTATCTATCTCCACCGCCGGGTATCAAAGCATGTCCCTGACCTACGCCTGCAGGGAAATCCGGTGGAAAACAGAAGCTCACTCTGGGAAGGTTGCCTTTTTAAAAAAAAATCACCAATGGATAGAGAATACTAATGTGTCTGACTGAAGCAATGTGAATTTGCAAAAATTCTCTTTAGTTCAAAAAAAAAAAAAATCCTTCCTTTAGACATCCGAATCTTCGACTTCTTGGCTTCCAAAAATCTCCATAAAATATTGGGAAAAAAAGAAAACATAGATAGTGCTAGTCTGATAATTCTTGACATGTAATGTAAGCTGTTTTAAGGAAATACCCATCAGAATTACACAAGTTCAGCGTGAATGAAGCACTGGGTTTTCAAATGAATATGTATCTCATGGAGAAAAAAATCTCTGATCTATGCATCTGTGACAGTAAAAAATATATATAAATCCCAATCAAGCGTATTTGTAAGAAATGCTGGAAGAGTTTCCCTTGACAACGCATTTTTTTTCTTAAAGGCTTTCAAATGGAAGTTATGTATATTTATTCTTGCTGGCAGAGGGGACCCAGGGGAGTAGGAAGGAAGATGCTAATAGACATTCAAGGGAGGATGCAGCGAGTGCAGGGAGCAATGCACACGGGGGCTTTTCCGATCAGATACAATGGATTTAGATTAACAGCCCGAATAAAGAGCCCTGTACTTACAGCTCAGCGAGGCTTCCCAGTCCTGCGACTTCTCTCGAAGGAGCCGCTGGGAATGGGGAGGTAAGGAGGAAGCGCTTCCCCCGCTGCCCCAACCCCTTGTTGCGCTGGGGGGAAAGTCCTGCCGGGGGTGCCCGGGGGCTGGGGGGCGGACAAGGTCCCCAGGAGGGGACCAGGGGCTGGCTGAGGTCCCAGCTCCTGCGGGAGGTGACGTCCCCGCCGGGGTGGCGGGAGCAGGACTGGGGCTTTGCTGCCACACCAAAGCGCCGCTGCAGCGTCGCGTCCCCATCGCTGTGCGCCCCTGAGCCAGGCTGCCTGCAGGCAGCGGGATGTTCAGCACCCAGCCCTTCCCGGGGAGTTCCCTGGCCGGGGATTTCCCTGCTGGGAGCCGGGAAGGGGTCTTCCCGCCTCCACCGTTCTCCGCAGCAGGAGCATCGCTGCTGCCGCGCAGGGAAGCCCCGCAGCGCCCAGGGCTGGCAGCGCAGGGCCGGGGCTCCCCGCTCCCGCCGGGGGCACCCTGGGGTGCTGCCAGCTGCTCGGGAGTCTGCTCCGATCGGGCAGCTTCGCAAATGCAGCGGACGATGCGCTGCCCTGTGCCAGCCTCCCGCTCCCCGGTACACACAGGGGATACAGAGCCCTCCGGAGGGGACTCGCCACCCCCCGCCCTGCCACTGGCGGCTGCCGGGGCAGGAGCAGAGCGGGGATTCCTCAAGCCGCCCGCAGAGAGCTCGCCAAGAGCCTTCCTTGTCCCCGTTCACCCGGGCTGCCGCTGCCCCAGTCACGGCTCAGCCCCGCACGCTGCCGCTCCAGTCCCTGCTCCCCCAGGGTCCCTGGTCCCCGGTCCCCGCAGTGCCCGGGGTGCCGGTGCCCGGCCCTTTGGGATCCGGGCTGTGCCTGGGGATGCCGCTGCCCGCGCCCCGCAGCGCCGGTGCCGCCGCCGGTGCCCCCGGTGCCGCCGCTCACCTGCCTCGGCGCCGCCCCCGCCGCAGCGCGCGGAGCCTGCGGGAGCGGCGGCCTCCCCGGCTCGGAGCTCCCGCCCCGCAGGCAGCGCCGGGGCCGGGCGGCCGGGGCGGCTCGCGGGGCGGCGGGGGCGGCCGGGCCCCGGGGCCGCCCCCCGGCGCTGCCTCCCTCTCCCGCGGCGCCCCCCGCCCGCCCCCGCCGCGGGCGGCCCCGGGGCTCCGTGCGGGAGAAGCCCCGGGAAAGCCCATCCCGCCTGCCGGGAATCCCGGGCTCGGCCTCCGCTTCCGCACGGGATGCGACACAAGGACCGGTTCTGGGCTGGGCGGCCCCACAGATCCGCAGAGGCACCGATATTCCCGGCTGGAGCCCACTCTGCACTCCCGGGCGGACCCCTTGTCTTACCTGCTCGAAGCACCCTGAGCAGCCGCAGGGCTGGTGGGGGCAAAGGGAGGATGCAGGATGCTCCTGATGGGTGCTGGTCCCTCCGCTGCTGCCCTGAGCTCTGGGGCTGCACGGGACACGGGTCACGTTGCTCTTCGGGATGGTGGGGACCTCATTCTGCGCATCCGGGCTCAGCGGGACCCCAGTGTCAGCCCTCCTGTGGGCTGTGCAAGCCGTGTGCCACTGCCCTCATGCTCGCCATCCACGCAGCCCTGCTCCATCCGCCTCCTCGGGACGGCACCTTCACAAGGCAGTGGGGCCAAGCCCGGCCCAAGGGCATCCCTGCCCCTGGGAGCTCCCCGCTGCCACCTCAGAGGCTCCTCGGGAGAGGAGAGGCGGCCGAGTGTCCTGGCCGGGCGCGCGCTGCATTTCAGGTCAGTAGGTTGTCGCTGTCGCTCAGGGCCCTCCCTGCGCGGCCCGCGGACAAGTGCTCAAACTCTGCCACGAGACCAGGAGCAGTGTGAAGAGATGACAAAGGGAAAACCCGCGTGGGTGCAGACCGGAGCTGCATGTCAGCGCAGCAGCTGCTCATTGCTCCAGCAGCCAGCACGGAGCAGCTGGCGCCGGGCGCCGCTTCACGCCGGGCGCCGGGTTTCATCCGTCTCCTTCATTATCCCAGCGTGCGCGACCCGTCCCTGCAGGCGCTCACCCTCCTCCAAGGCTGCGCGTCGCCTTCTCCCAGCTCCGGCGGAGAGGAGCATCACGGCGCCCGCCTCCCGCCGCGCTGCGCGGGCACCGCGGGCCTCCATGTGCGCGGGGTGGTGCCGGGCGCTTGTTTACGCGGGCAGGAGAGCACGGAGGCAGGGGGGAGGGAAGCCTTGGAGCGAGGCCTCTGGAAAGGAAAACGCACCAGCAGGGAAAAAAAAGAACCAACTGAGGGAAATTCCTCCGCTCTGTGATGTGAAGCAAAAAAGGGCTTTTATTTTTACGGCAATTAGGGATGGAAGAGCATCCTTGGGAATGGCCAAATAAACAGATGCAGCTTTGTCTGAGCCGAGCGCTTTGCATGAGAGACGCGACGGCAGCTCCGTGCGGGGCTGAGCCCCGGCGGCGGGAGGCCGGCTGGCAGCGGGGCTGGCTCCCCAAAGCTGCTGTCGCTGACGTGCTGCGATCAGGGCACGTTTCGTATCGCCGTCTGCAAGCAGTTTTCTGCCAGCCATTTCAGCGGGCAGGAGGCTTGCCCTGGGATGCAGTGTGCAGGGGGGTGCTCTGCACCGAACGCTTTCCTTTCCGCTGTTTGCAGTGGGAAGTGAGGCCAGGAGTGTTGGGAAGTTGCATGGAGAGCAGGATTTCACCCTGAGCCGCTGCCCATCAGGCCTCCCATCTGCCACAGCTCATCTCCCAGCCGGAAAAGGAGACAGGGACTCATGTGGGACAGTTCCCGGAGGATCCTTGCATCCCTCCGTGTTTCCCTGCTGCAGCAGACGCTGCTGGGAAGCGGCGACGGGGAGGTTGGCTCATCCCCTGCACAGTGCTTGTTCTCACCAGCATCCTCCGAGAGGGGACTTCACTGCAGCACAAATGGTGCCTGCTGCGACTTTCCCCTTTACTGCACAGAGATGCAGAGAGGTAGATTCACCCTTCAGTCTATCAGAGCTTTTTGGCCCAGCTCCTCATATACCCCCCATGCCGGGGCAGGAGAGGAGACTCCCAGGCCAAGGTTGTTTCAGGGCAGAGCGCGGGACAAGGGCCATGGCAGCGCCGGCCGCTCTGCGCAGCCTCCCTCGTGCGCTCACTCACAGTGATGGGGAGGTGGGAGCAGGCAGAAAATGAGGTCAGCTGCAAATGCCATCTCTTCCTTTCATGACATCCCCTCTGCTCTGGTGCTGGCAGAAGGTCCCTCTCCTCCTCCCGGGGATGATGCCGGTGCCACGCGCAGCTCCACGCGCGGGGACGAGGGAAGGCGCCTCCGGGCTCCAGCAGCCTGGGAGCGATGGCAGGGCGAGTCTGAAGCCAGCAGCCATTTCAGCAACGCAGTGAGTCATCCGCCAAGCGCAGGCTCCTGTCGGCTCTGCTCCCTTCTTCTTTGGGCTTTTCTTTTTTTTTAATAGCTGATGGAGCAATAAATTAAAAAAGAGGGGAAGATATAAATGAATAGAGCATGTCTGCAGAGCTCCTTTAATTAAAAGAAAAAAATCTTAAAGTGCTTTTCAGACCCTTGGACATGTGTTTTGAAAGGCCAGAGCTGCTGGTATCTACCACGAGGGAGGTCAGGAGAGAATAGTCAGCACCAACGTGCTGGGAAGGCAGGGAACAGCCAACTGCGGCTGGTGTCTGCTGGATGCCGGGGCATGAACACAAAGAATTTATAGATATTTCTTTCTGGATGGAAAGCACTCAAAGCCCATCAGCTTCCAGCCTCCCTCAGCCAAGGCCCGTTCACCTGTGTGGGCACGGGACATGTTTTTGGGATGCTATCTGGAAGATGCAGCTCTCACCGCCAGGCACCTCTTGTGCCTGAAGTTTTCCTGAGAGCCAGGAAAGATAAATGAAGCTTCCTCCAGCTCGCTGGGGATTTTGGCTCACAGCTCAGCCCAGAAGCTGTAACAAGAAACATGAGAAAATCTGGAGAGTCTTAACACAGCGGTGGCTGTTTTTTATAGGCGTGAGGAACCTCTGGAGAAGGAGCAGGCAGATATTGCTGTGTGAAGGTGTAGTAAGCTGTCCAGCCTGTTTATTTCTAAGCACTGAATTCCTGCCCAGAGGGCATCTACGTCCCTGGAGGACACGCTCTGCCTTTGCAGGTCAAGCTTGTGCTGGCTTCAGCCTTGTGTTCTCCAGCCTCCTGCAGCCTCCCATGAGCTGTGTCCCCTCCGCCTGCTCCGTCCTGTCCCCGATGGGACCGAGCTCTGCTCCTCGACCCTCCGCACACAGCACATTCCGCACACTGGCTCCAGAGGCAGGTGACGAGGTCCGACAAGTTAGCAGAGAGCACTCGTCCTGTTCCCTGCCATCTGGCTTTGGTGCCGGAGCTATCCCAGGCACATTTAATTTACTAGTATAGACATAGCCACAGAGACTAATCGACTTACCCAAGCTCACACAGGCAGCCTGTCTCTGAATCTGGCTTCCTACCCCAGCATGGGCTCGCTATTTGCAGTCTCCTATAGGACAGAAATAGGTTAAGATGGAGGCAGAAATTTTATTGTTATTAAATCTTGCAATATTGCCATCAAATCATGCAAATAACCAAGGGCTCAGCCTGGCCTTTGTCTCTGCCCAGGCTCTGACAGCAGAAACTCCTCACTTTTCCCTTTACAAGCATGCACATCTGTGACAATGTTTGGAGGGAGTGTGTGGAGGTCCAGGACCCAGTTACAGGATGTTTGTCTGTGGTTGTTGCTAGACCCAATGTCCCTGGCACTGTCCTCTCCTCCTGCACCTCCCACCCCCAGGCTGGCTGCAGGTGGCAGAACCACAGAGAGAGCTCAAGAACCACCACATTTTTTGCTAATTTTTATTTTTCCCCTCACCGTTGGCCTCCCTTGTCCCCAAGGACTCGCCTCCCACCTCCAGGCTGTCCGCCCACGTTTGGCTGAGCTGTCAGCTTTGATCCATCTGGGAATTACCCTTGGCTTCCCGGCTCCCTAGGAGGACCCGAAGCAGGGCCAGTGGGCTGGAGCCCTAGAACCTCCTGAAAGGAGCCCATCCTGTGGCCACCCCTGCCCTTCGCAGGGCAGCCAGGTGCCACGTCCCTTCAGTGCCTTCCTCCCTTGCACCGGGGCAGCCTCCCCGTTCGCACCAACCTTCTCCACCTCTCCCTGCGGAGCGGTCCCCCTTGGTGGGTGCCTCAGGGCCACGTGCCCCGGCCCAGCGCTGCCCGCCACCCCAGGCAGCTCACACCAGGATCCCACCATGGGTCCGGGGCCACGCAGGGGCTCAGGCTGCTGCATCTCCGGGTGCAAACGATGAGCTGGGCTGAACTGGCTGTGGCTTTGCCGCTCTGCACAGAGAGAACAGCCGGGACGAGGGGCATGGGAGACCCACAGACACACGGGGAGACACACGGACGTGCTGACCCCCGAGGAGTGGCGCTGAGTCACGAGGCCCACACTGGCGTGGGACCCACTCGCCAGAAGGGTCCTTAGCAGAGAATGAGTCTGTCGTGATTCAGGGCTTGGTGACTCACTCCCCACACTGGGAAGGCTGCGGAGCTGGTGCTGAGCAAAACAGGGATGTTTAACAGCTTTTAGGCCTCTTCTTTCATATGCCTCCGCTACTGGATGGAGAATCGTTGGTGTTATCATTTCAAAGCCCAGAACTTACCGCGCCAGCTGGGGATTTTTCCTTTCTGTACAGCTGGCCGGGATGCTTGTTGCATATGTTGTTGTTCTAGTTCTTTACCAGGAGTCTTTGTTCTGAACAAGCTGCAAAGCGGCAGCTCAGGATGCTGAGACAGACCTAAGGGTGAGAGGTGGGTGACCGAGTCTGGCTGTTTGTGACAGTTCCAGACGCTTGTGCACAAGCTGCAGCCCCTGGGCTGCTCTACTGCCTTCTCCCACACAAGTCACCTGCTGAGGGCAGCCCTCCTGCTGCCTGACGTGGGGATCCGAGGCTGGTGCTGGGGCACAAGGAGGTGACACATCCACTCACCTCCTCTCTGAAGGCTTGGGACAAAGAAAGAGGCATTTGCATCCCAAAGAACTGTCTGGATTTGGGCAGTGGCATCTAGGTAGAAGCCCGATTTGACCTGCACCTGGGAGGAAGCTCACAGTGACATTTCAGAGAAACATTTTTCTATTTTTAGTGGTCACATTGCACAGAACCAAGTCATTAGCCAAGTCCCAGGCTGTCGCCCATTGGCCCAGCACAGTGCTGGAGATCAGGGCTAATGTGAAAAGCAGTTGTGCATTTCTGAGGATGCTCAGAGCAGCAGTGCAAGCCAGGCTTGTTAATACGATTGAATCACAGGAACTCCTGAAGCAGAAAGGTATTTGGGCAACAGCCCATTGCCTGCATTTGGGCTCTACTCATCCAGATTCTGACTACGTTGGGACTGGGATGTTTCTCTGATTTGCACCATATCTCTAGTTGTTGCTGTGTAGGTCCAAGCCTCATTTCTCCATTTGGGAGAGAACAGAGTACAATAGTCTGTAATGTGGTTCTGCTTTAGCCCATCTCTCCCTGATTAATGTGAGTCCCAGTTTAATGAATCATTCACAATGCTTTATTTAGTATAACGATTTCTGACATCCAGTGCTTGGGAATAGCATTTTGGGACGGACCATTTGCGACCAGTGAACTCCAGAAATAAAGAAGTGACGTTTGCCCGTCTGCGCCAGGAATGTGCAGAGCAGGAGGGAGATGGGAAAAGCACGAATGCCTCCATCGGAGGGAATCACAGGTTGCTCTCTAATTAGCTGAATGTGTAAAAGCTAAATATTGACATAGCTTTGTGGTTCCCTGTGTCTTGCCATCACATTGCATGTTATTAACCTACATAATTGCCAGGGAAAGGAGCATCTGTGTGTGCTTTGGCACAGCTAGGTCTGAAGAGAAAGGATCCCCCCTGTGCGATACAGCTGGCACTGATGGGGAATGGATGACTGCTGGGGAAGGGCCTTGCCCAAAGGAAGGGGAAACGACTTCCCCACTGCAGCTAGGTCCAGGCACCAGAAAGATCCAATCTCCTTCATGCTGGCTGTGTTCTTCTCCCACAAGTAGAGCCCTCCGGTCCCTTCCAGGGCTGTATGCTGCAGTGTGGCCCTGGGCTTAGGGACCTGGGGTGGGCAGGCACCCTGGTGCAGGTGATTTGTGGTGGTGGTTGGTTTGTGACCCTGGGTTTGCACAGAAGATCTGCCTGGATTGTGGATGGGGACATTGCTCAAATTTGGTGTATGAAGAGAGGCTGTTGCAAGGCATGAACCTCTGGGAGATGCTTGGCTTGCTGCTTTCCTTTCTGCAAGCTGCTTGATGTGAAAGCGTGCAAGCGGTCTGCAAGCCTTTGCCAATGTTGTTATCTGCATAAGGGCTGGGGTGCCTGGTTGCTTGGCTGAGCACATACATCAGCCTGTGGAGGGGCTGTGAGTCAGACCCGAGAGGAGCAGGGGGAGGCAGGGAGAATGTGTGGGCCAAGAGTGGGCAACCAGAGTCCCCAGCTTGAGTGCCACCAGCTTGGATGCAGAGGTTTTGCTTCTGGGCTTTGGTATCCACATTAAACCCCCTACGGTTTGAATTTTGCTGTGTTAGAGACTTGAAAGGGCTGAGCCTTGAAAGGAGATGGAGAACTCAGTGCTGCTTTCACAAACAAGCTGTCACCCGGCTGTGTGCAGCAGGCCAAGCTACAGGGCTCTGCTACAGAGACAGAGGCAAGTGCTGCCTGTGCTCCTGCTTCAGGGCAAGGCTCACCCCTTATTAGACCTCAGAGAAGCCACCCCGGGATTCATCCTGATTCCAGAGCTCCCCAGGAATCCTACACTCGCAGCTCAGGAGCATCCCAGTACTCCAAGCTTCCTTGTTTGCCGCTCTGCTGGTCCAGCAGATGAGAGTCAGGGAGGATTCCTGGTGGGATTGATGAGGGAGATGGAGCCAAGACCTGCAGCAAGGCACAGCTCTGCCTCCCCTTGCCACGAGCGTGGCCATCCCTGGGCATGCGGTGCCACTTCTGTGCCAGACCCAAGGGCTTTGTCGTGAGCTGCTTCTGAGCCCTGGCAGTGCTTCAGAGAGGAGGATAATCATGGTAGATTCCTCCAGCGATGTCCTGCAAAGTAGCTTTGGAGATGCAGCCCTGTCCCCTGCCAATCCTGCTGTCTTGGGCTCTCTGCCAAGCATGGGGACGTGCAGCTGGGGCAAGGTGCCAGCACCAGGCCCAGGAACAGCCCCCGCCACGGCGCTCTCCAAGGCTTCCTGTTGCTCTAATCCAGACCCTGCCTCCTGTTGCCAGCACTGGCATTCCTTGTCATTCCAGCGGGAGCTCTGCCTGGAACTCGCAGTGTCCTGGCTGTGTTTGGGGAGATGGGTGGTGGCTTTTGCACATGCTGTTCCTGGTTATTCCGTGTACTGTCCCTGCAGCAGCAGCAGCTCCCCTGGCTTCCACCCTGCCGAGTGCCAGCAGTGCAAAACTCTGTTCTCACCTGGGCCAGCACAGAGGGCAGCAGGCAGAGCATGAGCAAAGGCTCCTGTCACAACCTGCCATGCGGTGACAAGGGAGCATCGCTGTGTCCAAAAGCAAGGAAATGTCTTGCACCAGCTGAGGCTCTCTGGCAGCTCTGGTCTGGCTGTGACCACCCTCCTCCCCCAGCTGTGATGTGACTGTTCAGGAGAGGAGTCAGTTTTGTATGAGCCATCCCACACTGGAAGTGCAGGGTGAATTCATACATACATTGACCTTCAGCAGAGACAATGGTTCCTCTTTTTACAGGGGTATATCTATTTTATGATGAGGCCAGAGCAATATTGTCTTCTTTTCCCTTCTGAAATATTGCAGCTTCTCTGTGTGGAGGAGACCAGGGCTGTCCTTAGCATCCCAGCCAAGGAATCAGGACACTGGCTTTGACTGCCATAGGGATGCTCTCAGCCTGGGGATTTTTCTTTCTCCTCCGCATTTGATGTGATTGCTGCATCCTGTTGGAATGACAGGTTCCCACTTCTGGGCTGGGCTAGTTAAATAACCCTCCTTCTTCAAAGGTTTTGAAACCTATTAGTAATTCCTATCAGAATGGCTTGAATCCTCTCCTGAAAAGGTCTCACATCACTCCTGGGCAACAAACTGCTCTGCATTCAAGTCCTAATCTCCTGAGTCAGAGAATAAAATATGCAGGGAGAAAGCTTCAAGAAAGCCTCATACAGATGAGCAGGTAGGTGTGGGTATGCTGTGGGTGAGACCCCCTTTCTCAATCCTGTGCCCTGCTTCTCTCTCTTGGACTCAAGCACATTTTTCCATAGGGAACATGGATGCCGATGTCCTCCCCTCATGGAGGGGCAGAGTACAGAGCTGGGCTGAGTCTCCTCCATGCTTGCTGTGTTGGAGGCAGCTCTAGGCAAGTTAAACATCTCTTCTCAAGCCTTTCTTTCCCTATGAGGTCAATTCTGGCTTGTGCTAGGGCAGTTCTCAAATCACTAGATGTCCTGCTGCTCTTGCCCAGTGTCATCATGTGTTTGTGGTCTCTGCACTGTGGTAGCGAGACATGGAGGTGCCTCCCCAGGAGGAGATGGAGCCACTGACCTTTGGACACTTCCTTCGGCATCGCAGCTGGTGTCAGTCCAAGGGAAACTGGCCCCAAAACCTCCCAGATTGAGGTGAATAAGCTTGACCTGTTATGTGCATGCAAAAGAAATGCCAAAAGCACAGAGGCACCCTGCTCTGCAGCAGTGACATTGCAGTGACATGCCACGATGGGCATGTATTTATTGCCCTTGAGCTAGTCCTGGAGTGCAGCCTTCAACTATGTTCCAGCTTCAGACCTGGTGGTCTCTTCTCAGGGAAAAGTTCACTTATGGGAACTGTAAGGCCCACAGCATGGTGAAGCTCTTCTGTTTTTAGGTTGCTCTAGCCCTGTGGAGGTAGATGATGTGAGGAGGACTAGCATGGAAATGTCACATATTTGGCCCAGGACTTGCTACTCTTCCTGCTGTCTCCCTGCCATGTGCTTAGGAAGCAGAGAGGAGTTCCCTTCCCCATCAGCAACCCAGATAAAAGGGTTTTCAGTCAAGACATGCTGCTAGGAAGCCCATCTTGATGATGACGGCTACCTCCCTGGACCCACTGGAATATTGCCCTTATCTTTTTCATAGGAGGCAAAATGCCCACGTGGGTGTTAGCTGCAAGTGAGGGTACAGGCAAGTCTCATCCCTGTGAGCTGCAGCAAACAGGCCAGGTGCTGCTGAAGACCTACTGAATAGTGGTAGGGACTTGGGCACTGGAGAGAGGGTTTGTCAAGACAGCTCCAAAAAGCTATATGTGGCCAGTGCAGCACACACTTGCCATGGGCAAAGCTGGGCCATCTCCTGGCAGGAGGAAGCACTTCCCAAACCGTCTCCAGGGTCTCACTGAGATCCCAAGTCCTCAGACACAGATTTGCAGATGCTGCTGCCTTGCCCTTGTCCCCACAGAGGAGCTGCAGCGCTGGATGCAACCATCATCTGGCTGGGCTCTTTGGTGCCTTCAGTGCTACCAGCTGAGACGTGCCCTGTGCCTGCAGTTCTGTGCTTAATCAACCCAATTAGCAATTTAATCTTGTTAACAAACCAGGGTAATTGCAGCATTATTAAATCAACCAGCAGAATGGAAATGCCTGCTTAATAGCTGATAAGAGTGTGCCCTGACGGGGAGGAGGCAATGCTGTGATCTGCAGGACATGTAAGCAGGTTTGTCAGCCCTCAGCCTCCCCGCAAGCCTGCGCTACCAGAGGGACCGTGCAGACCCTGGGAGCTGCCCTGGGGCTGTGTTTTACATAGCATTTCTCGGGCAGTTTTGATGTGAGGAGACATCCCCTTGGTCACCATGGTGCTCGGAGGTGGTACCTGGCTGTGTGCTGGAACTTGGCAGAGCAGCTCCCACCCCATGTTCTTGCTGCATTTCCTTCCTCTGCTGCCACTGCAGAGCACTGCAAGTTGCCTCTTGGCCTCTTTCGGACTAAGCTAAATAGAGGGGTGGCCTCTCGTTTGTCTTGGTCACTGAATGGCTTCTGTGTGTCTTTGTTTGCTCTCCCCTGTTCCTCCAGCCTGGGGTGACCATGGATGATGTTGTTTGGGCCCATTGGCTCTCCCCAGCCTCTGGCAGGGAGGTTTCTGCATATGCCTTGGAGCAGATGAGATGCCATAGGCTTTAATCTGCTGCATCTCCAGGTGGTTTAAATATCTGACCAGTTTCAGCTAAAATGCAGTCAGGCTAGAAGGCAGGGGGTGTCCATTACCTCAGTGTAAAAACATCTTTCACCAGCTGCCTTTTAGTTAAACAGGCTGTTTCTGTGGGTTTCCCACTCCATAGGGGACACTATTTTCACTCGTAGCTTTTGTGGGCATTGCAGAAGTATGCAGAAAGGGCAGGGTTTGTCACCAAAATGGGGGAAACAGTAGAACAGCTCCATGCAGCATCTTAGCGTGAGGGATGCAGAAGGTCTCTTCCTTCCCGGGGACAGAAGCCAGCTGACCTGGGGAGCTTCCAAAACCGGTGATGCTCCTCCCTGCATTGCTGCTCCCTGCGAGTGCTTCATCCCCGCAGGGATGCCCAGCACAGGGCTCTGCTCAGCACCTCCCTGGCATGGGCCGAGGCAGCTGCTCGCACCCCGGCAGCACCAAGCTGATGTTGCGGTAGGATAAGCGACCGCCTCCCTGTTTCCTGCAGCTCGGGGGTCTCTCTCACTGCTCCCTGCCCCATCCTGATCCTGGGCGGGAGCACCAGCCCGTGTGCAGGGTTTCCTGGGCTGGACTCCCAGGAGGTGGGAGCTCTCAGGTCCCTTGGGAAGTACAGCTCCTCCCTGCATCTCACCCAGGGGGTGGACTTTGAGAGCTATGAACTGAAGCAGATGGAAGTTCCCAAGCAAAGACTCCTGCCCGGTGAGCCACCCAAATACTCATTTTCCCTGGTTATCCAAAGATCACTAGTTTTCCTCCTTGCTCTCCCCATGCTTTGAGCTAATAAGCCAGACCTCTCTCCCACCCTGGGCTGGATTTGCCTCCTCCCTTAGAGAAGACTATGATGAAGGGCCACACAAAGCTGTCACCAGCCTGCACGCTGCAGGGGACAGTCAGGAGGCCAGCAAGGAGCTGCAGGGCGCAGTTGGCTGCACGTCGGCACTGCCATGGTGCCAGTGACCAGCTCAGGAGCAGTAAATGATGAGAGATATTTGGCATGGGGATCTGTGCAACCCTCTCTTCTGCCCTCCAAAGCAGGGTGAGGAGGAGTAAAATAGCCACATGCCACATAATTGTGGAACAAGTTCCTTTATTAGTTATAGCAGCTGGGAGGGAGCCAGGGGAAAGGGCTTGGAGATGAGAAAGCAGCGCACGGCAGGCAGCAGCGGGGCAGTGCAGGAGCCAGGACAGGCACACAGTGTCACAGAGGGGGGCTAGCAGTGTCCCCCTGCCCCTGGGACCTGATACGGGCAGGGCAGTACTTGGTGGAGCTCTGTGCAGACAGCTGGTGCCAGCCACGGCACAGGATGCTGCAGGCACCCTCGGATCATCCTGGGAGCTGGATTTCACACTGGAGAAAGGAAGAGAAAACAGTGGTTTGTCTGGTGCCGGAGCAACCCCAAACCCAGGCATCTGGCTGGGTACAGCTCTGTGCAGAACCATGTCGCCTGAGCTGTCCCCGTCCACCTCGCCTGTACCGTAGTAGACGGGGACAGCAGGCGGGCGAGAGCGGCATCTCCTCCCGCAGAACGACATGCAGCACTTCTGGCCCCGGGGGCAATGCTGGTCCACGTAGCACCGGTTCGGGGGGTTGGCCATCGCGCAGGTAATCCGCACAACTGGGCAGGACCACGCGCTGCCTGCAAGAGGAAGGGGC
The DNA here is from genome assembly GCF_059628265.1 of Tinamus guttatus. Lineage (NCBI taxonomy): Eukaryota > Metazoa > Chordata > Aves > Tinamiformes > Tinamidae > Tinamus > Tinamus guttatus. The sequence continues at coordinate 1,798,633 of NW_028288728.1, forward strand.
TGTTTGCTCCAGGCTGACTCTGTCCCCAGGGAAACGTCGCTCCTGTGTCTGTCCCCGCCTTCCCTCTGCCCTCCTGGACCAGGAGCCCTTTAAATCACATCCCGGGGAGCGTGCGAAGGAGCTGCCCCTGCACAGCCCCTGGCTCTACGCAGCCCCCAGCCCCTGCACTCACAGCAGGACCAGCACCCCGACATCCCCAGGCTCCTGCAGCAGCGGGTGGCTCTGGGGGGACCCCTTGCTGGTGGGAGGGAAGCTCAGCCCTGCAGAGAGGAGGGATCCCTGTCCCCCAGGGCAGTGAGATGTCCAAGGCATCCAGAGGTTCCCCTTCAGACATCCCCTCCTCCATTTCTCCTTCACCTTCCTTGCCATGTGTGATGCCTTGGCTGCATCCTCTCGTCCTTTGGCTTTTACATCTGGGAGCCTCTCTCAGCCTCACTGCAGACTCCAAGGGCAGCTCCTTCCCTTCCCCTCCGCCCTTTTGGGCTTTTCCTCCCTGCACCTTATTCAAGGAGGTACCGTACCTGCTGGCAGCTCCGTCCAGAGGACAAGCATCCCCACGAGGAGGAGGGCAGCCACAGTCTTCATGTCGTTGTGCCCCCTGTGAAGTCTGCTTGTGAAGAGCTGGGGACAGTGACATTTAAACTCTTTGGGTGAGCATGGGGGTTGGGGAAGAGGGCTGGACAAGTGACAATGTTTATACCTTTTTCTTCAGCCATTGCATGTATTTTCCGGGATTTTTTTGCACAAGACAAACATGCAATTGTTCAATTGCTCAAAAAAAAAAAAAAAAAAAAAAAAGAGAAATTATCTCATTGCACAATGGCCCCATGTAGCCATGCTTGGAGAGGTGAGGGATAAGCCAAGGCAAGATGGTCTGGGGCATTTTCCCCTGAACCAAACGGCAGGGCTAGGACTTCTAGCTCGCGGGGAGCTGCATGTCTCATGCGGGTATCACAGGGACCCTGCTGGGGTCTGTTGATCAGGATTCTCTCCGAATCTGCACCCACTGCATCTGCAAGCCAGACCCTGCAGCGTATTCTGGATTAGTGACAGTCGAGAGCAACAGGCTGCCTGAGCCCCCCTGGGCACCACTGCCTTGGACAGCTTCCCAGAGGCCACTGGCACGTCAGAGGGGAACAGCTCGTGCAAACTCGTAGGGACATAACCTAATGAGAGAAAGCAAGAGAGGCTTTCCCGGGCTTCAGGAGGGTCTCTCCAAACCAAGGGTCTCGTGTGGGGGGCCTGGTGGCACGTGGGAAGCTGCTCTGTGCTGGCAGAAAGCTGTGGGACCCACCAGCATGGGAGCTTTGCCTCTATCACCAAACATCTCCAGGTAGACAAGGAGAGTGCGACCGCCTGCTGCCCTCGGTAGCGTTGGGGTGAGGGGCTTGAATCCTCACTTGGACAGTCTGTCGCTCTTGCTTGGCAAAACTGTCATCTTTAGAGACTCTTGGGTAATGGGAAATTGCTCCATTTCCCACCAGTGGGTCAATACCTCACTTGTCTGGTGTAACAGGTTCCTAAAATGCCATCCTCGGGATTTCTGGTACAGGTGGAAATTGGGGCTGGGCAGGGAAACAGACACAGGGAATGTCCCAGAGGGAAATGCCCGGCACAGCCCAAGGCACCGGAGCTCGGCTGCCAGGAGCTCCTGCCTGGGCAGCCCCCGGTTTCTCAATGGGGCAGCAGAATTGGCTGCTGTGGGACAAGGCCGGGCACCCTGCCAGAGCCAGCCCCATTCCCGGAGCTCCCGCTGGGATCCTGCTGCTGACCCACACGCGCCGTGTCGCGCTTCCTTCTCTGTGCTTGACACTGATGTATTAACCCAGCTCAAGCCCATTCATTTCCTGCGTATTAGTTAATGATTGCCTATTTTCCCTAATGATCCTGCAGCTGAAAGTTTATTTATTTATTTTTTGTTAAGTCCATTATTAGAGTCCACTTTTAGCCAAGACAAATAGGCATTCTCTGCCTCACACCAATAATTCAGCACTTCTAAGGATCAGATTCATTTTTAAGACACTTTTTGATGTCAGTTGCTCCTGGGATGTGGCAGGACAGTATTATGAGCTCAGCTGCTGCCAGGATCCGCAATTGCCCAATGCTGAGGCCTTTCAAACACATAGCACAAATTATCTTCTGACCTTGCCCTGAGAGGAGGACCCAGGTGAGACTCCCACGGGGCAGGGGGTAACATTTGGAGAGGTAGCTCTGAGGATAAACCCACCCCAAGGGTTTTGAGATAGGCATATCGCACATCCTGCTGGTACTATTTCATCCATGAAAAGGGGAGATTTAAACATCTGAGTCTGCAACGCTGGAGTTGGCTAGTTAGATTTGTCAATCTCCAGGGCTATTGGGAAAATAATCCCTCCATGTGATCCCGTGGCAAGGATGACTAGGTGAAAAATCAAAGAGCGTGGCTGCTGCTTGCAGCTCCTGAAGCCCATGGGGAAGAAAAAAAAAAAAAAGACATTTTTGAACACTGAAGCACATCCCTTAGGGGATTTTTGCTAGGGCTTTCTCCATGGCAAGTTCTGTCATAGGGAAAAGCATTAAGCCTGAGTGCAAACACCCACAGAATAACACAGATGCTGACATTTCTGGCTACAGAGTTGCTGCCTGGACTTTTTGCAGCCCCCACGTGGCACTCTGCTCTGGGAGAAGCAGTTTTCCCGTGTGTGCCACTCTCCATGTGCAGGGCCGGGGTCCTGCAAGGACATCCCCATCGCTCAGCACCCTGCCCTGCATGAGGAGCTCCCTGGCAGGCCCTGCTTTGGGCAACACGGGATGTTGTTGGCGGATGCTGCAATTTCCTGGCCAGGGCGATGCTCCAGTTTGTTCCTCCTCGGGTATGGATGGAGGAAAATGAGCTGCTCAGCTCCCCTCGCCTTGCAGCTCTGCCCCAGCAAAGCCTGGCCAGGCTCCTCCTGTGGCTGGAGGAGCTTCCTGGAGGTGCAGAGATGGGTTGTGCTGCTGTCGGTTCATGCCTTGTCCTCTCCTGCATGGATGGGATGCAGGGTGACAGAGTTTCGGTGGCCCAGACTGGCAGTGTCCCCGGTGTCTCCGTGGGGATGCAGGAGGCCACGCGCAGCCGATGCTGCCTCAAGCTGCAGATTCCACCCCCAGGTTCCCCCAGGACCCACGCCAAGGTGGCAGCGCGGGTCACACCGCCATCAGGCTGCAGAAAGCCCCAAGAAGAGGCCACCTAGCCCCAGCGACTCCAATTAGTGCTGGCGTCTGGTGCCACCTAGTGAAAAGCCACTAATGAGGCTCTGCAGGCCAGGAAGGTGCTGCCCCACGCCACGGAAGCCCCTCACCAGGGCATCCCCTCTGCTCCGGCCTCTCCTTGCCCCGAGGATGCTCTCCCTGACATCCCCCCTGCCTGGGTCTGAGCCCTGTTGCCCTCTCCCCAGTTCCCATGGGCATAACCAGACCCAGCATCACCCATCCAGCACCTTTACTTGCTCCAGGCGAGCCCAGCTTGGGACGTTTGGGTTTTGCCGGTGCCCCAGGCACCGCTTGGATGCAGCCGCTCCCCTGCTTTGCTCCAGCAGCTGAGTGAAAAGGAGAGAAGTGACATAGAAATCTTCCACGTTTTTATTGTCAGGATAGAAATTTATATATATAAAAGAAGTGTTTAAAAATAGTACTACCCTGCTCTCAAAAACGAAATATATATATACACACACATAGATATTTATAGAAAGAATTATTATCATTTGCTATTTGGTAAAAATCAAAGGGGATAAGGACTGATTCTGATGCAATTCTGCTGAAAGGGGGGTGATAGGCAGTTCTGCAGGGACCCTGTGCCCTGCCAGGGCCCTTTCCCTGCTCCGAACAGATGAGCGGCACAGCGGGAACTTCCCGCACGCTCCGGCTTCCCGCCGACCCAGCTTCGCAGCAGCTGCGAAGGCCACAGAGATTCCCAGGACAAGCATCCCCTTTTCCTCTTGCAGAGCAGCGGGAAGAGCGATGTGGGGGCCTTGGCGGTCGGGTTGGTGCCAGCAGGTCGTCCCTGGATCCTCTCCCCTCTCTGATGGTCCAAACTGACCACACAGTCACATCCCCCCTGTCCCCACCTCCCACCCAAATGCCAGTTGGGAAGAACAAGGGAATAGCAAAGATTGGACCCAGCTGCTTTGCAACAGGGGTTGGCTTGACTTTTGAGGGTTTTTTTTTTTTTATACACTGAGTCCCCTTGGGATTTTGTGATACAAGAACAAAGAATGATGGTTTACAAAAATCTAGCAACAGCAATGCCACATGGCTCCCGCCCTGCTCCCATCTGAGCTCTTCTGGCCTCCTGAGAGGATCAGTTCTTGTTGGCAACCTGCTTTTCCAAGGCTTCGAGTCTAGCCGACATCTGAGCAAGTGAGCGTGTTAAGGAAACCTGTGTAAGCCAGGACAGGTCCAGGAGTCACCTTGGGCTTAATCTGCCCAACTCAGAGCAGCTTGAGCCTCACTCTTGCCCGCTCGCACACAGAGATGTCCTCACCTCGAGGTACCACACAAACTCTGAGGGGACTTGGTGTCCATGCTAGCACATTAGACACCACGCCAGGGCTTTTTATTTTCCCAGAAAGAGCCCAAATCCTCCTTGATCTCATTTATCCCTTTGTCTAACTCCAAGGAGACTTCTGGGTAGACGCGGCTCTGCCAGCACCACTAGCCAGGACAGACCTCAGTGATCACATCTGTTTCCCACCCGCTGCCACCCCTGCGCCTCCCAGACCGCCTGGCGATGATGAACCTGCTCTGTCCTGCTGCGAGCTCACGCATCGCCCCAAAGGATATTTCTCTCGGTCAGGCTCTCCAGGATGGCCACAGTGTTGGTCTGGAACTGCACCAGCGCCTCGCACTCGCAGGGGCTGCGGATCTCCATCTCCCCCTTGCCCTCCTCTGGAAGGGCAGCTGCTGTCAGAGACACGTTCCCAGCGCCCGGCATCCCGGGCACCCCGCGCCGGGCTCTCCCCCTCCCTCTCACACTCATCAATTTCCCTTTTCTCCCTCTTTTTAAGGTGTTACTAAATGGTTTGTGTTCCTCAGGCTGGATCCCTGCTTAGCTAACAAAATCCCAGCCAGCTCAGGCACTGATGCCCAGCCAGCAAGTCCCCCACATGGGCATTCCCCCTGCAGCTCCATTTGCTGCAGGCTGCAGGGACACCGAACATCTCAACAGCCCCAGGAGCTGCCGGGCACATCACACTGTGGGCCTGTCCCCATGGCCACTGCTGTTGCTCCTGCACCATCTCTTTGGGATTAAGCACCTCCTGGCTCTACATTCTCCTCTTTCAGGTTTTTCCAAGATCCACCTCTCTATGGCCACAATGGCCTTAAGGATCCAGAGAGGGAAACTCTAGGATTGCACTAGTCCAGCTTCAAAAATTTGCCCTGCCTGATGACCCTCATGTCCTGCATCTTCAGTAGGCGAAGGGTGGCCTAATGATCAGAGCAAAAGTCTGGCAGCCAGTGCTGGTCTCCTTACTGTGCCACAGGTGTCCTGTATGTCCTGGGTGAGCTCTCTAGTGTCAGAGTTAGTGGCACTGCTTGTTCCTTTGACACTAGTATGAGTGTAAGAATATTAATGGATGGGACACAGGCTGGTTACAGCCACGCAAGCTGCCAGGGGAGGAAGAAGGGGTTGGGAATGCCTTACTTCAACTTAGGGCTGGGCTAGCCTGGTGCAGCTGGGATGGGAGCCATGGGCCTGCACCCACCTGGGCAGATGTTCAGCTTGAAGTTCTCCACGAGATGGGTCATGGTGGTGAAATCTGCTGAGTAGGAGAAGTGCTGCTCCACGGGCTCGGAGGCGATTGCTCGTAGCTCCTCTTCCACGGCCTTGCCAACGCCAACGGCAAACATGACGATCCCTGTGCAGGAGGATGGGATGGTTCCTCAGCACAGTGCGGACCCGCTGGCCCTGTCCCCAAGCAATCCCATGCCAGCCAGAAGGAGCAACGTGGAGCAGCTCTCATGAGGGATGTGGGGTTCCCCAGGGAGCTCAGGCCCAGGCCATCCCCTTTAACACAGTGGGGTTTTGGGGAAGAGGCAGTTTCCTCAGCCCTCTGTCCCTGCCATACCTGATTCCTTTGCTCTCCTGGCCCATTCAGAGATATCATCCTGGGAACGCCCGTCCGTGAAGACCAGCCCAATTCTGGGCACATTGTGGGAAAGAGGCCGGGCGCCTTCCAGCTCGGAGAAGCTGTGCTCCACCATGTGCTTGAGGGCAAGGCCTGTCATGGTGCCTTTCTCCATATACTCCACGTTCATCACTGCCTTCTTGATCTCGTCTGCCGTCGCGTACTTGTTGAGAGGGAACTCGGTGCGCACACGGCTGGAATACTGCACCAGCCCCACCTGCGTGCCATGAGGGGACACGTCCAGCAGATCCACGATGCGGTTCACAAACTGCTTCACCAGTTCAAAGTTCTGGGGCCGGACACTCTTGGAACCATCGATGACCATGACCAGGTCGACGTGTCCAGCCCCACACTCTGCAAGCACAGGAAAAGGCTGAGCAAGACCCAGAGGACACTGCCAAGGATGGACAGGGCTGGGGCAGGCCTGCTGGGCCACTGTATGGATGTGTCCCCTGGATTTGCTGCTAGGTTGAAGCTGGGAATCAGGACAGTGTCTAGATATCTCAGCCTGAAGACTTCCTCTCCAACATCAGCATCTGCTGAAAGTCTCTGTCCCATGTCCCCCTGGTCCTGAAACTTTCCCAAAACCTCCCATTCCATCTGGGCCTCACCTGTCCGTGTAGTGCCCCTTACAGCCCCCACCCAGCAGCCAGGGCTCTCCACCAAGCCCAGCAGGTTCTCTGCCTCTTTCCAACACAGCTCAAATTCCCACTTAGATGCAGTCCAGTTCACACTCCAGCCCTGCCTCTGCTGGGTGCCTAATAGTCGTGTGCCGAAGGTTGGACACTGAGGATGCCACACGCTGCGTCCCTGTACTCACTGTTACATGTCTTGCCGTCAGCTTGGAGCTGCTGTCCCTCGGGGCAAATGCAGTGGTAGGAGCCCTCAGCGCTCACGCACTTAAACTCACAGCCGTGGTCCACCCCATTGCAGAGGTCATTGGCTGAAATAACAAGCCCGAGGAGGGTGGTTATCTGCATCTGACAGCACAGCCTGGGAAAAGCCTGCAGAAACCTCTCCCTCCCGGGCACCCTGGCAAGGCTGGGAAGACCGCGGTGATCCCACCGCAGGCAGCGCTCCCCTTTTCTGGGAGTGGGGCTGGCCTGATCCATGGACAACCCTCGCTCCGCTGCCCGGAGAACAGCCAGGGAGATCAGATCCCAGCAGCCCGGATGAGGGGAGCAGGAAGGCTCAACACTAGGGTCCAGCTGGAGGAAGAGCATCCCACAATATGTCTAATGTGTGTCAGCCCTTTCCCCTGTCCCCAGGGCTCCAGGGGGACATAAATGTATCTGCTGAGCGCTGTCACCATGATGCTGAGACGGGACTCACCCCTGCACGACTTGCTGTCGGCCTGCAGCGTGAAGCCGCTGCGGCAGCGGCAGTGGTGCCCGTTGGGGACACTCACGCACTCGTGCTGGCAGCTGTGGTTTCCGAAGCTGCAGTAATCAATCACTGGTGGGAGAAGAAGACGCATGGTCAGGGGCTGCTCTGTATCCCGAGCTCGTGGACTTTGGCATCACCGGTGGACCGGCCATTGCGTGGGGTCAGAGCGCTCGGGAGCAGCACTCATGATCACTCCTAGCACCACACCAAAACCCAGACACCTCCTAGCCCTTGCTTTCTGCACAGCCAAGGGCCAGAGAAGGTCTTAAAGCCAGGAAGTGAAGGGTTGAGATGAGAGAAACGGAGGAAAAGTGAGTAGAGGATGAAGAAGGGCAGAAGCAGCAGGAAGGGAGGCAGCCGCTTACTCGTGCAGGTCGTCTTGTCCTGGTTGAGGTAGTACCCAGCGCGGCAGCGGCACGAGTAGACCCCATGAGCACTGATGCACTGGTGCTCACAGCCGTGCCTCCCATCCGCACACGCGTCGATGGCTGCAGGGGGAAGCAGACACCCCATCAGACTCCCTGCTCGGCCCCCGATGCCACCAGCCCCGGAGGAGGCAAATCGGCCACCGGCACCTGGGGCAAACCCGGCCCCGGGGTAGCCACAGCAGGGACTGCTCAGCTTTGCACACAAAGCTGTGGGGCCAAAACATGGTGTCCTTCAGTGGCTGGGATATTTGTTCTCCAGGACACAGTGCCAGGAGTAACCTCATATCACAGACAGCATTTCATATCCATGCAAGTCCCCAGTGTCCCAGCACAGGGAAGTGACCAGGATTTGGCAGGGCAGTAGCCCGCTCTGCAGGTCTTTCCCACTGCTGTCAGCAAAGGCTCCTACAGCACAGCTGAACCAGCAGGCAAAAAGCACAAAACTCATTAGTGCAGAGCACTGTTTTCAGCAGTTGCACAAATGAGAGGCTGAGACACCCAGGGAACAGAGCACCTCAGGTTGTCACTGGCCTTGCGAGGTCTTTGCTCAATTTCACGAGACCTGCAAGTGCAAGTCCTCCCTAGGAGCGGGAATAGAAGAGGGTTTTTACGAGAGCACGTCTTCCCGTCCGTGTCAAGCCGGTATCCCGGGTTGCACTCGCAGTAGAAAGAGCCGGGGATGCTCACGCAGCTGTGCTGGCAGCCGTGGTCCCGCTCCATGCACAGGTCCGCCCCTGGAAGACACAAGGACATTGCAGTGTCTGTGGGCACGCTGGCTGCCTCTGGATGTGCCCTGTCTCCGCAACCCAAGCATTGAAGCTCCAGTGTCTCCTGGCAGTGCCAGTGCCCCTCCGGGAAAGAAATACTTGGTTGCCTACATAAACACCTGTCCAGAAATCATTTTTTCAGCCCTGTTGCTGTGCCAGGCTCCAGAGGCAAGCAGCAGGCACAGCGAGTGTCCATCCCTCCTCCCCATGGCCATGCCAGGCCTCTCTTACCACAGAGCTTGTCCTGGAACTGCTTGCCAAACTGCTGGATGAGCTCGAAGGACTCCACCAGGAAGACGTGCTCCTCCAGCGGTGGCGAGGCCATGGCCCGCAGCGAGCTCATGTCCGCCCGCTGGATGCCCACGGCGTAGATCTCAATGCCAGCGGCGCGAGCCTGAGCGGCCACTTCACTGACACGGTCCTGGGGCCGTCCGTCTGTCACGATGATGGCGACGCGGGGGATCTTCTTGTGCGGTGGGCGCGCGCCCTCCGCCGTGCTGAAGGCCACGTTCATGGCGTACTGGATGGCCAGTCCTGTCATGGTGCCCTGGGCCAGCGGCACAATGTTGTTGATGGCCTTCTCCATATCCGCCCGCTTGAAGAAGGTCTTGAGGGAGAAGATGTTCTGCACCTGGCTGGAGTACTGGATCACCCCCACGCGCGTGGCGTTGGGTCCCACGTCCAGGCTGCCGATGATATCGATCATGAAGCGCCGCATGGTCTCGAATTCGAAGGGACGCACGCTACGGGAGCTGTCGATCACGAAGACGATGTCCAGGGGCCCCGTCTTGCACTTGAGGGCTGGGTGGGAGCAAAGAGGCGATTCAAGCACCCAAACATCCCGTGCCACTGCAGGGAGGAGGACTGGGAGCAGAGCCATGGGGCAGCTCGAGGGCTGCTCCAAGGCTGCAAGGGGCATGGAGAGGATGGGCTTGGGTAGCCCCAAGTATAAACCAGCCAGGTGCCCCGTGCTGTGCTCTGCAACGTGCTCCTGAGAGAGCCCCCAGCCCCTGCACTTTGTGGGCTCCCAAGCTTGTAGGAGCCAAGCAGAAAAATACGAGTTCAGGCAACTTTTGTATTCCTCCTGCAACTCCTGTGTCACCTGGATTTTACTGCATTTTGTCCACTGCTGTCTAAAAGCAGAGCCTTTAATTCAACGGTACAGTGCAAAGCACAGCTAAGGGCATGCACATGGAGAAGCTTCATCCAAAGAGCCTCTCTTGGATGTAACTCCCAGTGCGAGCCAGGAGTGTGTTAGCAAGTGCAGTGCCAATGACTATATTTTGATTGGCTTATCTGTACCCAAGCCTTGGCCCTAACTGTAAGCAAACACTTTGGGTCCCCATGGGAATATGTCCAGGAAAGGCCATAATCACAGTTGCTCCAGAGGTGTCCAAGACATACCCGACTCCTTCCTCCATTCAGTGCCGTCATGGAGAGTGAACATTGGGTCTCCCACCTCATACAACAAGCTGTTCTCCAAGGGTTTTATTATCCCATTTCTATCACCCCACCAAGCAATTCCGACCCCATTCCCACTGCCTTGGTCTGGGCTCACCTGCAGGTTTTGGCCTGGCTTCCAGTGTTGTTAGGACCAGCAGGAGGAGAGGAGCAATAGGTAGGAGCTTCATCGTTGCTATCCAAGACCACACAGCTTCTGGGATTTGGGAAACTTGCTGTGGGGAGAAGACAGTGAAGTCAGGGCTGATGGCGACCACTGCCCGCCAGCACTCACTTTGTGATTGAAGGAGTGGAAATGGGGTGGACAAGTCAGCAATCCACTTCTTCCCTAAGAAAAAACCTAACAAGGAGCATTCCCATGGGTGACACAAGTCCCCCAGGGCTCAGACTCCCATTCGCAGCTCCTCCAGGTGAAAACCCACATGTGGTGCCCCCGGGCAGGGCTGAAAACCTGGGCCAGCAGCAGCAGCAGAGCAGCAGTTTAGCTCCCCAAACGTCTCAGTGCCCACGTGAAACTTTTCCCGCTCAAGGACTGGCAGTCTCAGCAGAGCTAAATTTCATTAGAAAAGCTGGTTTGCCAAGAAAAAAAAAAAAAAAAAAAAAACCTTGGTCTGATTTTCTGCTCTGGGTGGAGCTGGCCAGCAGACAAACCTTATTTTCACTTGCAAACCAGGCGGATCTGATGTCCGGCCAAGCTCTTTAACTGGCTGCACGGCTGCTCTCTTCTGCCAGAGGATGAGTGGGAAAGCTGCACCCGGAACAGGGAGCGCCGGCTCCCAATGCTCCCGATGCTCGGCAGGCCGCAGGGGTGCCAGCCGGCTACTGGGTAGGGAAGCCCCCATACTAACCCCAGCATAGGCAAAAGTTGCTCAGAAGTCCTTTGAAAGTCACTGGAAAAAAAAAAATCCAAAGAACTCTATGAATTTAAACTCTGTTTTTTTTTCCTGCAATCTGCCTTTGGAGAGTTGAAGGCAAAAGCCTCCACAAGCACAGGGCACACAAACGTTTCCTCTTCAGAGGAAGCAGGACCTTGAGCCAACCCACCAGTCTTTGCCAGCGTTCTGCAGTGCTTTCCTTTTGGGTGGCTTTTCTGAGGTATGTTCTGTACCTGGGTGATTAGTTCACATGTGTGAAGCTGGTGCCCAGATTTGGGGGTTAAGTTACTGACACTGGTTACCCAAACCCTCAGCATGTCACTGCCCTCCCTCTCTGCCCATCTCTGCCTTCCTGCCTTGGCTCTCACCACCCTGGCCTGGCTCCTGGAGGGACACGAGTTATTGGGGATGGTGGGGGGAAGTGCTATGACCCGGGACTGAGCAGGTGCCAGCGCTCCTGCAACATCCGAGCCTAGAAAAAGAAGGGAGAAACAGCACAAGCGGCTAAACAATAAGGCCTTGGTGTGATGAGAGCCAAAGCAGGAGCCGTTATCTAGGCACCTCCGGAATAACCTGATCCACCGCGAAACCCAAGCGCAGCCCTGGCCCCGCTGCCCTGCGCGCACAGAGCGCGCTGTGTGCTCGCGCCGGCCTCGCGGCGAGCCCGCCGGCTCCCGAGGAGCCCGGGGGCAGCTTGGGTGCTGTGCAGCCCCCGCCGAAGACACAGCCAGGGGTGCTGCAGCCCCAAGAGCACCGCAGCACCCGGCACACAGCTAGGAAGAGCAGGAGGCAGCTCCAGGGACACATAACCTGAGGAGCTGGAATGAGGCGCAAAGGAACCAGTGCGCCCAAGGTCACTGTCCCAGTGCAAAGAATGGCACCGAGAGCTTGGCAGCACCCTCAGCCCTGCTCTGCTCACACCCAGGAAAAGTTCCTTGCTAAGCAGTCACTCTCAGAGGGGGACAGTCAGGTTAAACGGGCATCTTGCCCCCTTAAGAGAAGGTCTCTAGAGACACTGGTCTGTGCGCAAGCCTGGTGATGAACTAGCTGGGAATAGATTGCTTCCCTACAGTCAAGGGAGATGATTGCAGCTCTGTTCCCATCAGAAATCTCGGACGCTGCAGGGAAATTCCACAGTGAGCACAGCTTCCCCCGGGAGACACGCAGCACCGTGCCCGGGAGCAGGCAGCAGAGCAGCGCTGTTAAGAAGTACATTGGAAATTTGTTTTATCGGTAGTTATCAGCCAATGTTTGCTTAGCCCCGGGAGGTCTCAGCTGTAATTCATCACCCGGGTTTCCATTTAATTGCCAAGTGATAATGTGCAGCCCTGAGCAGAATGCATTTGATAGCAGGGATGCTGATAAGAGATTTCACAGCTGCATCTTAAAATTGTCTCCAGCTTCAGTGTTCAGCCCTGAGAAGTGACACTGAAGAATTCAGATGGACAGAAAGTCAGAAAAGGGCTACAGGAAGGAATCAGGATCCACAGTATCACTACCCACATGCAAGGCTCAACACCTATCTTTAACTTAGCCAGCGGAAGGTTAAGAACCTACTCACACCCTGTCATGTAGCTTGTCCACAGACAAGGTTCCTGGCAGCTGAAAGCCAGCAGGAAAAGTCCAAATAAAAGCAATGGTTGAAGCCAAAGCCAGATAGTCCTCCTGTATGGAGGAGCAGTGTTCTTGGTGCCGGTGTCACTCTTGATTTGCTGTCCCCAGCAGCGGCCTAGAGAACTTGGGTGCCTTCATTCTCACAGCTGTGCAAAAGGAAAAGCAGAGAACCCCCATGCCTTTCCCTCATTGTTTTCCCCATTGTTTTTTAACAGATTCTTTTTCCAGCAATCCTGTTTTCAGAAGAAAGCACTCGCTAACCACTAAATATTTTGGGGGCAGTCATGCCATCTCAAACATTTCTGCAGATCTCCGCTCTCCAAGCCTCGCTGCAATAGCAGGCTGGAACGGAGCCCGCATCTCGCAGCATCCGGAGAGCCTCAAAGCCAGCCCGGAGAGAGGAATGAGCTCCCAGGCCAGGAGCCGAGCGGGAGAAAAGCAGTTCACAACTGATCTATTTTTAACTTTGGAAGATGCCTTCGCACTCCCCGTGGCTAAGGGGAGCCACATTGCCTAGAGAGAGGATGCCACAATGGCTCTGTCACGCAGGCTGTGCTGCTCATGGCAGCAGAACCTGGGCTAGGAAATGGCCCTGGCTTTGACGGGGTGTCCATGCAAGAGCAGGCAACGCGATGGAGCCTGGTGAGAGGCTGAAGGCCCAGGGCCATCCCTTCCTCCATCCTCTGCTTGGTGGCTTCCTCCAGAGTATCCAGGCTGCTGCCTGCTCCCCAGGGCAGCCCCTGCCACGAGCTGCAGGGAGCGGGGTGGGAAGCAAGCGGCTGGCGGGCAGGTGCTGCAGCGCAAGGCAAACACGGCGCCCGCCCGAGCGCCGGCAGACCTTGAGATAAAGCGGGGCTATAAAGCGGGAGAGGTTCAGCTGGGGTGAGCACAGATGTGGCCATGGGCTCAGCCCGGAGCCGCTGACACGGGGTTCCAGCGCAGAGAGGCGCCTTGGACCATTCCCTGCCCTTCCTAAGCAACACAGGGGAAGGGCAGCGTGTTGCTTTTCACTGCTGGAAGTGGTTGGTACTTGAGGCAAAGAGGATGACAAAGAGCCACAATTACAGGACAGAAAGGTCAGCAACGACCCCCGCCACCTCCCAGTGATCCTAGACAAGGAGGACTTGGAGATGAATCTCCCGAGGCAAGCGGGTAAGTCAGCCTGCCCTCCCCGGTGCCCCCTTCCCCATGCACGTCCCCTAGGGCTGCCCCCCGGCTCGCTCACCTCCCTCTCTGCTCCTCCGTATGTCTGTCTGGATTCTCTGCCAAGTGCTGAGGCTCAGCAAAAACACCCGCTTTGGGTTTCAGCGCAGCCTCCTTGGCAGTTCTCTCCTGGCTACAGGTTAATAGAAATGTTCTGAATATTCCCCTTGTGACTCAGCCGCGCAGGTCGGGAACCCGGGTCTTCTCCTAGAGACGGCCCAAAACAGAAGCTCATGGCAGGGAGCAGGGGACAGGGCTCATCAGGATGGGATGCCCATCTGCTCTGGGTTCTCCTTCTGGACTTACTATTTTGAATGAGGGAGGGGATAAAGTAGCTGCAGAAAGAGAAGGCAGAAGGTTCAGGAGACAGCAGTGCATTTGCAAACCTAGCAAATACCCCGACTGTAGTGTCACAAGGAGAAAAGCAGATTTCGGACCATGGTTTTGGAATCAGATGCAACCTGGTTTGCGATCCTGTACAGCTGGGTACCTCTGCTGTTAGCCAAGAGTTTTATAAAAGGCAAAAAGTAGCCTGACTTCAGCCCTTTGGTTGGGAAATTGCAAACTGGAAGCACATTGCAGGAGCAGCAGCATTAGCTCAGAGCATGCAAGAAGCCAGGTCAAGGACTCACTGTGCATTGCAGGGAGCACGATACAGCCAGGACAGCTCTGACCGATCGCACTGCTAACCCGGCGTGGCCTGGAGCACTGAGCTTGCAGAGCATGAGCAGACCTAGAGCACAGACACATGTGGATGCCAGGGCACCCTGCACCACGGGCCAGCACGGCAGGGACACGCAGCGCTGGGGCGACGTGTGCTGGGAGCTAATAGCACGTATTTCTGTCCTGAAAATCTCGGCCAGCAGTGGAGCTGCCCTAGACACGCTGTTCCTGTGACTCACGCAGCCTGTCCAGCTCTGCAGACCCTGCTTTTCTCTACACCCCACTGCAGGGCTTCTCTTTGCAGAGGGCCAACCGGGCAGGTTGTGCAGGCCCCAGCGCACCACCCGAGTGCTATTCAAGAGCAATGCCAAAAAACTCTGAAATGGACTTGCAACCTGGACACCAACTGCCCTGCTCAAAACCAAGCTCGTGTTCAAAACCTGCCAAGATGGCAGAAGGACAGCAAGACCCAGGCTGTAGGACAGAGGCACATCTGCATTTGTCCTTGATGAGACAGCAAGTGATCCTTCAGATCCATGCCCAAGAGAAATGGTCTTCCCAAAAAGCACGTATAGGATCAAGAAAGGCTAACAGAAGTGAGTTACTCCAGTCTTGTGGATCAGCGAGGATCAGCGCAAATTATGCCTAGCTGGAGGCATCTGCTGATGTCAGGTTTTGCTGTGGAAACCCCAGGAGACCTCTGGCACATTGCAGAGACATTTGGAAGATGCTCAGCTCGCAAGTTGGGTAAATGACCTAGGATTGTCCCAGAAGAGGAACAGTGATGCAATCCAGGCTAACCATCCTGCTGTCCACAAGCACCCAATCCACCTGTGGGAGCATCCTTGGGACCATTTTACAGGCAGCACTGACGCTGCAATCAATCAAGCACTGGTGTCTCAAGACTGGACCTCCAGATTATCTGGGTGACAAGCTGCAGATCATGAGAATAAGGACAGCTGTGCAGTTTTTGGAGCAGGAAAGCTTCAGGGAATGCAAACAAGCATGCCAAGGCCAGAGAAACGGAGTGAGCTTCCAGCCCAAGGGCAAGGCAGAGGATAAAACTACCTCCCTCCGTTTCTTTTAGGGGCTGGTCTTCGTTCTTCCAAAACACACGTGTGGGAGAACAAGAGCAGACTATTTCCAGGACATCGCAGTACTCTCCGATTACAACTCTGCAGTAGCTTTTCTGGGCCAAGAGCCACCTGGAAGGACACTCTGTTTAAAGCAAAGGCTGCATTCTCGAACAGCACATAAGGGCTTCAAATCCAGTGAGCAGCAGGACCGTAGCAGGAAAACTTTGCTGGATGCTAAAGGGACTTTTCGCTTCTCCACCCGCTCCCCTGCAAAAGGCCAATTCCCTGGTTTATGCAGCTTGTTTCGGTGCATGAGCATTTTTCTGCACTGCACAGGTTGCCTGAGAAGGGAAGATGGCAGAAAAACAAGTTTCTGTCCAGTTTCAGGGTGAATGACAAAAGCCAGTCTCATAGCATATTTTAAATTTACTTTGTTCATTAATTTGTATCTGTCCTAACAGGCTTATACTATGAGATGACATAGGAAATCCTCTTGGAGGGGAAATGCTAGGTGGAATGATAGAACATTCCCTTTTAGAGGTTTTCCATGTTACCACTTGGGGTCTTTGCTTCTGATCTATTCCTAAAATATCTCTCAGTGCTCTGCAACATAATAGGACAAAAACCTCTTGTCTCGCCAGCCTCTACACCAAAACAGACTCTACCTGGGCTACCAACACAATAGCTGATAAGAATAAATTTCCCAAACACTTGCACATTACAAGGTGGAAAAGATATAGTGAAGAAGAAAATACTACATGGTCAAGTAATGTCTGCATGGTCAGGGGACTGCCCCCATATAAGAATATAGCATCACTCTTCCTTTTCCATTCCTCTCCATCTCGGTGGAGACTTTATGCTGCACTTTTCCCCTAAACTAGAGAAGAGGCAAATTGAGCCCTGATTTCACCTGCTCTGATCAGGTCTGGGTTGCTGGGGCAGAAAGGACCACATGGACATGCAGGAACATAGTTGTTGTGGGAGAGCATCAGAAATTGCAGGGGAAGACAAGATAAGAGAGCTTGTGGATTTTCTTTAAGCTCAAACACCAGTCACTGACTTCAGTTAGGCTTCCTGGCTGTTTTTAGCAGTAACTTCTGCAGACATGGGATATATCCAAGAACGTGCTCACTCTGTTGTCAGGTGCTCCCTGAACCTCCCAAGAGGCCATTGACTGACCCTTTGCAAATGCTCAGGGGATGGTGAGCACCAACCTCACCCCAAGAAAACCACCACAAAAAGGAATTGTGACCCTATGTGAAATTCTGACACAAGTGTGGTTTTCACTCCATACCGCAACAACAAGTTCGGAATTTCTAATAATTTTCCCTCCCTGTGGAAAGGGAAAATTATATTAGAAGCATCAAACTACTTTGCTGATGTAACAAGACATCATGTTGTTTCTATGCTGTTAAAATATTCTGTTTTGATAGTGTCAAAACAAAGACAATAGAACAGAACCTAACATAAGCACCAGCATGCCACAAGAACAGGTGAAAAAAGGGATAAATTAGATAAGAGGTAAATGAAACAACTTCATCTTAATAAAGCAGCTTTCCTGAATGAAATTACAATTTTCAAACAATTTGATCTCAGTGCCTTCTATCCAATATTTTAACACAACTGTGTAGATTTTGATCACCCGTCATAAAAATTCAAAAGAAATTCAAGAGGAGGAAGAATCCACTTTACTGACTCTCTTTAAAAAGCAAGTGCCCATCTACAAAGGAGCCCATGAAGGAGCCAAGGCTTCTGGGCCAAGAAACTCCAAGTTTTGGAGTAAAAGAGCTCTGGGCCACCCAGAAGCTGAGACAACAATCCATGGCCTAAGTTCTTGATTTGGGAGGAAGGTGTTAGAGTGCATTTTCCCCGTTCCCTGCAAAAAATATGCACGTTCAGCCACAAAGGGCAAATGACCCAGATCAGTTCCTAGGTTGGTGCAGTTTGTCAGTTGAGCTCCTGATGCAGCAGATCCTGTTTCTCCAAGAAGCAATGAGATTGATAGCCACTTGCAGAACATCCTTCTCCTGAATCCACTTGAGCCAATATCCCCAGCTGACCTTGAGCAAGCTTGCACAGCACAACCACAGAAAGTGCCTGCTAATTTAGCCCCACAATCATAAATTTGCTGCCTGACCTCCTTCTCCAAATCTTTATATCATATTTCTCACTCAGCAGACGTGACTCAAAGTGTTGGCATAAGGATATATGCCAGCAGAATATTCTTGTGCCTCCCCCCTTTACCTACACATCCTGCTAAGAGTATAATTGAAATAGCAGAAAATGAGCACTTGACTGCTGCAGAAAAGCACGCAGAAACTTTACAGGCCACTTCAAGGCAAAAAAACAGACTGAATTCTTTTTCTAGATAGTTTTCAGATGGAGAATCCCAAAGGCAGCAAGGGAAACGGTTCTCACATAACCAGAATGTAGGTGTGGTGGTCCCCAGTTTCTAGCAGTGTCAATGACTAAAGGCTCACCACTTTGGGGGTCTGTTCATCTGCAACTGCTGGTCTTGAAGACTCCACCACAACCTTCTGGCAAGAGCATCCCTGGAGAGCTGCTGTCCCAGGGGCAGGAAGCCCTCAGCCCCCAGGAGAAGGGCCATCTTATCAGCACCATAGCAGACTGACCTTGCTTCCGGGCATGAAGAGCACGTGTCTTGGGCAACCTTGCACCTCAACAGCAAAATGTCACCCTGGCCTCTTCAGCACACACATGGATGCCCCATGGAAACCTCCTCCCATGGTCTCTCCAGGGCCTCGAAGCAGCACTTGAGGCCCATAGTTGAGGGCCATTGTTGCACGTGTGCAATTAGCCCTTTTAGTCAATCTGCGTAAGTAGCTGAACTCATCTAATTACGTTGTGTTCACCCAGTCCTCGTTAAAGCCAGCTACAAGCTCTTCACTTCCAGGAGAAATCAGGGGTTGTTTCACACAGTCTTTTAGGTCCCATAAGGCTCTTCAAGAAGAGTCCCCACAGTGTGGGATGAGGAACCAGAAGCTAAGAGAGTCAAAGCAACTTGCTCAAGACCACAGGAAGCCTGCGACAGAACTGGGACCTAAGCTGGTCCCATCTGCATCTCAGGAGGAGGCCATGTATCTACCTAGGTGGGAGAAAATATAGAAGAACAAAATGGAGGGACAGGAATGAGACTTCTTCTGTGCATTTGAAGGCAGTTTCATGTTTTGTGTCACTCCTAGCTGGTACTACTAAAACTAAAACAAAATTCTTTAAAAGGGAAGAACAAGGGGGATGTTTAGTATGGCACTGTGGGGAAGCCACCTGAATGCAGCTTCAAGTGTAGGAGTTGTGAATATCCAAGGGGAAGATTCTTTCCTTTTTCTGGTTTGTGAACCCTGATAATTCTCCAGCTGAGAGTCTCGGTGTAGTGGGTTAATTCTGCTGACACTAGACCTGCCTCTGCTGATTCCTTTTGAAAACCATGGACTCCGAGGGGTCCACAGACTACAAACCGAGGACTCTCATTCTTATATCTAGGCAGTCAGTAAGCAAAGCAGCATCATGCAGGTAAATGATGGGAAGACTGAAGTTTGGAGAGAAACCAAGTTACTGCCACCTCTCTGCAACGGGCTAGAGCTGGTCCTTATGGATTTTCCTCTGATGTACAGCAGAGGGACCAGGTTAGTGACAGACTCCTGTATGTAAGCAAGGGCTTGCAAGGCAAAGAAGCAGTCTGGGCAGAAGAGGGACATGGGCAAAGATGGATTTTGCCAGGGAAGAAGGATGCTGCCTCCAGAAAAAAAGTGCTGGGAAGGATGGAGCCGCCCAAGATCCAGGAAAGCTTCGTGCCCGGGCCCAGACGGAGCAGCCGGCAGGGTGCCCTGGGGGAAGCTCTGCCGCAGCTGTGCAAGAGCTTCTGCAGAGCCTCCCGAGCACACGCCTACACCCTTCTCTTCAAGGGAGCTATTTTTAAACCCTCCTCATTCGGCCAAGGCAGGAGAGGGAACAGAACCCTTCTAACAGCTATAAGTGTTACTCGATACTTAAAGCTGCGTCTGTGCTGCCAGGATCTATAGCGGGGCAGCTCCTGCCAGCCCGCAGCGCGCAGGGGAACGCGCCAGCGCGGCTTCCCGCGCCCGACCTCTCAATGGAGCCCTTGTGGCAGCTCGGACTACGGGTGCTCCAGCTCCGTTACAGCCAACCGAACCCAAGCGACCCGTTTGGTCCCAAAGCGGAGAAAACACAATTGCTCTTAACAACTAATCCTAGGAGCTACTGAGACTCCCGGCGTGGCTGGAGGAGACACGTGCGTGACATCTGGCACCAAAGGGACCGTTTCCTTGGCAAACGCTCATTTCTCATAAGTAGCTCTATGAGTACAACTCAATCATTTTTCTGTCGCGCTTTCTTTTCCAGGTCCCATTTACTCACTCCCGGTGGAGTTCATCTGTAATTCACATGTGTACGTGGATGCACACACTGCATACCTCTCTCTCCCCACATGTTTCAGCCCTATTCATTGAGCGTTGGTAAATGGCATTTTATGAGCGCTGATTTTTAACAAGGCAGGCGCACTGCTCGGCAGGCTAACAAAGGGGCCCCTATTGGAAACTTTAAAATGCTCAAACGAAAGCGTCTCCTGAAAACCTTTAACCCCTACTGCCAACCTCACAGGAAATACTGTGTTTTGAGCAATCAGAGCCCAAACATCTTCTGCGACCGCAAATTGCCTACAATAGGCTGACTTGTTGGCTAAGTGCTTGCTGCCGGCAAAGGTAGCTCCTGAGCCCATCTGAGCACTGATCCCATGCAAGTCTTTGTAATTCTTCAGGAAAAAATGCAGCTCCCACAAAAATGAACAACAGCTTTTTCCAGTTGGATGCAGTAATATCCCGCCTGCTTAGATGCAAAGTGTCGTTTGGCTATAAATACCAAGATCGCTTGCTTGCCTTCCAGATGGGAATTTGTATTTCAGCTGAGGCCAAATTTCTCCCTGGAGTTAACTCAGCTGTTCATATTGCCATGTCCTGGTGGCAAGTATCACAGGCGAGATGCAGGGGGGAGTCCTCGTGCCAGCCAGCAGGCGAGGGGAAAGCAGCAGCAGAGCACACACCATCACAGCAAGTATCTGCTTAACTCCAGCTGGGGTGGCTGCATGTTAGCACAAACGCGATGGGCGCAGAATAGTCTGACTTTCCAAACAAGTTTCCCGCATAATATTGTGTGTGCCAAATGTGCCCACAGCTATTTCTTTTCCTGTGAAATGCTTAGGATTATAAGCCAAAGGTGGGCGATTGCTTATGCAAACATATTTATGAGTATGCACAGACCCAATTTTCCAGTAGTGCAGAGATAGCACATAACAGACTTAAGACACAGTCTAAGCTTATCACCTCACACAATCTAGACTTTGTAGGGCTCACTGTGCTTCACCCAAGAGCATCAGACCTTATTCTCCTCTGCTAAAACAGCTGCTCGATTATATTGGTAGGAACTTGTCCGAGAGCTGACCGGGAATGACCACGCAGGTTGCAAGCGGGGCCGTTGCAGCAGCTGGAAAGGGCTGGCAGCCTCCTTGAAGGCTCAATGCTGTCCCGTGGGGCTGCGCGTTTCCACTGGGGACCGCGGCGCCCAGGGTGACAGCGATGGCCCCGCAATCCTGATCTGAGATGAGGGACACATCAAGGGGAAGGAGCCCACACCCTCGGGGCAAACCCGTGGGCCAAAAGCTGCACGTTCCCTCCCTGCCGTCGCTTTCTGCGCTCGCGGGTGCCGGGGAACCCCAGCGCGGGGGCTGCCCCCTCTCACCTCCCTCCCGTCCCGCAGGTGCGACGGCGCCCGCCGAGCCCCTCACTCACCCGGGCCGCCCGCGGAGCCGCTCCCCGCCGCGCTGCTGGGCCAGGTAGGGCGGGCGCGGGGCTGTCGGGGGCCGCGGGGCTGCTCCGTAGCGCGGCCCCGGCGCCGCATTTAACGGGGCGGCGGGAGGCGGGAGGGGAGGAGGCGGCGCCGCGGGGCTCGCCCCGCCGCCACGGGGATGGGCGGCCCGCGCGGGGAGCGGGGCGGGGGGGCACCCTGGGTCGGTCCCCCCGCGCCGTGTCCGCGCCGGTGCCTCCGCGTGTCCGCGCGGGTGGCGGCTGCAGCCGCGGAAGGCGCCGCGCTCCGCAGGCGGGATAGTCCCGGCTCAAGCAGCCCGGGAGAGGCTTTGGGGGCTTTTCTCTTTTTTTCGCCTCTTTTTTCCCTCCCCATCAGCTGCTGGGGCAGAGCACTGGGAACCCTCTAACTCACCAGGTCCTGGGAAAGACAGTCTAAGCTCAGAGCATCCTTCAGTTTGAGCTACAGCAACCCGCGGGGTTCAGGAAACCTTAGAGGGAACGTCCACAAGAGCGTTTGGAGCAGTCACAGAGCAGAGTGTGAAGGGCTCCGGGGGCTGAGGGCTCCAGGGAATCAGCAATGGCCCCTGTGGGAGCCACAGGCGCCCAGTCACAGCTCCCGGACTCGGCCCAACAGACCGTCCCCCAGTCCGTGCTGGTGGCAGGAAGGACTTGTCTGCATTAGTCTCTCTTTCCTCCCACTTCACACTAACATCAGTGCTACACGAGGGATGTGGAAGGGAGATTGCAGAACACCACAGACTATGTTTGCATTTGTCCAGCAGTGAAGACAGTGCTGTGGTATCCGGCTTTTCCAAGAGTGCTGCTGGGGCGATCCAGGAGCAATAGGGAACATCCCCTGGGAAGAGCGAGCCCGGCTGGCCGGTGTTCCCTATGGAGCCCAGGGGGGCACATTTTTCGCACTTCCTGTCCCAGGCTGGTGTTTGCTGTTGGTGTGGTCGATAAATCCCCCGAGCTCAGCAAAGGCTGAATTTCACTTGTGTGTGCAGTGACAAAAATACAGGATTTATAAATACCCGTACATATACAAGAGCTTGTGGATTGGGTTGGTCTGGATTAAAGGAGGTATTGAAAAAGCAGGGAAGCCAGAAACTGCAGGCTGCTCATTTCTGTGATTTCTAATGGCTTTTCCTTTTGCATAAACATTGCAGTGACTCCATACCTGGGAGCACTGTGGGCATTCACTGCCCTGTGCCACACAAAACATCACTCAGGCCCCTAAAACGGGTATTCATGATGAGGCCGTTGGGTTTCCATAGGCAGGGAAGAACAATCCGCTCTGTGGCAGCAGGTCCCCGTTGAGCTGCAGGGCTTGAGAAACCCCAAAGGGGCTGCTTAGGTGGGGAGCAAAGGGTGGCAAGTGCCCGCAGGGTGCCCTGGTGCTGGGTGATGCTGTCACATCTCTGCCTTTGCGACAGAGCCACCCAGAAGCAGCAGCTCAGGCTGCCCTTGCACCCACTTCTGGATTGTATCTGAAAATACTGCACCAAAAGGCCCTTGGATGCAGCCACGGCAGCCTAAGGAGGGAGAAGGGGCTTGCAGGGATGGGCTAAACGCAGCGGTGAGGCCATGCCTCCCCCTGTCCCGCTCTCCTGCTTCGCTTCCACATAATACCTAACTTTGTGCAAAAGCATTTGAGTCCCACCCGAGACTCCGGCCTCTGAAAAGGAGGCTTTTAGCCCCAGCTCGGAGCGCCTGGCCCGGGCAGCGCTGCTAACACGACACTGAACTAACACTGCACTACAATCAAAGCATTTTAATAATTCAATATAATAAATGTCAGGAGGAGTGAATAATTCCCTGTAACTCCGAACAGCCTGTAGGTGCCAGAAGGAGCCAAGGAGGTATATTGAGCTCCTCTAGCAATAGTCCTTTGACTTTCTGGAGGTAAATTTAAACCAGATGACGGATGCTGGGTGGTCGCCTCCACAGTCAGAATGGTGAGCACTGTTCAGAAGTGCGTCACCGCGACAACTTAGCCCCTAAATTTGGAAAGTAATGGCTGTGGAGAAAGGACAGGGGGGAGAAAAAAAAAGTTTCTAAGTAGTCATTATAGTTAACCCATCTAAACATCACATCTGAAGCGCTAGGGTCTGTTTACCTGCCTCTGGCATGCACAGCCCAGCTTTAAGCAGCAAATAGCATGTGCATAATTGCTCCAGCGGGCTCCCCGGCGCGCTGTGCCCGGGCCTCTGGGGTTACGTCTGGCTGATAGCGCAGCGAGAGCCGCGCAAGCCCGGGCCGGCCTCGCGCCGGGGCCGCAATCCACAGGTTTTGGCTCTCTGCACCTGGACACTCCCTGCGCTGCCTCGCCTTGCTGCAAGGCTCTTCCCACCTGGCCCCGGCAATGGGGAAGGTTCCCAGGAGGAAGCCAAGCCGTGCGGACAGGCACCAGGAGCGCGCTGGGGCTCGAGGAAACGGGAGCCCATTGCTGAGCCCTCCCTTAGGGCCATGTGCTCGGGATGTGGCATGTGTCACCGCAGCAGAGAGGTGACAAGGACCTGAAGAGGTGCTCCTCGTTTTGCATGGACTCCTGCAAGATGAGACCCACCAGGGAAAGTCAGGCCTGCTCCTCCACTGCTGTTATGAAAAAGCATCAGATAATTTTCCTACTGGCTACCTGTGGCTGTGCAGGTTATAAACCATTAATAAAACAGATTGAAATTAAACTTTTCAGCAAGGTGAAGTAGCTGCCACTGCCTCGGTGGTGGGAAACAAGCTGGTGGCCACAAGCACCAAGCTGGGAAGCAGGCATCTCCCTGCCCCACAATGACAGATCAGAGGGAATAGATCCAACCTCAGCTTTCCAGGTGATCCTGGAGTGCCTCAGGCAGAATGGGCTGGTGGAGGCTCTGGTGCTGGGAGCAATGGAGCTGGGCACAGTTGCAATTCATGCTCTGCAGGTCATGGTCTCCGGTCAGAAACGGGCTTGCTGTCACCATAAAACATCCATTTTATCAGACGCAGAGCAGCAGGTAATGCTCTGGGTGACACTGGCACCAGCTGGAAACCCGGCTTTGGTGGAGCTCCGTCTCTGACGTGGCACACAAGGCAGAAATGGAGAGCCCCGTTACCAACAGGCAGCAAGACACAAGTGGCACAGAAAGGGTTGTCTCAAAGTTATCTTAATTTTTCTCTGGGTGTTATTCTTTATCTAGCTGCATGATTCAATGAGTAGTGTCCAGACTGCTCCTGTGACCTCGTTATCACGACGTGGAGCCCAGGGTTGATGTTACTAGTGCTACGGGACGGCTGTTTTTCAGATCCAACCCGTACCAAGCTGACCTGCTTCGGGACGGCGTGCGGAGGTACCTGCAGCTGCCGGCGGACCGGACGGTCCTGATACTGCATGCAAAAGTCGCACAGAAGTCGTATGGCAATGAGAAACGGTAGGAGACTCTGCAGCCTCTTAGGTAGCTCTGTGTTTAGAAGGCCACTTCCAAAAGCAAATACCTAATGTTCAATTTTCACCTCACTAGATTTCTCTAATCTAATCTGATAAGACAAATGACTTAACATAACCCCTTTCCATCTACCTGTGACCTCTTTGCATCCCAATCTGTCTTTCAGGCTGCATGAATTTAATAACGTATAACCTGACATAACATATAAACTCTCCCCTGCATTGATCCAAGTAAGGCTTTACCTGGGGTTAGAGTTCTCCCTTAAAGTACTTGAGAAGAGAGAGAAGATGAAGTAAAATAATAAAAGTGAAGAAAACATTAAAATATTATCCCTTAAGAATGGGATTATGAAGGCTCCGAAGAGGAAAGGCTAGTGTTACTACTGCTCTGGAAATCTTGTCTTAAAACCTGATAGACCACATCACTGGCTGGGACATTTCCATCAGCGTCCAGGGTCTCCAAAAAGCTATTTTTGAAAATACTTCCCAAAATTGCAAGAACACCTTGAGGTTCTTCTGGTCAATTCAAAGCTCGCAAATTACTATTCCTGGGCAGGAACGTCAGACCATGCCACTGCAATATAATTAATTCTCCATTAACCTTTGTGATAAAAATAACCTTCTGTTATTACTGAGTAGGGAGAAGTTAGGAGGAGATGAGCTCTACCTCTAGGGCTTAACTGCATCCAGATGCAAACACCCCCAGAAGGACAGCACTAAGCTGGCTCCAGTTATCCTCAAGGTCCATACTCACATCCAGCTTCCCTCCCAGTATGATGGGCACTGGGCAAAGATTTTATTTCAGACCCGGTCTCCCAGCCAGGAGGTTCTTGTCATCTCAGCGAAGGTTCCAGGTCCCCAAGGCTGGGAGACCCCCTGTCTTGGGTAGGACTTGGAGGATGAGCATGGAAAGCAGATGCCAAGTCTGAAAAAAAGAAGAGCAAATCAGCACAGGGGTCCTAGTTAACGCTTAAGGGCTCTGGGTCTCCTTCATGGTGGGGGTTGAGGTCCCAGGCCGTAGATAACTTGCTTAAAAGACCCCCTATGGCAGCTCTTTAAGGGCCCAGAAAAACCAAACCACCCTGCAGGGGTGTTTCCAGGGCTAGCACTTTACAGGGCATCACAAGACGATGAATTTGCACCATTCACACGAGTGCAAAGACAGTGGAAACCCAAATAAAACACAGAAAAATATGTTTCCAAAACGTTGGCTATAGATTTATTTGCACTGGGCTCCAGAGCTGGCCGTGAATGTGGCCTCTGTTCCCGGGCTGCCGAAGGCGCCACATTCCAGGCCGGAGCAGCAGCGGGGCCGGTTCCCGCTGCCGGGGAGGCCCTCGGCGCCGCTCGGGCTGGTGCGGGGCCGGGGCAGCCCCCGGGCTCCCCGCAGCCGCGGGCGCTGCAGCAAAGCGGCGTCGCTGGCGCTGCCCCTCCTGCGGCTGCTCCGCTCGCGCTGGCAGCCCGGGCCCGGCCGGGGCTCTCCCAGCTGCTTTAGTGGCACCTAAACACAAGCCGCTGGCTGGGCTGATATTTGCCCCCTAGTCCATGCATGGCCACATACCTGGGAGGGGGCAGCTTTGCTGCAGGTGGAGGTCTCTGGTCTCAGCACCGCTGGTCAATCCGTGCTGCCCCATCTCTAAAGCGCCTTCTCTGGGTTTTTAAGTACAGTCACAAACTGTCCTTGGGCTTTTCCAGGTTCTTCTGCCCCCCACCCTGTGTTTATCTGTCCGGGCCAGGATGGAAGTTAAAGCAGGAGCAGATCAAAGGTAGGTACTCGGTGGCAGCCTGGGCCCCTCCTCTGTCCCCCAGAGAAAGGATCTCAACCCTCCAAAGAGGAAAGTTAAGTGGTTATCCTGCTGCTTTGCTTTTCCTAATCCCATGTCCCCCCCGTTTCCAGTAGCCAGGGCCGTGGGAGAGGACGGCTCGCGGGTGTGCGGGTACATGGGGCTGGACAGCATGGGCAGCAGCCTGGCGGAGACGCAGAAACTCACCTTCGAGGAGCAGGCGGACGCGAGGGTAAGGCTGCCCCACGGCGCAGCTCTGTGTGCCGGTTCCCTTGTCCCCACCACAGCCTCACTCACCTTCCCGCTGCTCCCGTGTCTGGGCAGGAATGCTAGCTCCACGGAGCATCCTCGGCAGCAGCTCTTAGAAATGCCGCATTTTGGGGACCAACGCTGATGCGGGGAGGGACAGAGACAGCACCTGGAAGGGACGCAGGGCAGGACGACCGGCCAGTGCCATCCCCAGCCAGCCCCCGCAGCCAACTCTTATTGGGTGCATGAGTCACTCACCCTGGTGGGGACATCCGCAGTGAGGGCCACCCCGCTGCCTGAGCTGCTGCGGGGGTCGTGGCCCACTGCGACATGGACACAGCTCCCAGTGCTCGAGGGGCAGCGGGGGCAGCATCTTGGCTAATGTTGGCCAGACTCAGCAGATCCTAAGGACCCTGATTCCTGTGTCACCTGCAGTTACCCTGGGGTGGCTCTGCCCCAGCACCCACCTAGGGCACCCGTGATGGGCACCCACATCAGCTCCACTTGCTTGAAGCCCTCTGCGTATTTGTCCCTATCAGCTCCATACCAGAGGATGCTCTTGCTCCTCACTGTCCTCCTGGGGATGTTGGGTTTCTTCCCTGGCACAAACCCGTGGCACGTGGGGGCAGACGAGCCCCAGGCTGGCAAAGAAGCCCGTCTTTCTTCACCACCATCTTCTCAGGTCCGCAGCCCCCGTGGTGGGCGAGCGGCCAAAACCCACACAGCCTCCCCAGCCTGTCCCCTTCTCCCCGCAAACCGCGGGGCCGCTTATCGCAAAATGAAAGCTGCCCTTTCAGTGGCAGATAAACAGCTAAAGAAAACACCAACCCACCCCAACCTCCAAGAGTGGGAGCAGAGATTTGGCATCTTTTGATAGAGGAAAGAAATTAAAAAGCGTCGTCGCAGGGCTCTGAAGAGCGCGGGGGCTGAGCCGGGCCAGGAGCGCTGCAGAAAGGGCCTTTGTTTGCAGAGCCTCCGTTACCACTAGGGCAGCCCTCTCGCCCGCGAGAGCCGCGACGGCTGCGGAGCCGCAAGCCCAGGGCGACTTCTCATGTTCCGCGGGATAAATCACGTGTGAACATTCACTGCCGTGAGGAATTCTCTGCCCCCTGTGTAAATAAGGCCTCTGCCGATCCCCCAGCTCTTCCTCGCACCTGTAATAACAGCTCTGATGGTTTCCCCCTTCCCGTGAACCGGGGCCTTGTTGAATGAGAGCCATTATGTCCCCGCGGGGTGGCTCCGGCCGGCGGCTCCGCGCTGGCGGGACCTGCGGCCCCGCGGGACGCGCGCGGATCCCTCGCACCGTGCCGGGAGGAAGGTCATGGCTGCAGGTGGAAGATGAAGGTTTTCCTCAGCCGGCTCCTGCGCGCTGGGGACGCTCTGGGACAAGCTGAGCTCCTAGGCTGGGCGCCACGGCCTCCCTTCCCAAGGTTTCTCTGCTGCAGGGCTTCGGCTGCGCCAAGGCGCTCTACATCTCGGACACAGACAAGCGCAAGCATTTCCGCCTGGTCCTCAAGCTCTTCTTCAGCAACGGGCAGGAGATCGGCACCTTCCACAGCAAACTCATTAAAGTCATCTCCAAGCCCTCGCAGAAGAAGCAGTCACTGAAGAACACAGACCGTGCGTAGGGGCGGCCGGGCACGCGGGACAGTGCGCGGGTGCCGCTTATCCTTCCCGGGGTGCCTGTCTTCACGCTGGGTGGGATCTCGTGGGGCTGGATTTGAGCAATCCGAACTCCCTTGGAAGAACATGCATGGATGCACTGGTGTCTCTTCCCCCACCACGACGGATAAGGCCCCGACGGCCGCGCAGTCTCTCCCCCTCAGGCTTCACCTCCCGCCTGGCTGGCTCCTACGCGAGCAGAACCCGCTGGGGAAGCGCGAGTGCCTTTAGCGGTGGCTCTGCCCATAACGGTGACTTCTCCCCGGCACTCCACCGTGTGGGGCGCAGCGCAGGCCCCGCGCGAGCCGCCCCGGCACACGCTGACGCAGCCCTCCTGCCGCCCGCAGTGTGCATCTCCTCGGGCTCCAAAGTGTCGCTCTTCAACCGCCTGCGCTCCCAGACCGTCAGCACCCGCTACCTGTCCGTCGAGGGGGGAGCCTTCGTCGCCAGCGCCAGGCAGTGGGCAGCCTTCACCCTGCACCTGGGTAAGGAGCCTCGTGGGGCTGCTCCGTGCCGGCCCCGGGCCCGGAGCCGCCCTCAGCGCCCGCTGCGGAGCCGGCCCGGAGCCCCGGGCGCTAACGCGGCCTCTCTGCCCGCGACGGGCACAGCCGACGAGCGCTGCGCCCGCAGCGACTTCCCGCTCAGGGAGGGCTATGTGCGCTACGGCTCCGTGGTGCAGCTCATCTGCACGGCCAGCGGCGTCACGCTGCCTCCCCTGGTAAGCCCCGTGCTGCGGCCCCGTCCACGGCGGGATCCCCTCCGTTCCCGGAGAGGTCCCGCGGCGCTGCCGGTCCCGCTGAGCCGCCCGCCCGGCAGATCATCCGCAAGGTGAGCAAGCAGTGTGCCATGCTGGACGTGGACGAGCCCATCTCGCAGCTGCACAAGTGCGCCTTCCAGCTGCAGGGCTCCGACCGCATGTACCTGTGCCTCTCCACGGAGAAGGTGATCCAGTTCCAGGTATGGGCGCGCTCTGCTCCCCCTGCTCTCTGGCCAGCGTGTTTCCCAGAGGGAGGAGGTCTCCTGTAGAGAGAAATGGCCTCCAAATTAAGCTAAGAGCCACTGCAACCATCCATCAACCTCCACCCTCCCTGTTTCTGGGGGCGCTTTGCCACCGAGGAGCTCAGGGGGCTTGGCAAGAGTTACTGCTGCAAGCAAGGTGCCGGGGCAGGGCCCAGGCGTCCGGGCTGCCAGCTCTGCTGGCCCCACTGCAATCCGCTGGGGGCCCTGCAGGCCTCCCCCTGCCCCAAGGAAGCCAACCGGGAGCTGCTGAACGATGGCTCGTGCTGGACCATCATCGGCACCGAGACGGTAGAGTACACGTTCAGCGAGAGCCTGGCCTGCGCCCGCGAGCCCGTCAGCCCCGTCCCGCTCATCACCGCCCTGCAGGTAGGCAGGGACCACATCCCAGGGCATCCCAGGGCATCCCGGGAGCATCCTGGCGCCCCGGACCACAGGCCACGCGTGCCACCCCCGTGACGCTCTGCTGATCGCAGCTGACGGGCGGTGGGGACGTGGCCATGCTGGAGGTGCAGGGCGAGTATTTCCACACGCACCTGAAGGTCTGGTTTGGAGATGTGGAAGCAGAGACGATGTTCAGGTAAACTGGAAGCGGTGGCTGGAAAGCAGCCCATGAACCAAAGCCGGGTTTGGGGACAGGCTGGGGGTGGCAGCGCTTGCAGGCTGTGCTGGTGGCTCTGGGAGCGGGGGTTGCTCCTGGTGGGGACAGGCCTCCATAGAGCTGTGGTCACCAACAGTGGTGGCTGGAGGAGGCAGAGGGGCCTCAGAGGGTAGCAACTGGGTGAGCAACCAGCAGGGAAGACCAAAACACCAGGAAGGGGCTGAGACCAGCCAAGGGCTCCCCAAGCCCCAAAGCCAAGTCCAGGTGATGCACCAGACCTCGTTGCTGTGTGCAGGGCTGCATGGAGGCTCCTCCTAGATTAATGCTCATTCTCCTCCCCTGTGCCATTCCCAGGAGCCCCAAATCCCTGGTGTGCGTCGTCCCCGACGTCTCTGCCTTTGGCAGTGACTGGAGGTGGCTGCGATATCCCATCACCGTCCCGCTCCTGCTGATCAGGGACGATGGGCTCATCTACTCCAGCTCCTTCACATTCACCTACACCCCAGAGCAGAGCTTCCTCCCAGGGCAGCCGATCCTCTCAGATGTCCCACAGGACTCGGACAAGTTACTCGACAGCATCCACCAGGAGTTCACCAGGACCAACTTCCACCTCTTCATGCAGAGCTAGCGAGCGGCTGCCCCTGGCACAGGGCAGCCTGGGGAAGCGGAGAGGATCCCTGGATCCCCACGTGCTGCTCAGCAGGCTCAGGGGGGTCCCTGGTCCTCGCTGTTCATTGAGCACACGTTAGTCTAATTTGCTAATCGCCTGTTTTAATGACAGCAACTCTCGCCAGGGAAATCTCATGGTGGAGCATCAATAAACGATGCTTCAAGGACTCTCAGCTGACTCAAGTGCTTTTTACTACTCTTCAAGATTTGCTCTCGAGGTCCTTGGCCCAGATATTCAAAGTCCAGGAGGGACAGAGGAGATGAACAAATGTGGCTATTGATTTGTACCAGGAATCCCTGCCCCACTTCCCTTCTTTTCAGGAAGGAGGAGCTGATTTCCAGCAGCCAAACATCCAGCACTAGAGGGATTTTGTTTTGTTTTCTTTAGAGGCCCAAATGGGGTTATTTCAAAAAAAAATGAGAGAGAGAAACTTCAGTGTGAAACCT
The DNA here is from genome assembly GCF_059628265.1 of Tinamus guttatus. Classification (NCBI taxonomy): domain Eukaryota; kingdom Metazoa; phylum Chordata; class Aves; order Tinamiformes; family Tinamidae; genus Tinamus; species Tinamus guttatus. The sequence continues at coordinate 1,829,939 of NW_028288728.1, forward strand.
GGCCCATCCCTGGCTCTTGTGGCTCTGCTGACCTCAGTTATTCCTCACAGATACAGACACACTCTGCGATGCCTGCACCAGTATCAAGCGGGTGGTTTAAAGGTGCCATAAAAAGAAACTCGTTTTCTTGGAGCTGAACCCAAGCGCTCTGCAAAGTGGGTCTGGCAGAGCTATTTAGCACCTTCAGCCCTCCGGGGCATCAAAAGGGCCACAGTGTGCCTTGAAAACCGGCTGTTCTGGCATTTGGGAGGTCAATTTAGACACCACCAAGGTGCTGAAACCGCAGAGGTTTTTAAGCACTGCCGAGCCCCAGTGACAGGGGGGAGCATGGTGCCCCGCTCGCCTGCCCACCTGCATGTCCAACGACCACGTTGCATCCCCGGAGTCATAACCCAGGGCTTTCCTGGGAGACTCCGCTCCTCGGCTCCACCAGGCGCCCTGGGACTGGGCACCTTCCTGCCAAGCCCAGGAGCTGCAGCACAGGGTTCAAGGCATTGCCCGAGGCACCACATCCGCAGGGAGCTGCCGATCCTGGAGCTGCCGGCGGGGGGAAAAGATTAAAAACACCAGAACTGAAGTGATGCCCTTTGCACTGCGGCCCCTTGCCCATCTCCTCCAGGACTCAGTGGGGGACAGCGAAAGGACGGGGCCATCCTGCCAGGCTCCTCTCCCACCTCCTGCAGGAGGAGCGGCTGCCACAAGGCAGCTCCCGGAGCCGTTTCCCATCCCCTTGCTGCATAATTCACGTTATGAATGGAAGCACCTCCTGCTATATTTACCCGCAGCCCTTTCCCCAGGGCAGGAGCCGCATTTCGCAGCGGTCCGGGGCTCCAAACAAGGCCCTGTTGTTCTGCTGGCGGCGCAGCGCTCTGCCGGAGAGGCCGGGAAGCGCCGAGCGACTCGCTCGTTGGGCCCGGTGGACTGAGCAAACACGGGCAGTGACTCAAGCCACCTGGGACCTGGCCCCACGCAGGGCTGCCCCTCGCCCCTGCCCTCCCGCCTGCACTTGGGACTTCTGCTTCTCACAGCGGGACCCAAACGTAGAGGTGGCCTTCGGTGGCTCTCGCAGTGGGGCAGACACTCCGTGTCTTGGTAGATCCGCCAGCATCCTCAGAAACACCAACACCTGCATCCAGCAGCTCATCCCCTTCACACGCAGGGTTCGCCAGCCCAAGCTGCTGTTAGAACAGTGGGAGCACAGGAAATATCAGCAGGAAACACTTCCATCCATCTCGTTTCCTCTGTTTTTGAGTTACGCAGTGAGCATATTTCCCTTTCCCCAAGCAGGCTGGTCCCTGGGCCACATGGTGGCTGCCAGCTCTAGCAGCTCTGCATTGATAGCCACAAGGCACCGTGTCCTGCGGGGACGCGTGGCGGCTCTGTGAGCAGCTCCAGGAGCAGCTCCGTGAGCATGTCCAGCCCCACATCACTCTCCTCAGGGCTAAAACCCACTGGGTTCCCCAGAAGAGGGTGAAAATCCTACCGCAGCTCCCAAACAGGGGCACCCTGCAAATCCCAGCAGCTCCCAGCACCAGCAGCGCATGGAGGAGACCCTGGTCCCGCTCAGACCACGCGGCCCCGGCCTGGCCCTTGGCAGAACAGCTGCTGCCATCTAGTGAAGTGAGCGGAGAGAGGCTGTGGAGCCTCCTTCCCTGGAGATCTTCAAATCCTGCCTGGATGTGACTCTGTGCCCCATGCTCCAGGTGTCCCTGCTGGAGCAGGGGGGTTGGACTAGGTGATCTCTAGAGGTCTCTTCCAACCTCAACCATTGTGTGATTCTGTGAGAGCCTCCCTGCCCGCTGAGCACCGCCACGCTCGTCACACCACACAGCAGCCCAGAGGGGCTGGGCTGCACGGGGACCTGCTGGGGGAACGGCTGTCCCATCGTGCCAGGATCACCTGGGCATCGGGGAAAAAAACACGGGCTGGCTGGTCGCCTTCTCCATCAGGTCTATAAATAACTTGGCGACGGGATGCAAAGTGCTAAAATGAGTTGAGTTTGGGTGCTGAGGAATGACAGTCACCTGCTCCAGGGACACCAAGTGCATCAGGAGTTGCTCAGGCTCGGACACGGAGCTCATTGAGGTCGAGGAGAGCTGGAGACACCCACGAAGGCTGCAGGACCGTGGGGCACGATGCCAGCACGGGTATTAGGAGTGCAGACTATCAAGCAACAGAAACCATCCTGATGCTGTATGGGTGGCTGCAGCACTAGATCCTTCCAACGCAGCCAAAAACCCTGCGGAAAACAAAGGAGGGTTGTTGTGGGGTTTGTTTGTTTGTTTTTATGTAAAGCAAGAAAAACAGGCTTAAAACAAGCTCATTCCTGGCAAGCTCCGGCCTGGCCATGCCCCTGCAGTGACCGGCCCTGGGGAGCCGGTCGCTGCCGCCGGGGCCGCAGTCGGGGCTCAGCGGCAGCGCCGGGCGCCCCGGAGCCAGGCGGGCGGCGCGGACTGGGAGCCAGGCGGCAGGGAGCCCACCGCACGCCCCAGCCCCGCTGCAAAAGAAACCAGCTTAGCTTTTTCCCCAGGAAACTCGTGAGAGAGAGTGAATTTTTAAACAGTTTAGGCAAACAAGCAGGCATGAAAAATGCTGGCTTAATTTCCAGCACGATGTCTGTAATTATGCAATGCAAACAGAGTAAGTGACTAGAGCCTAGGAGTAGCCAGGATGGGTTGTGAGAAAGAAATTAGGCCTTCCAGTTCCTTCCCTGTGAGCCTGGCAAGGATTCGGCATCTGCGGAGCCACCGGGCGCCAGCGCTGCGACCGGGCTCAGCCGCAACGGGCCCCACGTGACAGTGAGACGAGGCGCATGGGACCAGGCAGCCAAACTCCAAAACTTGGATGTAGCCAAGGATACCTGAGCCCCCCCTTGTCACGTGGGGTTCCGGGACGGGACGTCCTTCCCCAGGCCATGGGCCATGGTGCTCCTCGAGCTGTGGCACACAGCGCTTGGGCTATACCCTTCCCAGGAGCATCTTGAGGACAGGGTGCAGGTGGGAATAGCACGGCACGGGCACCACCCGTTCTCTGCACCAGAAATGCTGCTCCAAAGAAAAATGAAAGAGGGAATGAGATTCCAAGCTTTGATGCGCGGAACAGAGCTCAGTGTCATGTAAGAGCATCCCCTGAGCATATTCCTTGTTTCCCTCCCATCTCCCTCCTGGAAGCTGCTCCAAGCAGAGCCCAACCACAGCAAGTCTTGTGCAACCTACATGGCCATTGCTCAGGTTGACACCAACACTCCCAGCCACTCAGCTACATCTATCTGCCTGCATCCATTCTGGCACAGCCCTGGCACTAATTCCACACGAGATGGAGGGATTCCCAGCCCAGCACACACTGAGGACAAGGTGGGAGCTCACGGGACCAAGAGATTCGCAGGTTCCCTCCCCAGGCTTGTTCCCCTGGGGTCAAACTTCTCATTCTCCCTGGATCGAGCAGACTTGCTTCCAAGGTGTAACTCTATGATATAAAACTTGGTACAATCCCAGGACAAAGGCATCTTTAGGGCTTTTTCCACCCCCACTTTCCCTAAGCCACCAATAGACCAGACCGAGCCAGCAGGAGGAATTCTGACCCTGCTGGGATGCTTTCCTCCACCAAGGCAGCCTGGCAGGAAGCTGCTTTGCAGCCCAGACATTTTTCCACCCTTTGGAGCCACGGCTGGACCTCCCAGCCACAAGTTCAATGCCAGGGCTGTGAAATACTGGGTCAAACAGGTCCTAGAGGGAAGGGACACCCTTCCCACTCACGATCTCACTGCACCTCCAGCTGAAGAGCCGTTTCCCCTCTTGCGTTGGGCGCCCCCAGGCTTCCTGCAGACCAAGGGTCTCGCAATGTGTGGCACCAGCAGGGAGCAAAAGTCCCTTAGGGGCTGGCCGGGTTTCCTCACAGCATCAGGGTGACTGCAATTACCCACCGCGCGCTGCCCGGCTCCCGCTCCAGTTGGGCACCAAGAGCTGCAATGACACCAAAGGAACCCTCAACCCGGAGCAGCTGCAAGGCCACGGGGCCCGAGCACACGGGGCCCTGACGCCACATGGTGCTGCCCACCCCAAAGGGGAGAGGGGACCCCAGGCAGCCCCTCGCCTGGGCCTGCGTGGGGTGAGGAGCGCGCCGGGCACAGGGTACAGGACAGTGGCCGTGCCGGGAGGGCTCTGCCCAGGAGATGGCAGCAGACAACGCGCGCAGGGAGCAGCAGCGCCCGCAGAGCGGTGCCAGGCCGTGGGGCCGGAGGCGCTGGGGGCCCCATCGCGCCGCAGGGCCCACTGGAGCCCCCGCGCTGCAGCCCCCTGCCCGGCCTCAGCACCCGCCTTCCCACCCGCCTTCCCGCTCTGCTGGGGGCTCTCGCCCGCCGCAGGGAAGGCCGGGGTCGCCTGCACGCTCCTCCCGGACCAGCTGTCCCCAGGACACAGAGCCCCGCGGACACCGCGCTGCACAGGGAGCACCCAGGCTGTCCTGTGTCCCTCTGGAAACCAAGGGGCTCGCGGACACCCGCAGTGTCTCTCAGCAGTGTCCCACGGGGGCTGTGGGCACCACCAGGCTCCCCCCTTCTCCAGGGGTGTCTCTGCTTGGCCCTGGGGACTGGCCGTGGCTGCTGCGTGTCTGGCAGGCCGGGGACACTCCCAGGAAACGTCTCTGCTCAGGGACGTGACTTCCCCTCCCAGTAAACAAACTCCTTCCACCAACGCGGTTCCACATCATCCCTGCTGGTGGCCCGAGACCTTCCCCACAACCCATCCCCATGCCCCTCCTTGGGCTTGGCCACAGCTCTGGCCTGGCCCGTGCCCAGCCCTGCGCCTTGCCCCGGGACCCACATGGCCCAGGTTTGGTTACACATCTGAACTCCCCCTCGGGCCCTCCTGAAAACCCTAATGGGACTGGAGACAGCCCTTATCCCAGCCCCTGCAGCTCGCGGCCTCCTGGGGCCAGGCAGCTCAACCTGGCTACCCAGGAGAGTTTGAGCTGTTTTCAACACAGACAGAGCAGGACCTCTGGGTTTTGCTTTTAAAAACAGAGCAGCAGTAGGCGGAAAAAAACAACCAAATGACAGCAGAGCGGAAGAACAAGGTTCTGCAAGGTGCAACTTGCCGTTCTGCTAACACCAGATCCGCCTCCCGAGCTGCACAGCAAGCCTGGAGAACAGGAGGACTCATGGAAGGGAAACAACCATGGTCCTCGTCTGACTACTGACGTCCTGCGAGCACGGGAAGGCAGCCAGGCTTGTGCCCCTGGGACCTGCAGAGCACATCCAGGCTGCTCTGCAAAAACACGGCTTTGGTGACAAGGGTGTTTTGGAAAGTGCATGGGATTCTGGTTGAAAGCTGAAATCCAGGCCAAAAAAAAAAAAAAAAAGGCAGAACACAAAACAAGGAAACAAATACTCACAACACTTTTTTTTTATCCAAGAAGCAATCCCAAGAAACTGTCCCAATCATAGTGAGACACACAAACACGAGCATATATCACTGACTGACCTGTCCAAACAGCACCTTGGGAGAGCTCAGCTGTTAACATCAGTCAGTAGCAGATTGCTTGGGTGATCTGAGATCTCCACAGCTGCAATGGACCAGGCAATGACAAGGAGCAGAAAAGGTATTCACTGCTCCCTCACCCCAAAGGACTCCTGTGCACAAGTCTTGATTTGTTTCCTCCATCTCCAATAACCCTAAATTTCCACTAGGGAGGAGGAAATTAGACCTTCACAGATGATAATCTATTTAAAGATAGCACTTCTTAGGAGACTCAGCAGTTTTCCAAGCCCATCCTCTCCCTTGTGTCCAGCGGAGAATATTCCCCTCCCTTGAGGATTCAAAGCCATGAGAGCAGAGGCTCAGAGCTAAACACCCTAGAAGAAGCTCCTGCTCTCTCACTTCTTGCTTATGGCAGAGCTGTTTTGACTTCAAGTGGTAGGAGGTCACCTACAACTTTGCTCCTAGAGCAGCTGATCTCAAGGGTGCTGGAACACACCTGAAAACTGGAATCAGTTGGGCCAGAAACTTGGCCAGGCAAGATTCCACACATGTTGCTCCCTTACATCTGAGGGCATTGGGGCATGCTGTTTGTCAGGAGATGGGCAAAAGCTCCTCTCTACTTCCTTCAGTTCCTCTGGTTGGGGACAGTGTTCTCAAAACCCCACCGCACACCTAATCAACAGATCAGCTGAGAAGAAATGGGTCCGAGGAAGCCGCACAAAAGCCCATTACGCTCCCCTGGTCCAGGACACACAGAAGCCCTTGGAAGCCTCATGAATGCCCAAAGGGCTCCCCCAGCCCACTGCATATGGAGGCCCCATGAAACCCCATAGGGGCCCTCCAGCTGAGTGCACACGGAGCCCCAGGAGGACGCACCAAAGACCGCAGAGACCCCTCAGTCCAGTGCACACGGAGACCCTGGGAGGCCGCACGAAAAGCCACAGGCCTCCCCCAGCCCCATGCACACATAGACTCCGAGAGGCCACATGAAATCCAACAGAGCTACCCCAGCCCCCTGTGCACGAAGGCCCCAGGAGGGCACATGAAAGTCTGTAGGGACCCCCGCTTGGACCCATGCATGAAGACCCTGTGAGGCACCACAAAAACCCATAGGGCCCCCTTGGACCAGTGTGCACAGAGGGCTTGGAGGCCATATGAAAGCCTGTAGGGCTCCCCTGGCCCAGCGAACACAGAGGCCCCAGGAGGCTCCACAAAAGCCCATAGAGACACCCCAGCCCAGTGCACATGGAGGTCCCCAGAGGACGCACAAAATCCCATAGGGCCCCCCCAAGCCCTGTGCACACAAAGGCCAGACCCACTTCGCAGAGCCATGCTCTGTCTACCTTATTTACCTGGAAACACTGGGAAGCTCTGGGAACCAGGTGATGCTCTTCCCAGATAAGTCATTTGTGTTCCAGACACCAAAGACAGCTTGAAAGCAGCTCACAAAGGCCCTGAGCCGCTAGCCAGTACCACACCAGTTCCCTGGTGGTAAGCCAAGAATGTACAAAAGCATGGGCTCCATGTTGCCCAGGTCCCAAAGGCCATCTCTGATCAAAAAAGAGTGAAAAGGCAGTTTTACAAAGTACCAGTTTATTTGAGCAACAAAAAATAAATTGGTAACAGTGGAAAATCCCCAAGAGCAATTACACAAGAGAATCTAAACATCCCAAGACGAGACACTGCTCCTGCCTTCCTGCTAGCACTGACCATGGGCATAAAAGTTCTCCCAGTCTACAGTGACCTCTAAACAGCTTTTTTTTTTTTTTGGCCTGTGTCCCATTGCCAGTCCTTTCCAGAACAAGCTTGTTCTGCAAGCAAGTCAGGGAGTCGGGCTGGAGGAAGAGCCTTGAGCCACATCCTCTTGAACTGACGATCCAGTACATCACTCCCTGGCATCCCCACTTCACTAGCCTGGAACTGACAGCACAGGGATTTTTTTTTGTTCTGGTGCCTCTAGACATTTGGTCCCCCAGCCTACAGCACAGGCTCTGTAAGAAGGCTTAAGGGGTTAGTCAGATTATTATTATTTATTTATTTAAATAATCTTCACAATCCTCTGGTTTGGTACTGCCTACAAGATCACTCCAGCTGAAGACTTCACACCCAGATCTCATCCTACTGGAGCAGCAACTACAGAAGGACAAGACTTGCACAAAGTCTTTCCTGAAACAGAGACCTAGGACACGCACATTACCCTGCCCTCTAGGAGCGTTTTGGGGAATTGGTCTAACGCGGAGGTAGGAGCTGTTTACACGAGATGCTGAAGGACCTGCAGGAGCTTCGAGGCAGCACTGTGCAAAAGCTCAGAGCTCCTGCAGGGCAGACACCACCCAGGCAGACTTCCAGCTGCAGGAACCAGCCTTCTGCAAGGGGCAGGAATTAGCCCAGTGCCATGGGGGACTGCGCACTGTGACACAGGGGACTTGGCCGTTCCACAAGCCGGAGAGCTCCTTCCTCAGCACTGCCAGCGCTTGCAAACGCAACCCCAGAAGGAAGAGGGGGATCTGACACGTTATCTACCGCAGCACTGAATGGCCTCAGGCCCCGTGGGCACAGTGGCCACGAGCCAGGCGCTGGCTGCCTTCCCTGGCACAAAACCCCTCGCCCTGCCACAAGACATCAGACAGACACCAGGACAAGCGGGACCAAACCTCTCACACACAGTAAGGCTGCTGAAGAATCAACTCCAGCCTTTTCACTCCCAACGGTATTCAGTAAAATATATAGCTCTATACAACTGATTATAATATATTACAGACTAAAAATATTCTTGTCTTTTCCCTACTTCAATCATACTATGAATCCAATTTTGCATACAGATTAATCCAGCAGTTATTGCCTTTATAATTAAAATTCACAGAATAAAGCTTAAATAGTTTCCACAGAGACTCATTATATTAGTGTTTTACATAAAAAGGATAAAAGTTACCAAATGAGAAGAGCAGCCATTTGAGAAACTATAAATAATTCTATTAAAAAATCAAATGCAAAAATAATTATGGGAAGACCATAAATATCTTTATCCTCTACAGTAGCTGCTATAGAACTAAAGAAACCTGTAACACACTGTAGCAAGCGCTGCTTCAGTTCAGAATATGAATCATATAAAACACATATCTAGAGAAATGCCCAGCCAGAGGAAACACAAAGGGATTGAAAAAATAAATCTGAAGAAATTTAAAAAGTAGATTTTTTTATTTCAAAACAATTTCTACAAATTTTATATAAACATTAGGCTATTTTCTTCAAAATTGTTATAAAAATCCTACAAACAATCCTGAAAAGAGACTGAAGGCAAGGAAAGGGTGTTGTCATAGCCAAACAAAACGAACAGTCCTGATTTCATGGACTAGTGACCCTTGCCCGGGGCCAACAGGAAGAGATAGAAGTCTCCTGGGGAAAACATTCCCACAGGCCCTTTATGGCATTCGGGGATTTTGAGCCCTAAGGGCCCTATACTCCCTGATAAGGCAACGTTATCTGTAGTGTAAGAGATTCATAAATAGTTCTCCACCAACAACAAAAAAAGCTTCACATCAACAGCCTGCTGCGAGATGTCTATTAGCAACGTTTATAAACCAAAAAGCCATCGTCTATAGAAGCAGCCAACCTGAGCGCTGGCTGCACACTGGCTGCAAACACATGGTGCCTGCTTCCATATAGTCTGTTTTATGTTTATATACCCTCTACCAAACCAAGCAGAAAATTTGGCATTTTTATTATTGTTATACTAGCTTTAGACAAAACAGTTTTTTCAGACTCTTTGTATTTCATTGGGCCCTTGATAGCTGAGCAGGATGGAAAGGGTCATGTAGAAAGGGTTTTTCCCCTCAAAGTTGCTTTGAAATTGAATCCAAAAAGAACATTTTTTTCAGCATGTCTCATCGGAGGGCATACTGTTTCCAAGCAGTCTGTTTGTCTCTTGATGGGCACAAGGTGCTGTTAAGCATAGAATTCATTCGTAGGGGCTTTCTTGTAGATTGGTTTCTTCCCAAGATCATAACTGCCTTCGTCCTTTTTCTTCATACGATAGACTAAGAGGAGGATCAGGAAGACTGCAAACAGGAGGCCCACTGCGCCTCCTGCAATGAGAGCTGGAAAAGAGAGCATGGATTCAGTATCAGCACCAGGAAAATGATCTGAAGCCTTCATTAACTAGCCATGCAAGCACACAGTAGGGACTGTGCTCCAATTAAACAGCAGTTTAATTCCCCAAAGCAGGAAAAGAAAAAAGACTCTCATACAGCAAGATGACCACATCATTTGGATCAGCTGTGACACCTACATGTTGCACTAAGTTGGTTTTTCTTTTTTCTAAGTGCTTGATGAAGTTTGCCTCAGGAAAGATTTGTCCTGAGTGCTCAGGAGTAGCCAGTTGCTTGGGTTTGCTCTACACAGAGCTACTTAGATGCCTATCAGTTGAGTAGGTGCTCAAAGTCTTTTAGGGTTTTTTTTTTCCCTGGCAAGCAAAGTGCTTGCTCAGAAAAGGCAAGATGTGGGCAGCAGGAAGAGGAAAATAGCTTGTATTTGATTTAAAAGTTCATGATGTCATTGACTTGTGGCTAGATAAGCCTCCAGTTGTGCTAAGCTCGGTGCAGAGCAGCACAGGAGCTGTCACCAAACTTGTGACACTCGCTTAAGCCAACTGCCAGATGGCCAACTCAAAAACAAGCTGATCCCTCACCCCACCAATTCCAGCAGTGTGCTTCTTGGTCACGTAAGCACTGGAAGGCAGAAGTGACCACAGAGGTAATGGCATCTCACACCCTTTCTCAGAAGGAAGCTGACCCCCCAAAGGGGTCCCCCCAAAAAAAGACTTTTTAAAATATATTTTATAGAATAACTATCACCAGAGTTCAAGGACAAGGTGGAGTATTACCTGCAAGCACTTCTGTTCTTTCAAAGATGCTGCCGTTGGCTGTGCTTGCCATGGAGATCTTGTTGGACAGGTTCTCTTCAACAGGTAAGGCTTCGTGTGGAATGATTTCATTGTCCACCATCGTGTTTTTGTTCTCACCTTCTATCTTTCGCTCAGTATCTCCAGGGATATAGTTGTCAGCTATCTAAAGAGTATAGACAAGCCACACCTGTCAGCAAGCAGCACCCAGCCTACCCACGACTGAAAGCAGGAGGGGTGAGGAGGAAAGAGTTTGTTTAGTGCATTGTGAGCACACAGCTTTTGCACACGTGGGGCGTGTGAGCTTCACCCTGAAGCCACATCTTGCAGGGGGAAGGCTATTCAGAAAGCTCCAAAACACAGGCCAGGGCTATGCACTGTTTGAGAAAGGCAAAAGGCAATACCTACCACAGGACTATCCACGGTGGTTGGGAACATGGCATCTTCAGAGTCTATGTAGTCTGCAGAGGGGACAAAAGGGGACATCATTTCCCTTTAATTACAAGGGATTCTTCCAGAACTGACACTTCCAGCAATACCAGCAGCTGCACTCAAACTAGGACTCTTGTTCCAGTTATCTACTGTTACTTTCACTATTTGATGACTTTGCACAAGACCACGAGATGCAATCTCAAGAAAAACAACTCTCATGGGAGAGAACTTCAGTCATCTCCACTAGCTTCTGCTGCAGATTATCAGGAGTGGTTCTGCAGAGCAGGTCTGGTATAACATGCTAAGCTAATGCCAGCAGAGGGGAATGCTCTTGCCACCCATCCCTGAAGGTTGGTTTGCTAACCCTCTAGTTACCAGATCTGCCCGAACATGCCAGGTATAATTTCAGCACTTCTTTTCCTTTAGAGGACAAATCTTCACGTAAAGGGGACAAGGAGCTGCTGAAACTGGTTTGGGCAGGGAGCTTTACATGTCACAGAGTTCACTTGAGCACCAGAGTCCTTTGCCTTATTTGGCCTCAGTTACAACACTAACCTTAACTCTTTTAACATTGCCTCAGAAGGCGGCGGGGGGGGGGGGGGATTTCTAATCTTAACCATCTCAGCAGCTGTATGGAGTTCAACAGGGAAGAAGCCCCAGCCAATGCAATGCCTTTCACCTGCAGTAAGATGAGTTTAGCCGGACACCACCTGTCCTCACCGAGTGATTCACCATCACGGCACAACCACTTTCACCATTCTCCTCTGCAAGTGACTAGGATCTACATGGCTTTCTCATTTGCACCTGACACACTGTAGTTGCCACTAGAGCTCTGGTTGTGCCCTTAATTCATCATTTGTAACTGCTGATGCTGGGAAGGGGCACACAGTATGAAATGAGGCACGTTCCCCCCTTACCTCCAGAACCAGATGCCTCGTATTCATCTAACCCATCAGTAGTTAAGCGAGGTTTGAAGTCACCAATATCTTCATCATCTGGCAAGTCTCCAGAGGCTGGGTAGTCAAACCACCTGGCATCCATGGTCTCTGTTTCTCTCACCTGAAAACAGGCAGGAGGGGAGAGAAATATTAAGTAACCTCTCAAGACAGTTTCACAAAAGGTCAGGAGTTCAGACACTGCTGAGCACATCATTTCCATCACAAGAACATTAAATGCTGAACTTCCTTTCCACTTAGAGCATTATCTTCATTGGCCTGGAAATAGCCAAATTCCCCTAAAATTTCTCAGAACAGAACCGGAAGCCTGTCTGGAAGGGGAATTTCATGAGGGCAGCAGATTCAGGTGGTTCATTTAAGCAGTCACGGGGTGAAACCATCACAACAGGATCTGGATCAGGAATTTTAGCAAAAGCCTTTGGAAGAGCAGTACCTACAGATTGTCATACAGACTTGTAAGGACTCGCCTATACCCAGAGAATGGGCCCCTCACCTACAGCAGTGAAGATCAGATTATTTCAGTGCACTGAAACTTCAGGTCAGGGCAATTTGTTGCTTCCTCTACCAAGAACAAAGCTACTTTATCACCCAAGGGTTAAAAGCTGGCCTGTCAGTTCAACTGAATTGCAGTGCAATATAGTGTGACGTTCAAGAACGTTCACTATCAGTATTGACTTGCCTGAAGGAAGAACTTCCCCTGTTTCACCTCTTAAAACTCGTGTAAACAAACAAGTCTGTAGCTTGAAAATGAAGTCCACGACACCAGGGTCAGGTGCACGTTAGCAAAACAGCAGTACGGGAGAGGCACTCTGCCAAGCTTCCAAATAAGCAAGGCAGGTTGAGCCAGCTGCTTTGCCATGATGGCAGTTTATTCACCAGAACTCATTTGCACTTGGGCCTTTCAGGTGCCACAGGATGAAACCTCTTTCCCTTACCAAGATTAGTCAACATCCCAGGACTATTTCTCCAAACCTCTTAACCTTGGGGCAGCCCTCGTGAGGGTACCGCAGAGCTGAGCTCACAGGTTGCCCGAGAAACCCACACATTCCAGCAGCTTTGGCTGCTTCTAATTCCAGAGTCATGAAGTCATCCACTTGGTAGGGGACTTAACCCCTTCCCTAAGGTCGGGCAATGCAGACAGATGGGTCCTACTGCCAGGAGCTAGGCTTCCAAAATTCCTCTCTGCTATCCCTGGAACTGCTCCATCCATGGAAACACTGGAAATGCCTTTTTTTCCCTCCTCCTCTCCATTTCCTGCCCCTTTGATTGACGCCCTGCAGGTTTATCTACCTATCAGTTGTTCTTAAAGGGGCACAACAGACCCCATATCTTTAATCCACACCCCATTTGTATAGGGGAACTCTGGTCTATGCAGGTTAACCTTTAATTGTCCCCTGGTTTCACCAGGCTGGGAGAGCACAAAGAGTTGTGGGGACAATTAAACCAGGGACAATTAAAACCAGCACTGACCACCTCAACCCTGATGCCTGCAGCTTTCTCAGGGGACAAGGCAGCTCCAACAGCTCAGAGCAGTTTTGCTGCTAGCCCGGTCAGATGTGCCGTGTTGCACAGGGCCTGGCTGTGAATTCTCTCAGCTATTGATCCTCCAAGTGGTAGTTAGCAATCAGCCACGAGCCCTGCGTCAGCTTCCTGCCCCTGCCAGTCCCAGCCCAGTTCCTAGCCTAGATTTCCCTACCTATTAACATACTGGTTTGGCCACAAACAAGTGCCTTGTGGCCGGAGCAAGATGCTTTTTAGAGCCCAGGTTCTGTGTACGGAGCAGTCGGTGGCTGCACGTGCTTTTCATTAGTTTATGGAGGCATCTTTGGTTTCCTCAGCAACTGGGCTGCAGGACAAGCAAATGAGTAGCCTGGAGGGCACCAAGTGCTGAGGCCAGCTCTCCTCCTAGACCCAGCGGCTCCACTCTGCCCAAGCCTGGCACTAGGGGACAGGAAGAGGGTTGGGGAGGAAGGACAGCTGGAAAGTGGAACGAGGCATTCCTAACATCATGGATCACTTGCTCCAAGACAAATTCATCGCAGGACATCTGAAGCCCAGCCAAAACCAAGTGTGCAACAGAAACCACTACCAGAAGGCGGCTGCTGCTCCCATTGCTGCTTGTGGCCGTTTCATTGCAGAGCAGGAAGGGAGTGATTCCAGGCGCGCCACTTCCCTGAGCCGGGACGCTCCAGGAGCAGGGACCAGGGCAGGCTGAGCGGTGGCAGCATCGCCGGGCACGGCCGCACACGGGGCTGACTCACACTGCGCTTCGTTGTGAGTCACGGCCAGCTAATGTCCTCGAGGGAGGCTGGAGCAGAGCCTCGCCAGGGCACCGGGCGGCTGGACAGCAGCCGCCCTTATCAGGGCAGCGCAGGCCGGAGCGAGAACGTGGCAGACGGCCACGGCGGTTACTCCGCGCTGTGGAATGCACCAGGTTGGGCTATCAGAAAGGCCTATTTAAATCAGGACAGACAGTGTTTACAAGGCAGGGGACACAACACGGAAATTACTCACTCACCAGCACAAGTAAGATTGTATGGGAGCGTTCTCTAAACTCACTCTTCATCATTCTCTTGAGCAAGGACGGGGGAGTTCCTAGAAGCCACTGGAGCTTCTCCAACCATACACACCGCTTTCCTTGGGGCAGCAGCCTCAGCTTACCAGCTCATCCAGCAGCTTCTCCCTGAATCACAGCGAAGCCAGAGGGCTGTTGGGCATCTCCATCTGGATCCTCTGGCTTTCAAGACCCCATCTCATAGCGATTGGGCTTCTCCTGGGAGCTGAGGGCCAGGACAGTGGTGCAGCACCCTGCCCGGGAAGGGTTAACATGGGAGGGCCGGTGTCCCCGGGCTCTAGCACGGGCACATTCCTTGCATACACACCTGCAAGGAGGCACGCGGGCGGCACAGAGACAGCGCCAGGCTCAAAGCAAAGCTCGGGGCTCACTGGGCACCGCAGAGAAGCTTCCCCCAGCACCACCCAACAGCCGTCTCCCTTTCCAAGCTGGAAGGCCCCCTCCTCCCTGCAGCCTGGACACGAGGCAAGAGCCAAGCGGCTGCAGCAGGACAACAGTCAGCTCTTGCCAAGCCATCCCCGGCCGTATCCAGCTTAACACCTCCGGGCAGTGCCAGCTGGAGAAGGGCAGCAGCACTGCCCGCAGGCGGCTTTCTGCCACCTGCAAGCCCAGGACGGGAGCCAGGCCAGGACCTTGCTGCGAGAGCTGGAGCCAGCGGCTGCACAGCCCCACCTTGGCCCTGCAGCCCGAGTCGAGTCCTGCTATTAATGCACTCCTCACTAGGAGGCCTTTACAGAAACCTGCTGCTTCTGCAAAGGTCTAGATCCAGGATTTCTTCCTTGTGTTAAGCAGCTTTTATCCCCAGTAAGCACCAGGACGGATTAGCCAGCGTGCTGGGGGACAGAGCAGGAGCTTTTCCTGCCTCCCAGGAGCAAAAAAAAAAAAAAAAAAAAACACACACAACCCAGAGCGCTCATTCCCTGCCAGCCAGCACGTCAGGCGCGCGAGCGCCAAGCGCCGTTCCCGGAAGAGCCGGGCGCCGAGCTCTCGCGTTCGAGGCCAGCCAGGCTGCACGGAGTCGCACGCGGCTGCTCTGCCGCTGCGGTGACCGCACAGGAACGGCTCCCGTCGCACACGAGGCTCAGCCCCGGCCTGCCCTGCTCCACCGCACGCCCCTGTCACCCTCCTTTACGAGCAGGCTACCCCCAGCCTCTTGTCACAGCAGGGACATTCGCTGGGGCACCGAGCAGGCTGTCTCATGTGCAAATTCCCCAGCCGCTGGCTACTTCTAGGAACTAGTAAATCCAGGCTGTTGCTGCCCAGCCCACGTATCTTCACCAAACAAACAAACAGAGATGATGGGGCAGGGGTAGAGCTTTTCAGACGTGTGAAACTGGCTTCCAGGACTGGCCATTGGCCCCAGTCAAACACAGCAGTGTCCCAGGTCACTAAATGCTTCTTTGAGGGCCAACAGCAAGTGGGTGCAGAAGAGTCAGGGCTGCAGGACTCAGGCACCCCAAGTGCAGTGAGCTCTTTATCTGGTTCACAGCCTGCGGCGGAGACATGGCGCTCGCTCCAGCGTCTCCCTTCCCAGCACTGTGTACACAACCTGGGAGCAAACAGGAGCAAGGTGAAAGTCAACCTTTCCCACACAAAGGGGTGTGAAGCTGGGCCAGGCTGGGTGGTGGCAGAGCAGGGAGAACTGTTAACTCTTGCTGGCCTGCAGGGACAGATAAGTGCAGGTCAGTCCTGCTGCTTTTGCCAGGTGCTCAAACTCCAACACAGCTGTACAGGTGGTTTTGGTGTCACTTCACTTAACACAAGTTTAAGAACTGGATCTCAGGTTACCAAATAAACCCGAGTCACCAGCCTTGGGACTACTGAGGATTGCTCTGCAGTCAGGACTAGGTCTCCAGCCATGGAGATCCCCTGGAAGTGCCCTCCGCTGAGGAGATGCCCACAGAGAGCAGACTTAGGTGCACGTGGAAAGGCTCTTAGCGGACACCAGCACGTGACTGAGCACACGAGCAGCCAGAGCATCCCAACACCATCCAACTGGGAGAGTCCCACCAGGTCACCCCTGGGTGCCTGCAAACCAGCAGGCCCAGCCTGTGGGAATTGCTTCCCTACTCGGTGCTCTTAGGGCAGCACATTCTCTGGAAAGGTTTAAGCTTCGGCAGGGCACGCGGGGCAGCGTGAGCCGAGCTCTCCCACTCGAGACAGCCGCTCCGGAGGAACCGTGCGGCTCTGCAGGCAGTGGCCCCAAGCAGAGCCACGCGGCTAAACAAAGCCCATCTCTAAGGGAGGAAGCAGTGCAGCCAGGTAACAGGCACAGACAGCTCTATTTACTTTTAATACTTATTAAGACAGGAAATTAGAAGTGATGTGTGTTCCAGCAGAAGCAATTCCTACCAGGTTAGAAAGGGAAGGGGCGCTGCTCTTCCCCTCCAAAACGGCCCTTTTCTCCCCTCTCTCCTGCCAACGCCAGCTCAGAGCAGGGGGCAAACATCACCTCTGTCCTTGGAGCAGAGCAAACACCATTATTTCAATCCAGGTCGCACCTAATCCCTTACCACATGGGGCACAGTTAACCAATCCACTTGTGCTAACTCCTCATGCCCGTGCACAGAGGGTACTCGTTTACCTCCCGTCCCCGGCCAATCCGTCCCACATAATTCCCAGCACACGTGGCCTGGGTGCCAAAGCGCACAAGTTAATCGGCTTCCAGGCGCACGTGTGTTTCACTGCCTGACAGGCTCACCCCAAGGCTCCCAGGCAGGGGCAAATGCTACCATGCCTTTGCTCCACAGGGTCCTGAAGCACCTATAGGCACATGGCAATCACAGTGAGCTGTAATAAAACCCCCATGTCCAACGACTAAGGGGAGATTATGGCAAGAAGCACAAAGCAGGGCTTGCCAGCAGTGCTAGGGACTGGCGCTGCTCCTCCAGGACGAGGAATTGCACAACTCCCATTGCATTTTCATCATGCATTAAATGCAAGAGAAAAAAAAAAAAACACCCATTCAGTTGTAGGCAAGGAGCTGGGCTTGTTGCACACAGCAGGGTGAGAGGAGCAGGCAGGGGATGCACCGAGCAGCCGCTGGGAGCGGGGGCTCATTTGAGGTCATTCAGAGAAGCCCCCGCAGAGACCCGGCCCAAGCAGGTACCGTCTCCCCGCGGGCGCGCAGGGAGCCCCGCGCTCGCACCAGCCCCTCTCGCGCTCCAGCAATGGACGCTGAGGCTCGGCCTCGCTCACACCCTGCTGCAATTCCTTAAGCTCCCGGGCAGCTCCTGTGGCAGCGGAGCCGTAATCCCCGTGACGATGGCACCATAATCCGGGGCTGCGGCACTGAGCCGCTCTCCTGGGCGCCTCCCTCGCCGCAGGGATGGATGCGGGTGCCAGGGAGTGCCTCCAAACAGGATTGCGGGCTCTCCTGCCTCACAAACTCAAACCCCAGTTGGGTTTTAACCGGTGCACATTTGCTTACGCACAGCCAGTCCTCAGACCACACGTTCCCTCGGTCCAGCTGCTGGGAGCAACAGGAGGAAGTCAGGGTGACTCCAGAGGAGCAGACTCTTGTTTACCTGCTCCTGCTCCCTTATCAGCCAGGAGCAAAGCTGTAAAGACAGAGCCTTCCACCAGACAGGCACACACTGGGATCTGTTTACAGCAACACTGGCATAATAGTTGCTCCAAGGCCTTAATTCCCAGCTCAAGGGAAAGCTCCGGAGCCGTGTGCCAGGCCAGGCTCCCACTCCAGCTTGAACAGGCACTTGCAGATGCCCCTATGTCAATCCCCTGCCCCAAAGCAAACAGAGATAAGAGTTTGGAAGAACACGTAAGGAGTGGAGAGCAGGCTCTCATGTGACTCAAGCAGGAAAACAACTCGCACAGAGCCATTTCCATCACCCCAAAGGCTCTTCCAGGCCTGCGGAGGAATTTGTGGCTGGTTCACAAAGATTTTGATACCAGTTACAAGCCCACTCAGAGCTATTTCAGATCCATCACTACCTAGGGCTGAATTCAGAGGCTGGACAAATCTGCTCTGCCAGGATCCAGCCAAGGCTAAAAAGGGGGATTCAGTTTTTAGACTCGTGACTCACTCTGAGGCCCCTACCCTAAACTAAGGGGCTCCCATCTTATCCCTGCCTGTGGTGGGAAAAAATGGACACGGGACCCCAGCAAGGCAGCTTTTCATCAAGGCTGATTTCCCATGCTCATACCTCAGGCCTGGGATATTTATTATATCATATTTCCCCCTCGCCCCTGGGAGAGGTCTGCCCTCATTGCCCTTTCCTGGAATACAGCTACACCCCAATGTTCCCCATGCTGCGCATTCCAGCAGACTTGGCTTGGCAAGGAGCGCGGGACACGCGTTTGGGGAATCTTCTGCCTCCCTCCTGCCAGTGAGGTTAGCAAGACGAAGGGCTGCAGACTCCTAAGGCACCATGCCTTTCCTCACCACGAGCCCAATCGCAGCCCGTGCAGATGAGATTCCCAATCCTGTGCCACACGAGCGCCTCTGCTCCCACAACCCCTTTTCATCTAATCAGCACCAGCAGCCCCAAGGTTAGCGCCGCTCCACTATCCTTTATCCGGACAAAGATTTCAACAGTGGGGACTTCCCAGGTAGCTGCAGTAGAGGCAGAGCTTTTTATTATTATTATTATTTTTAAATAGAGAGACACATTCCTGCCTTGTGCAGAGGTTGCCTTGGCTCAGACCCAGAAAGCAGACGCCAGCACCAGACAGAGCAGCTGCATAAGGGGAGATTTGTCACCCTGGGGAGCTTCTCCTCTCCAAGAGCCCAAATCCCCGCTAGGAAAAGGGGCAGGCAGCAGCTTCCCAGCACTCCCTGTCCACTTCACTGCTCGCTTGGCTCTGGAGAGGGTGCGCTCAGCTGGCCAAGCGAGGCATTTAGTAACCAACCCGCAGCACCAGCTCCTCGTACTCAGCCTCAGGAAATTTAGAGTTGGCGCCAAGAGCAGCCCTCACAAAGAGCCTCCTGCAAGAGCCTGGCTCCAGAGCCTGCTCCGGTGCACACTGTGGATTTGCAATAAATATTTATCTTGCTGGGAACACAGTCTTCCCAGCGAAAGAGGGACATCAGAGGGGACTACATTTCCAGCCTGAGAAGTAGAGGAAGAGGCAGCGAAAAAACGCCCTGTCTCTGAAGGGGGACACCAGCCCCCAGATGAAGCCCCTGTCCCCTTCCTAGCACCAGGATCAGCAGTTGGCCAGAAGAGCCCCACACTGTCTCATCCATCCCTGGGGAGCTCCTTCCAACTGCGGCATCCAGGCTGTTTTGCTGGAAGTCCAAGGCAGAGCTTTTACAGGGCTGTAACCACCGCATTTTAGCGCTTTTTATTGCTCTAGCTTTCCCGTAACGGTGGCTAAAGGGCAGGAGGCAGCATTAGCCTCCCAGCAAGGTAAACACAAGGCCACGGCGCTTTGTCTTCGAGGGTTTTCACAGCAGACACTTTGTGTGGTTTTAAACTGCGGTCGAGACATCTTTTCCCCCCTCAGTAGTTAAGAAGGAGCCAGAAAAACATCAGAGGACAGAAATCCTTCCCAAGGAAGGCTCTGTTTTCACCGAGCAAACGCAATTTGTTTAAGCAAGAAGAAACCTTGTTTTTGCTGCATGGTACTGTTTGGGTAACAGTATTACGGGCCTTGCAGTCGCCTTCCCAGCCCAAACACCGTCTCACCCAGATTTTAATTAGCTCCTTTGATTTTTAAGTTATACCAATCATTTGTCTAACGAGAGCCGCTCAGTGTTTTACAAGCAGAGTCTCAGCCTCAAAGGGCATAACTGAGCAGCTGCGCTCGGTACTTGCAGCAAAAATAAGATTTTTCACCAGAAGGGCCAGCAAGCCTTTAGAAGAGGCAAGGACAGAGCAATTTCTTGCGTGCTTCCCCCTCCCACGCTGACATTTTGTCTCAATTCAGGACCAAGTCTTTAACCTCATCCTTGAGACTTTCCACTAGCCTGGCTTGCTCTGAGTGGTCACAGTCGTTTTAGATCATACTGCCTCTTCCTCCTCTCCCCCCTGCAACTCATCTCCAGCTGAAAAACACAGCAAACATTTAACTGCCCAAGCAAGTCAGCTGCTGCTCCAGAAAAGGATCTCGTTTTGCCAACATTAACTCAGTTACTGGTAGCAATAGGATGTCAGGGACACTCCAACAGCTTTTTACCCACCAAGTCTCACAGCCCCAGTCCAGGGCAGATTAGACAAGGGGCAGCAGTTAAGATATCTGCACTACCAAAGATATCTGGACTACTGAGGACACCACAGCCCACCAGGCAGGCAGCACCGGCGCTGCCTTCACCCCTCTTCTGCCTGTCCTGAGCCATTTCAAGGAAGTTCGAGTCAGTGCTTAGGGTAAGGGGACAAAGCCCTTACTCAGAGGGTGACAATTTCTGCAAAAGGGCCAGGCAGTTGCCAGAAACCTGAGTCAGAGCAGGAGGGATCAGGGCTGAAGGCGACGCACAGGAGACACAGGCAGGAAAGCAGCATCAGGCACCCACTCATGGGCAAAGACGACGACAAGCCCAAGAGTGCAGCCCTGGCCATACATTAACATGGGAGCCTCTCCTTCCAGAGCCTCTCGTGCAGCAGCTCACTGCAGGGCCACCGAGTCTGCCTCATCACGACAACCTCATTCTAGCGCAAATCATTCAAATCCTTCATCTAAAGGGGTTGCATTTCTGCGTTCCAAACAAACAGGCACCCATCTTGAGGTCAGCCTTGTCCACACCACTTTTGCAGCGTTTTAACTGCATTAACTTCAAGTCGGGGGCTGAAAAGCAGCACAGCCCTTCTGTTGTTCAGGTATGAAGGGACAGACTGTTGGGAACGGAGAGGGGAGCAAGCAAGGATCTGGAGAGGATAAATGTTAACTCGGGAGCAACAAGGTGCTTGGATGGATGGTCCATTTTGTCTAGCAGGAGCAATAGCTCAGGAATGCTGAGTACGAATGAGCCTCAGTAACTTAATCAACTCATCTAATGAGTCAGCTCCAGGAGTCACTCATTCTGCAGGCATCACAGCACCCAGCTTCTTCTGTGGGAGAGTCTTTATCCAGACATCAAACTGGGGGGGGGGGGGGGGGGGGGCAAAGAGTCCAGATGGTGTTTTTGAAGAGTGCAAAGCCCAGCAATTCTCCCATTTGAGGGGGTACAACTTTACGCACACAAAGTGCGACGCAGCCTCTTGAGAGCTCAGAGCCAAGTGGATTCAAGTGGCCAGCACATTTTCAACAGAGTATTCACCAGCAGCAGGAGCATAAAGGGGAAGGAAAAAAAAAATAAATGCAGGAATTGTGCCGAAGTTTACGCCCTAAGCAGCCAGCCAGATTTCCCTCCTCTGCACTGACATTGGGAAAGTCAAGGGAGCAGCTCTCGGCTTTCTGGTGCAAGGAGGGCACAAACTGCTCAAGAAGCCAGTCGGCCACAGCAGAATAAGGAGGCAAGATCACACGTGGAGAGGAGCAGCAAATGGTCTCCCCACCCCAACCTTTCATGCAGCCCAAGGCAAGAGTAAACAAGCTGGAGGGGAGAAAAACAGAGAAAGAAAATCACCACCACAAAGCACATTTCCACAGTTGCTGGAGTGGATGTAGGGCTTTGACACGCCAGGGCCATGGGACACAACAGAAGGGGCAGGAAAGGGCATGGCTGTGTTGGAAGAACAAACTCCCTGGCACGGCCCGACGGTGCGGGGGCAACCACTTCTGCCCTTGCCTTTGTCTTTCCAGCAGGTCCAAAGTGCTGGGCTGCCCCGCTGAGCTCCCACCCCACCACTCAACCTGTTGCAAGGGGCTAGACAGACCATTTAGTCTGCACATTAGAGGGGTTTCAGCCCTGACCGCCAGATCTGGGCTCCACTATCGAACCACGGGCTCCTTCCTCCTGTCTTAGTGACATTGCCATAGCCTTTGTAACGATTTGTTTTCAGGAGGCCTGAGCAAAAGCCAGCAAAATTTGTTCCACACGTTCAGCTGCCCTGTGGGTTTGCCAAGTTAGACGGTAAAATAAAGTAAAACATGCAGATAGCAATGACTTGATTTGATTGGGAGGGACAGATGAGAAACTGGGCAAAGAGCAGAAAGAACAGGCCTGGGGGATCAATGGCAGCAGGACAAGCCAAACCGGTTTAACATTAATAATGCTGCACTCCTTTCCAAACACAGCTATCATCAACAAGACACCAGCTTTGCTGATCAGGAGGCCTCTGAGCACAACTGCTTTAAACCAACAAACACAGAGGCTGCAAACAGCACCAAGCCTCCCGCTTGCCCCCATCAACCTCCAGCTGACGCCTCTGGGGCTGGATTTGTGAGGGCCACCAGTGCTGCAGGTGCAGGAGGGTGACACCAGCCTGCATGGAGGCTTCTAGGGTTTATCTGGAGGTGCAAAAGCAGGAGGGCTGTAGCACCCCCGTGGTGCCTGTGCCCCTTGGGATGCTGCCGGGCTCAGACTGCCACAGCCCCCCTGCACCAGGCACAGGCAGCCACGCTGCATGAACCCCCCCTTGCTCCATCCCACTGTTGCTGGAGGCCAACTAGGTTCTAGAAGCACCAGCAGGGCTTGAAGATGCTGCTGTACCCCTACAAGGCTGCAAACCTCGGGCATCAAACCCTCCTACTGATCCCTGTTGTAGCTAAACTGGCAGCTTTCAACTCCTCCCCATCTGCCGGTCCCTGGGGGCACCATTTCGTTATACACCGCAAGCAGGTGAGAGCCTCCCCCGCACAGCGTCTGCCTCCCGCCGCTCCGGCCTCCCCTCCCCGCTGCACCACGTTCTCACAGCAAGTTACCCCGTGTCGCAACACGGGCCACCCCCGGCCAAACGTCACACGCCGGCACCATTCCCCACCCTCTTACACATCCCGGGTTGCTCCACACGGAGAAAGCCCAGGCGCAGCGTGGAGGCACGCCGGGGGAAGCAGCCAAGGCATTTTTGTTTTGCAGGCTCGGGGAAAAGAGCCGAGCCCGCAATCGCTCTCCGAAGCCGGGCTCTTACATAAGACATAATCCCCGGCGTGTCAAGAAACGGCTACCTGCGCTCGGCCGTCCCGCGCGGCCCCGCACGTTTCGGCAGGGCTATAAGGGGGGAAGGGAGGAGCAGCAGCAGCCAAGCTCTGCCAAACCCCGCGTCATCCTCAGCCGCCTCCGCAGCCCGCATCGTTCACTCGGGCACGGCTTTGGGTAGCGCAGTTTTACGGCATGAGCAGAGTCCCTCTCGCTTAGCTAGCTGATGGTGACAAGCACACCTCCTCCCACGACTCCCCCGAGCTCTATACAAGGATTTACAGACTTCATCTGTTCAAAATTTATCTTCTTTACAGAAATCCAACTCCCGGCCGTTTGGTTCTCCAGGGACACCGAGCTGCATTTCATACCAAACATGGTCAGTGCAGCCTCCAGGCACCTTCTGCCCCAAAGCCTGGCCCTGCTCTTGAAGAGGCCATGGGGATAAAGGCTCTAAAGAAGGGCGGATTTGGGCTGGTTGGTCCCGGCAGAGGGTAACTGTCCATGCCGAGAGACGCTCTCCAAGGAAGAGTTTTCCGCATTTCAGCCAAGCTGCGGGGCACCCCGCATTGGCAAGACACACAACACAAGCACGGGGAGGCAGAATCCCGGCACCTCCACACGTGCCCAGAGCAGCCGGGCTCTCCACTGCGTTATTACGAAGAGACTCGTAACCCCCTCACAGCAACGCCTCATTTTTCTCTCCCCGTGGAGGCAGGGCAGGTTTAGCACTCTCACACCCCAGGGCTCCCGCTCAGCCCAGCCCGGCAGGCGCGCGCACGAGCCGAGCCGCGCGGTGCCCGGCCGGCCCGGCCCGCACCGCAACCACGGCGGGATTAGAGGGCTTAAACCCGCCCCCGGCAGCTGGGGATCAAGGCGCGACGGGCAGCGGCCCCGTCCTGCGCGCTCCGACCCCGCGGGAGGGAGCCGGGAAGGAGCCCGGGAAGTTTCTCCCCTCGCCGGTCCCCGCAGCCCACGGGGCGCGGGGGGCGCCCTGCAAGCGGCCCCGGGACTCACCGACTCGGCGGCGGCGGCGGCCACGAGGAGGCCGAGCAGGAGGGCGACGCGGGGCGCGGGCATGGCGGGGCGCGGGCGGCGCTCAGGCTCCGCAGGTCACTCTCGGCGGGGCTGCGGGGCGCAGTGCGGGGCTGCCGCCCGCCGCCCGGCACTTATAGCGGCGGCGCGAGGGGCGGAGCGGCCTCTCTGCCCGCCCCGGCCCGGCCCGGCCCGGCCCGCCGGGAAAGCCCGCGGTTCCCCCCGGCCCGGCCCCCGCAGCGCCGCCACCCCCGGGGAGAAGGGGAATGGGGACGGGAGGGAAAGGAGGGGGGGGAAGAAGGGAATGGGGGGAAAAGGAGGGAAAGAGGGACAGGAGGGAAAGGGGAAGGAAAGAGGGAGCAAAAGTGAAAGGGGGGCAAAAGGGAAAGGGGGAAAAGGAAGAGGGAGAGAGGACAGGAGGAAAAGAGGGGAGAAGGAGGAGTGAAAGGAGGGCAAAAGGGATAGGGAAGGGGGGGCAGAAGTGAAAGGGGGGGGGACGGCAGGGGGGAA
The DNA here is from genome assembly GCF_059628265.1 of Tinamus guttatus. NCBI lineage: Eukaryota > Metazoa > Chordata > Aves > Tinamiformes > Tinamidae > Tinamus > Tinamus guttatus. Next base: position 1,854,804 of record NW_028288728.1, read on the forward strand.
GCCGATCCTGTCACTTTCCATGACACTCCACAAGTGACAACAAGTCTTACACATTGGCATAAATCTGGAGCCGGGTTTCTGTTTGACTCCAGTGTCTCCCTGCGGTTACCGAGCAGGGAATTACATCACCCAGGTCTCATACGAAGTGAAAACCCAAACTGCTCTGTGCGTTTTCGCTAAGTGGCAAGTGCAAAAAAATACTCACTGAGATAAGAAAATAAGAGCCAACAGCACAGCTCGAGTGTTTGAGTTTCTCTCCTCTTACTAACAGTTTTGCCTGGAGATGAGAATTCACTCATTTCTATTTAAAGCAGCGGTTTCAGCCCCTCAAATCTCATTGGGTTAGTTTGCACTTGGACTGCTGTAAAGAAGGGATTTCCTCCGTGGGGAAGCAAGGCACAGAGCAGAAGCAGCATGTGCCACGATCCCATCCTCCCGTTGGAGCCGCTTCTCAGCCTGCTCCAGCCCTGCAACATTATCCAAAGAAACCCTGTCCCGTCCCCTTTGACATGACAACCCTCAAACTAGAAATCTGGAAGGTGAAGCGTCCTTCCCAACTAAACGCTTGTCCTTTTGGGAAGAAATGGGCACAGAAGGTGTGAGCAGAGGCCAAGAGGTCTCCTCAGTGTTTATGAGGGCCATACCCACACACACGACTGCTGCATGCCAGGAAATTCCCCTGGCAGCACCGTGGAGCTGGCCGGCTTCACATGAACTCACAGGAAACACAGAGTTCAAAAAAACAGCGGAAGCCCATGTACATTCCGGGTAGGAACCCGGAGGGACATCAGGACGGGGGCTGCAATGGAGTCTCCTCCTGAACCTCTGTGCTCCGGACAGCGACGTATTTATTCCTAAGCCTCCAGTTCCCCAAGCCCGGAGGCAGGATCTGTGTTGTGGGCAAGATCCCCACCCTTCCTTAATACCTTTGCTTGCCATGCAGGGAGGAGCTGATGAAAAAGCCACCACTTCTGTGGCCCAGGAGCCCAACTCTAGCTGATCTCCAGTTCTGGACATCTGATAGAGGTAGGAAGCAGAAGGAAAGGAAGAAGAGCACATGGGCTGGGCTGAAGGGGTGAAGACCCCACGATGACACCCCTCAGAAGGAGACAGTCTCAGCAGCACCAGGGGCCTGGAAGCAGAACCTCTGCTCCCCCCTGACCCACACGGGCTGAGTGACAAGGTCCTGTGCCGGGCAGAGCTGTGGCCCCGAAATGCATCCCAGACCTGGCTTGTCCAATTGCTCCAACAAATACTGTGTGGACCCGCACACAAAGACCCTCTAACAGGCACCTCTACTTCAGCGTGCACATAGCTGTGCCACAAAAGTCCACAAGAAACTTCCCTGCTGTGACAGAAGGGCCTGCTAGACCCAGAGACCACAGTCCCACCGCAGTCCGACCCGTGGGCACAATCCTTCCAACAAATAAATAAAGAATTTGGGGTTCTACTTAGCTGGAAACAAAAATTTAAACTCAACCCTAATGTATTTTCCAACCTTGAGAAAAAACTTACATAACCTTACCAGTGACATTTTCAAAATGCATTTTGTAGATCCACTTCCAAGCTGCACGCGCACAAACTTTCTGTGACAGTATCTCAAAACCATAGGAGAGGAAACGCGACCACAAAGATTGTAGCTTGCTTCTGCAAACCCATGACATAAAAGAGCTTGCTTCGTTTTGCCCTTCGATTGTCCCCTATCAAAATGTTGACATTCTGCTCTGGAACAAGCCAGAAAAATCACGGGTATGTGACACTCACCGAGAGCGACAGGACAAATTGGCCCAGAGAGAATGAATGTGCAACTGAAATGTATTTTACTGAAACTTCACTGCTAGTAAGGTGAGTGGGAGAAAAAAAATGCATTTTGAGCCTCAAATTTGTTCTGGGCTGTGAATATGTACATTTTAGGTGCACCAAATCCCTTCTCCATTTAGAATCAGCTGGCAGAGATATGTAAAAGTTAATGTGGAGTGGACACCATTGCTTCTAACCCTATGCTCAGTACTGAAGTGGTAACTGAGTCTTACATCAAAACCAAAAATAATCATCTGCCAATTCCATATATACATGGCACAAACATGCTGAGAGAAGGAGTCCCCAACTAAAATTCATCTGGGGTGTGAGGAGAATCACGTTTTTATATGGCATAATCCTAACTAGACCATGTACAGAGCCCTTTTAAATAACTCTAGATCCTAAATACTATTGTATAGGCCAGAAAACGAGGGTTTTCAGCCAAGCTCAGCACAGTTCCCACAGCCAGATTTGAAATGAGCTCAGAGCAGGATTCTTAGTGAGCACCAAGAAACCTTAATGAGATTTTCAAAAAACCTCAACTCCCAAAGTCCACTCAGCCTGCTGGGCTCTTTGGAAAAGCACATTCATGCACTGCATGGAGAGAGGAAGAGCTGCGAAATTCGTGCCCCACATCCTGAACTCCTTAACATGGAGTTATTCTGAAAAGGTATAATCTCAGCCTCTCCTTTTGGCAAATACCACCTTAGTACAAACCCTACCAGCCTGGCAAGGGGGAAATGAAGCCCATCTAAGCTCAGATCAGACAGCAACACTCTTTGTACAACTGCTGGTAAAATATGGATCCCATAAACAGCTTCCTCTTTAGGCAGCAGGAAAAACAATGCTATCCTATTCAGCCCTCTTCTTACGGAAAGAATCCCTGGCTAAATAGGGAATTCTTATTCTGTCACCCTGATAAAGTAAGACCGAGATCCCTGCATGTGATCTGAGTACATTGTCAGGGCATCTGATACGCCCTGGGCACACTGCCACTTCTTCTCCCACCTGCTGCTCCTGGTGACACGCGGGTGTCCCGCACAAAGCACCGAATCGGCAGCTGGTTAGAAGAAGAAAGTTCTAATCACAAGGCAGGAGAAGCAAGTTGAGCATTGCCCTCAAAAGTGCCATCGTTGGGGTTCAATATCTGTTTTGCCTTCCCTCCCGAGCTACCTCCTTCTTTGATTTGTACTATGACAAGGAGAATTAGAAGTGCATGTTTATTCCTCCGCCTAATGTTTGCTTTCCAGATCCATTTTAAACATCTCCTAGGAAGCTGGAAAGAAAAGGGATGCGAGGCTTGGCTCCCCTTGGTGAGAAAATCCTCTCTTTCAGGAAAAGACTCCTAAAAAGGGGCTCTCTGGAGCAGAGGAAGTGCTGAATTAAGGAGTGCACACAAAGAAACATGACCATGCAACGTGCCAAGACCAAGTCAGCCAGGAAATGAGCTCCCACCTGTGTGTTGGGCTGTGGCTGACTCCGAGGACACTGCTCACAAATGTCTCAGTGCCCCAACTCACTTGTGTCAACACTGCTACATCCCCAGAGCAGGGCAGGACCCAGTCTGAACTCATACATGTGTGACGTGACCGCTGCCAGGCTGCTGCCTGCAATCATGGGGCAGCCACCGAGCAGGGAGGAGGCTCAAATTTGGAAGGAATTCAAGCCAGCACTTCCCAAAACACCAGCTGGCATTTTGTGATGCCACAGACGACTGGATACATCAGAAATAGTGATGCTGATGCCTCTGGCTGTGGAAAGATGCCCACCAGTTTTAGCAGCAGGTGTCAAGGGACTTCTGTTGCACTAGCTCAGACTTTCATTTTGCTGTGATTAAATAACCAAAACTCTGCTGGCGAAGGCAAGTTAGTTTTACAAAGACTGAAAAGGAAACGGGGAAATGAAAATGAGCCATGTAAGTAGCAGCTTGCACGTCTCCGAGAGGTGAACACACCAGATCTCAGGAAAGGAAACCAATTTCTACTAACAGCTAGAAAGGAAGCGCTGTCTCAGAACCTGAGCTCAGCAACGCGCTGGTAGCAGGTTGCCTTGATAGGACCTGGGAATTTCCCCATGCTCATTTTTGCAGTCACTGAGATCGCTAAGCTCCTTCACAAATAAATTCTCTGAAGGCCTGAGACAAAACTCACAGTTCTGGCCCACCTCCAGCAGGCAGCCTCCGCCTTGCACAATAATTTCTAGGAGCAATGGGTGCGGGAATAGGGAAGAAAACATGCTGAGCAGGCACCAGCACAGCGGCTTTCACAGAATGAGGCAAGGCTGAGAAGCAGCAAAGCTACATATGGAACTTCCCATACTGGGAAATGGAAAACACGTCATAAGAATGTCCGAGATCATAATCTGACTTCCCAGAGCCAGAAATATTCCACACCCACACGACTGACACTCTTTTACCATGTCCCACAAACGCTGGGTTCGTCTCTTGTCCCTCATCCTCTCTTGTTCTCCTTCCCTCTTTGCCTTTGGAAAAGAGCTCTGTGCAACTCCTTACTCCTTCCCTTGGGAGCAGCCTGCCATTCCTCCTCTCCTCTTTCCAGCTGAGGATTTATCTCCAGAGATCCCCCTTGTCCCTTGGGGATTTTTAGCATCCAGTTAGGGACAATTCTCCCACCCGACGCTGACCTAGCAGGAAATCTGGATCACACAGGGATCAGCAGGGAGCGAGAGACCCTGGTACCCAGCACTCTCCTGAGGCAGAGAGAAGCCACCATGTGCCTGGAAAGCTTCTCCCCAGCTGCTGAGCCCCAAAGCAGAGCAGCCCCATAACAGGAAGGGGCTCTCGGGGCGTCTCACCACCATCCCACTTGGTCATGACCTCCTTGCTGCCTTTGGCTCTCCCGTGTGGTCATCGCTCAAGGACCTGGAAGGGGGACGGTGCTTGGCACGAGTCAGTGTTCTCCAGAAAGCCCATCTCACAATCTGCAGGTTCTGAGTCTGATCCTCACGCAGGGCACCAACAGGGCTGTTCCTAAACCCTCGGAGCAGCTCGCTCCAGCACGGCTGCTTCTTGCGTCTCGCTGTGGGGCCTTCCCATTCCAAGCAAACAACCTGTGACTTTGTTCTGCCAACGCGGTACAAAAGAAGGTGTCTTTTAAATCCAACCCTGTAAAACAGAGTTTTGATTCAATCAACAGAGTATAAGGGCTATGTACTACAAGACATATTTACACCAACCACTGTTTGCAGAACAGCCCTTAGATCTTGTACAAGCAACACTCCTGTGAGGGTGGCTTTTGCAGAAGTAAAATTGGAGCATTCCATCCTGACCGACATTCTCACAACAGTCTATAACTTAAAAATATATATATTAATTACAGGTTCCAATCGGATGTGCGCTTCCAACTTGCAAGGGCCTGGCTCGCCCTGGTTTTAATCCCCCTCTTATTGCTTCTGCCATTACCCACCTCAACCCTAGAGCATGATCCGTCCTAAAACAGGGCAGCCGGAGGCCGCCGAGGGGTTAACGGCCGCCGAGGGGTTAACGGCCGCCGAGGGGGTTAACGGCTGCCGAGAGGGTTAACGGCCACCGAGAGGGTTAACGGCCGCCGAGGGGGTTAACGGTCACCCAGGGGTTAACGGTCACCCAGGGGTTAACGGTCACCCAGGGGTTAACGGCCGCCGAGGGGTTAAGGGCCGCCATGTCCGCCGCTCCTCCCCGCCGCGCTACGTCACGTCCGGCGCGCTGTCATGGCGGCGCAGTTCCGCAGCTACGTGTGGGACCCGGCGCTGATCGTGGCGCAGATGGCGCTGCTGCAGGCCGCCTACTACAGCTCCCTGGGGCTCTGGCTCGCGCTCCTGGGCGCCCTCGGCCGCACCGCGCCCTCCCTGCAGCAGATCTTCAGCGACGAGGTAGGAACCCCGCGCCCCCTCGCCTAGGGCCTTCCCCGTGAGAGACCCCCGTGTAGATCCCCGTTCCCCTATATCAGTGTTTTTCCCTATAGAGCCTCCCGCATTTTGGACCTTCTCTATATAGAGACGCCTCCCAAGCCCGTCCATACCCGTATGGAGACCCTCCCCTGGCGCGTTGGTCCCTATAGACAGCTGCCCTCCCTGCCGCACCTCCATGGAGGTACCTCTGATACAGGCAGACATTGCCCCCCTCCCCTCACCCTCCTGGCACAGGTTCCCCGCTGTAACAGGTCTTCCCCTATAGATACCTGGCAGTATGGAGACAGCCCACCCCAGCCCGTGGATAGCTGGCCCTCCCTCCTGTCAGAGGACCCTTCCCGGTGTAGGTGTCACCCCCAGGTATAGAGACAGATACCACGTTACTTCCAATGCCCCCCATATACCATATAGGTACACCCAAGGCCCCCTGCTTATATAAATACCGAACTCGTATGGAGACAGACCCCCACCAGTCTAGCCAGGACCCCAGTATAGAAACAGGCCCATTGCTTTTGTGCAGATACCTCCAGGTGTGGAGGCTGGTACCCTATGAGGGCTGCAGCTCTTCCCGTGGGCTCTAGGGAAGTGCAGGGCTGCCCCGGTGTGGCAGGGCCGTGGGATGACCTTGGCTCGCTGCGGGCTGTGCCTGGTGCTCCTGGTTCTTACGGATAATCCCGTGCAGATTTTAGGCTTCTCGACGCCGCCCGGGAGGCTCTCCATGATGGCTTTTGTCCTCAACGCGCTCACCTGGTAAGTCAGCAACTGCCTGGGGCTCTCGCAGCGTTCCCGGGTTTCCAACAGCCCCGTGTCTTGTATTTGATCTTTGATATCAAACCTGACTAGAATGACATGGTGATAAGTAGCAGCATGGCCTAGAGTCATTCCCAAAACATTCCTGGAAACGCTGGGCCTGGTTTAGCCTTCCTGCTGCTTGGCCCTTGCACAGGAGGACACGTGGGAATTGTTGCCTGTGAAGGGGACTTTCTGCCTCTTCCCTTACGTCATTTCACTGCCTCAGTTTCCCAGCTGGGAATGAAATCTGCTTTTGCAAGGCCTTACTGGAAGTTGAAAATAATAAATCTCAGTAAACACTGATCTGTAGACAGTAATGTAATTAGCCCCTGCTAATGGGCAAAGGTCACTGGGAGAGAAAGGACAGAGAGTCCAGCAGGAGTATTTAAACTAAAAGCTCATTTCCCATCCATCACATAAGCAAGCCATTTAAATCTTGCTGCAGTGGCTGGGACCAAGGTCAGAAACAGCCTGTGCTTAGAGCACTTATTAAGTTTTTAAAATAGCTAAATAATTAGCACTGACAGCTCCTCTTTGCAGTTGCCTAAGGAAAAGGGACTACAGCATCGAGGAGTTTATTTGTTAACCTCTTGTTTTGCTTTTGCAGTGCTCTGGGCTTGCTGTACTTCATCCGCCGCGGAAAGCAGTGCCTGGATTTCACCGTCACCGTTCACTTCTTCCATCTCCTGGCATGCTGGATTTACAACTCTCACTTTCCCTCCACTCTCACGTGGTGGCTAGTGCACATCGTGTGCACGGCCCTCATGGCTGTCATCGGGGAGTACCTCTGCATGAGGATAGAACTGAAAGAAATCCCCTTGAATTCTGCCCCCAAATCCAATGTATAAACTTGCTCTGCCAAGAAACAAGCTGCATTAAGTCATTGTTTCCAGCACAAGAGCATCTAATGCCTGAAGAATCATCCCGGAGAAGCGCAGCAGGCCTGTCGAGTCTTTTTTAGACCTTGGTGACTGCATGAGTGTGGACATCTCTGCCGTCATCATCAGACAACGGAGAGAATGAGGAGCTGTTTGTTTTATTAACACAAAGCGTTTAACATGACTGCATTGCAAGAGTGCTCCTAAACTCTTCCCTCAGGACTGTTAAAAGGCAGGTGGCAAAACCTGATGCACAAGAAGCACCTGGAATTAGAGAAACACGAGGGGTCTGTGTTACCAGAGCTGAGGTAACGCAGTGGGCGGCTCTTCCTGCAGCAACGGGCACAGGGAGCAGCGGGGCTGGGAGCTGCTGCTTCCAGTCTGTAACTGGCTTGTTCTTCACTTGTGCTTTGGTTGGGGAAGAAAAGAAAATCAAGGAAGGGAGTAGATGGGAGAGAAAGAAAATACTTGTACTTATCCGAAGCACCAGCTGAGACCCTCAACAACATGTAATTGTAGAAGGGTTTGGTTGTTGTTTCCATGTTTAATACACAGATGTCAGGCAGCAGTTTGCTGAAGGAACCTTTTGTAATAATAAATATTATATTGCTGTGAGTGTGTTACTTTTCTCCTGAGCAGCTGAGTGTTTCAAGAAATGCCAGGGACCCCAGTATTATGGAACTGGGGACCGATGCAGCCAGAGGATGGCTGCAGTTGAGGGTACATAAAGCTTCCTACAGTAAATACCTCTTAATTGTACTCTGAAATCAAGACAGGGCACTGTCTTGGGAAAGCTGGCAGCATAATTTTCCCTTTGGGAAGAGCATCAGCCATCCAGAGCCTGTTACTGTTCAGTCCTAAGCCACAAGTGCCTTGGGGAAGCCTTTAAAGGTTTTTAGAGAAGCTTTCTGCTTTTCCCTGGGGCTGGGTCTTCCTGTCAGACTTCAGCAGATCTGGTCTGGAAAAGGTGATTAATTAGCCAAGACTGCTGCTTGTTCCTTAAAATAATAGCAGCTCATCAAGCAAGTCTTGCCTGGCATCAGGTAAAGGCAACAACCTTAGCCATGAGAGTGCAAGACCAGGGAGTTCCTCCTCATCCTGCATCCCAAGCACGAGGACTTGCTCCCTCTGTAGTTTCCTCAGATGTACATCAACCTAAGCAAGGGCAAAGTGAGCTTTAAGCACAGATTTTGTCCTGTGCAGTCTCTTGCTGGTATAACTTTGTTTTGCATGTAAATATTAACTTGCATAATCTGCTTATTTGGTTTGTTAAGAATTGGTGAAATGAGTTGCAGAATTTGATAAACTCTCTGAAGTTGCTCTGTTGACCTTTGTAACTGGGGAACTCGATTTGAAAGCCTGCTTTCTGTTTCAGAGACTGCAAATTCCAGCAGGGCAAAATGCTGATGTTTTGAACACTTGGCAGGGGCATTACCAAGATGACAGGAGCACCAGCTATGTTTTTAGGCCAAACTCTTTACATTCGCCTGTGAGATTTTCTTTTTTACTAGCACCTCTTCTTGAGAAAAGCTCCTGAAGCTGGGCCATGGCTCCTTTACAGGTACAGGAACAGTCTTTTTCAAAGGAAAACAGGTCGGGCAAGTTTGGGCAGGAGCCCAAGGTTGCTGAAGGCCACACACACTGTGTCCTGTTGCTTCCCCTCTGACACTGCTGTGGTCCAGCAGGAGAGCTCAGCCCTCCTGGCTGCCCTCGTTCAAGATCAGCCTCCCCATCTCAGGATACTCCTTCCTTTCTTACGCATATTCAGCCTGGATATAAAGCAGTATTTGGTCTTTCAGTAGGTGCCAGTATCTCCTTTAAAAAGTTGTTTACAGTGGGGATCTGAGTGGAGGGCATGAACTGGATACACTGCCTTGGAATCAGTCATACTTTAAGCCCACTTCAGGACCACATGGGCTCTTTGCTTTTCATTGCTGTTATTGAGAGGAAACATCTGAGTTGCAGCACAGGGAGAATTTGCAGGATTTAATTCAAGGATTAACACCTCGTGGTTTCTTTCGGTGTCACCTCCTATGTTCTTTAGGGGTGATCCTCAAGAAAGGGTGAAATAGAAGACTGAACACAGCAAGTGCAAGGGAGGAGAACATAAGCCATGTTACACCCATTTGTTGAAGGAGAACAGACCTCAGATCCCAGAGCTGCTGTGAGACCATCTTAGGGGCACAGC